>NW_008236965.1:2840081-2858768 GCF_000691975.1 Corvus brachyrhynchos | reverse complement strand
AAGAAGCTGCAAACATCAAAGTAGTCTGATGGCAACAGTCTGGCAATGAACAGAATGACATGGAAGGTTTCCACTCACATGCTCTGGATTTACTGTTCAGTCCCTCGATGTACAGAATCATGTCTTGACCCTTGACAGTGATCAATGATTATCCTACAGAGTGTACTATTGATAATCTCCTTGTTCTTACTGCAAATGCCAGCAGAAGTTCTGCTGCTTTTACAGTCTGTCCATGCTCTTGAACTTGTCTTTGAAGGCTGTACTTACACCAGAGTTGGCTGAATGACTTGGAGTCTGTCACCCATGCTCATGACTCTGCAGATCGTCTTCATCAGCTGGTATTGCTTTCAGTCTTCATCTGGCTGAACCTGTTGATTGATTATTATATGAATGAAGACTTGGGGAGATGTGTAATGCAGTATTTGTGAGGCCTTCAATTCTACTTTTGAACTTGAAGTTTTATATTTCCCAAAGCACTGCATTTAATTTTGCAAGACTTACTTCAACAATATGCGTGCATTTTCTAGAGCAAGCAAATATTAAGCTTCTGTGTCCATATGCCAGAATGGCAACTATGTTTGTGTTCACTTGAGACAAACAGTGAGAACATGTGCATGTGTGTGTATAAGTTCTAAATGTATAGTATTTATCAGGCACATTATCCATACATTATTGATGGACATCAGAATTCCCAGCCACATTTCAAACAGTTTTCACAGCTGATCCTATAGCAGCTAAATTCTTCTCTCCATAAAGATTTCCAGAAGGACTCATGGGTGCAGAGTCTTTAGCACTGTTGTCACCTCTCATTGTCATGTTGTGACATGAACATGAATTTTAATTGCAGATTTTTGTTCTATCAGCTGTATCAAGAAGTAGCTTTGAAAAGACAATACAGTTATTTTAAGGCATATTGAGGTTTTTAGCACCCGATAATGACAGTTCAACAAATACCCATCTGAAAGTGATATCCAGAGACTATTCCTTGTCCACTCATCTTACCCTTTATCTCTGCCAAGATTCAAGTAGCCATTTTTTGACCCCCAGGGTGAGAAAGGACAGACCAGATCCCCACAGCAGCTGGCTGAGGGATATTGAGAACTGAGGAAGCTGGTGGCAGAAGCCCACCATACCCACACTAGGTATTTTCTCACTGTAGGGTTGGAAACTGGAAGTTGCAAACCTGGTTGTGAAGGGGGAAATGGGATGTTGCATAGGAGCAGAATCAGAGTTACTTGATTCTCAGGGCCACTTGAGGCCATGTGCAAATGCATCACACAGACACAGAGCTAATCTCAAGATCTGTAATCAATTGTTAGTAAGGGACAAGGAGCAAAAATAAAATTCCCAGATATGACTAAAATTGTTTAAACCCTCAAGTAAAAATTCTCATTTGCATACAATACTCATATTTCACATAGCTCTTGAATATGTCAATTCAAAAATTATCCACAGAATTTTTTTTGTACTTCCCCACAGGCTGAGCCTGGCCCCACCACACAAGGCACTTTCCTGAAGCTTGAAAGCTGTTTAATCTTCTTTTCTGACCCCTGTTAGATAACTTCTGAATGGATTCTCTAAGCTCCTTATACTAAAAGGTGATCATAGTGTAAGGCCAGAAGTTCCCAGGTTCCCTTCAGAGGGTGGACACATACTGGGCATGACCAGTAAGCTGTAAACACAGATAGATTTCAACCCATTGCACAAAAGGGTTTGTGTATGCTGGAGCAAATATACGTATTAGAAATTTCCTCATGACAATAAGAAATCACTAGGAAATTACTGGGAGGGAGAAGAAGACAAATATTTTTAAACGAGTGGTCTGAACCTGTCCCTTGGTGACTGATTGAAATGAGTATTATGAGGTCTGGATTCAGCCTTTTATTATGAGACACTGAGGTTCTGCAGTATATTTTTTTTCCTTTCTTTAATTTAGATCTATGCAAAAAATTGGCATGAAATACAAATAAATGACAAAGCACTGAGAATTAGGCCATTTGTCTGTAAAACCAGACATAATCCCCAAAACAGCAAAATACAGAAAAATGCATCAAAATGTATTAGCGATGACAGGCCATATATTACACAGGCTGTTAATGCAACTGTAGGTCACTTGTCAGTACCAGTGACTCACAGAAGCCTCACAGTAAATGTAAGAGGCGTCATACAGACAAATATTAATTAAAATAACAATTACTGCTAAGTGCAGCATTTTGCTAGATACAATGACAGCTGGAAGACTGGTGAGGTGCTCACAATAATGAGCAAAGTAAACATTTCCACCCTCGAGTATATACCTATATACACATATATGTATATATTGCTTGTAGGAAAGAGCTGAAGAAATATGCAAATCTCTATGAATACATCATTTTAAATGCTACAATAATCTTTCTTATTTCAAAAGCCCTCTAAAGAGAGATTTAAAAACCCCATAGCTGTTGCCTTACACTGACACCCATAGGTCTTAAGAGGCAGTGGATTTGCCCAGTTCATGTGGGTTTTCTTTCACCCCAAACTTGTCTGGCTTCACTTACCCCTAAATCCCTGTTTTCAGCACAGTGAGGCTGGGCTGGCCAGCAGTGGGGCAGCCTGCAGCAGGGAGCTCCCCCAGCATCCCTGTCCCCAACACTCAGAGGTGACCAGCAGAGCCAGGCTGGGGTTGGCCATGGGGACAGGGCACCTCTGGGACCAAGTCAGGGAGGCAAGTCTGGGATCAGCAGACAAGATTCATAGGGATGGGTACAGCTGTACCACAGCATGAGGGCTGGAGCTGAAATGCAGCCCCAAAGCCCGGGGATGGTTCTTCTCACAGCTGCTTCTGGCCACGTTGCTGCTCTCCCAGCATTGAGAGTGCAGTTTGCATGGTGTGCCAGTATCAGAGCAGCCCAACCACTCGTGTTACAGAACGTGGCAGAGCCTGTCCATGTGACCAGGGCACCTCATATTTTCTTCTGGAAGTCTCCAGATCTTCAATTTTTTTTGGACAATACTAAACATGAAGGGCTGATGGATATGGCCCCCAACCTCAATGTCGGAGTGCCACTGAACAGAGAAGCCATGCTCCAAACTTAGCACAGTGACAGTTTCCTGTCCAATTCCCCTTTGGCATGTTTTCATGAGGCACAGTTTGTTTTAGACACAGACTTACAACATTGCATCTTCTCCACCTTTAAGCCCATACGTGGGAAGGATATTGGCATCCTCTCAGTGATTCTGCACTGAGTTCCTGTTAATGTTCCTTAGCATGAGAGGTGAGTCAGAGCCACTCTTCACATCACTTTCATCTAGAAAACAGTGACTGTGTTTCTGTGCAGGCCAAAGCGTGGGGTCTTACAGGCATAACTTTGCCACAATGACTGTAAGCCTGCAGGAAAGCTATATAGATAGGACATGAGGAAGTGCTGAGTGTGCTGCTCTCATCAGTGAAGATGTGAAATAAAGTATTTCCTGATGAAGGTTCAAGGGGCTTTTTATAGCACATGAATTTTGTGATTAACTCACCAGAATTATCACCAGAGGTTTCACCTACTGATACATGTAGGCAGGGTCATAGATCAGAGCACAGACCTGGTGGGGGATGTACACACACCCCCTGTGCCTCAAGGCATGTCAGGAAGGCCTGTGGAATCACCTGCACTGAGTAAAGAAGGAGCTTGCAAAGAAACATCATCATCCCATGTCTCTCAAAGACAGGCCATCCACTTGGCCTATGAAATTTCAGATCAATATAGTAATTGTTTGAGTAATTATGGTGCTATTTGCTGAGGTGGTAGTACCTTCCCATTAC
Organism: Corvus brachyrhynchos; assembly: GCF_000691975.1. Lineage (NCBI taxonomy): Eukaryota > Metazoa > Chordata > Aves > Passeriformes > Corvidae > Corvus > Corvus brachyrhynchos. The sequence goes on along the minus strand of NW_008236965.1, from coordinate 2,854,978 downwards.
AAGCTGTCTGCTCTGATGGATTAGAGGTACTCCGGTCTATCACGGAGCTGAAAGGGTTGTACCCTTTCTGGATAACATTTGTAGCTGGAAGAGAAAAAGGTCATTTATAATTATTTTTCAGGTATACTGGCTTAGCTACTCATTTGATTTATCACGTGTCCTTTCTGACACAACATGAAATAATAAGAGAGTTAGATAGTCTTTAGAGGAAACAGGCATCCAACTCATAGAATATATCAGTTTCAATAACACAGTTCAAAGAAATACAGCTCCTTTCAGTATATTCAGGGATTTGTTCACCAGTTTGGGTTGAGCTGCTTTCAAAATAGATAGAAGAAACCTCCTTGTGTGATATAACCAGATGCCATTCGCAGAGACTGTGACATATGGTCCTTCAGACATGGAGATAATCACAGAGGATAATTCTTGAGAGCCCGTTAGGATTCCAGAGTAGCTGTCTCTGCCATGTGGTGCTTGCTGATGTCTAAATATGATAAATTCACTCACTTTATTTTCAAAAACACAGCTGAAAGAGTTTTAAAAGGAGTAGCATGAAAGCAAAAAAGTATCAACCCTAATTACTCAATCAAAGTGAGAAATATATTCCTGATTCCATCCAACTTCAAGGCAAGTTAATGAACTAAATAGAAATCTGCAGCTGAAACTCACTGATATGAGAATAATCTAATTTTCCACAATGAATGCAATAAGGATTTCAAGGGAGCCTACACAAGCTTTTGTTCAATACATGGCTTGGGCAGGCAGTGGGAATACCTCATTCCTTAACCCCTTTTCTCCCCTAAAGAAAACCAACCCTTGTATTCAGGGTAAGAAGCAAAAAATTTAAAATTTATGTTGTTATCACAAAAAGTATTTTAAAATGGGCCTTAACAGAGAGGCTGTAAACTACTGGCTTCCCCAGCTATGCACAGGGGGTCCAGGCTGGTATTTTGATCATGTGCCTCTCCCAATCTGGTATTCAACCATCAGTATTGACAAAAATAACTATCTGGAAGAAAAAAATCACAGTAGACAGTTGTGACCATCTAAAACTGCAGCAGTGCCTATGCTGCACACCTTTACCCTACACAGAAAAGGGCCAGGGCTGAAGAGCTAAACCCTTCTCCTAGCTCACTCCTACCACCATGCCTGGGTAGGTACTGGGGCCAAGGACAATGCCAAGGACTGGTCCCAAAGGGAGTGTGGGCAAGAGTCCATCAGCATCAGCTTGACATGAGATCACCATGTCATTGGACACATACAGCCACACTTTATGCCATGAAACCACTGCTCAACTGGCCTGTGGCACAAACCTTAGAGAGTACATCAGGTCTCAGGCACTTTGAAATAAAACACATGCAATAACACCCATAGTTTAAGCTGCAGGCTGAAGGTCAGAGGCTGTGCAATGCAAATGCAACCAGTCTGCTCTGCAGTGAGCCTGCCTTACATAGCATGGTGCAAGACATTTTGTGCTCCCTTAACCTGTTAGGCATAATCTGTAAATCACTCCACAGGTCCGAGATACATAATGAAAAAAGCTCCACACACCAGGATCTACAGAGTTAGAAGTTTCTTTGGGCATCAGATTACTCCCAAAACAACCTAGAAAGATGTGAAGGGAGATGGTGCCATCAGTTGAAACACTGAAATAAAGATTTTAGTGGTTGTTGCCACAGTAGCTGAAGCATGTAAAAGGAAGTCCTACAGGCTTCACAGGAAGATGTAGCACATAGGAAGACATAGCTGACTTAATGTCAGCTGATGAATCTCTATCTCAATGATATATTTACTGTCCTATTATTTGGTCTCTCTCCTGACACAAGGAATCTTTCTTGTGTTGTTTTTTTCTCTCAGTGCAATGCAAGACACACTGGATGAAATAGCATGCAGAAGGTGAAAGCCGTTCTGGCCTTATACACCTGTGAAAGCAATACGTGTGAAAATGGTGCCAAAGTATCCCATAGGTATTTTTAAACCAATGCAGTTTGAAAACTGCTGAGTACTCAGCTTACCTGGATAAAGGAGACTAAAATACTTCTGCTGAAGCTAGAATGGGGTCAGTTGTTGACAGACATGCCTTTCCACAGAGGCACATTCTATGTGTAGTATGTGACTGCTCACTTGTTAAGAAATGTCAGTGCCCAGCTCAGATGTGGAGAGTGTTCAGGAGACCTCTTCATGTCCTTTAGATCCAACATATCCCACTCCAACTGAAGAGTACAAGAAAATTGCTCAAGTCTTCAATCTCTTATATGCCTTTTAAGCATTGGAATGGGCTGCCCAAGGAGGTATTGGAGTCACCAGTCAAAGACTGCACATGGCACTAGGTGCCCTGGTCTAGTTGACAAGGTGGGGATTGGTCAAAGGTGGGACTCCATGCATCTTTTCCAGCATTAATGATTCTGTGATCCTGTCTTGCCTGAGAGGACAATCAGTTATTCTGTGTGGATTGTATAAAGCTTGGTGTGCATGCTCTGGAAACCTGTGCTTCCAGACATCAGCCGGTAAATGAGGAAGGAAAGACTGTTTCCAATTCACTTGTAAAGTTTTAACTGCTCACAAGCTCATCTATGCCACAAGGCAGCAGCAAATTGGCATTATCAGACTTGGGAATATGAATTTTGTGCATCCCAGAGTAACAGAACATCCACTGTCTGGAGGAAGAAAATAGTATGAGCAGTTAACTTTTCGTATTTGTCATTCCTTCCATTTTAAGAAATGAAAATGCTTCAAGTACTTTCATTAAACTCATTTAACAACAGAGGAACTAGAACAAAGATGCAGGATTTCCATGCTGCAGGAGATGCTAATCACCCTGGATTTGTTTCCTACAAAAATGACACAGAAAAATAGGATGTATGAATGGAGGGAACAGAAGTTTTGGACACCCATGATTAACGCATTTTTTAACTTTTGGATTAAAATAAAGCATTTCTTGGCATTCCAAAACCAAAGCTTTCCCCTTTGATTCACTGGCCAGAAATGAAACCTTTTGTTTTCACAGAAACTATTCACAGTTTGCAGAATAGTGTGAGTTGGAAGGGACCCACAAGGATCACCGAGTGATCAGAGTCAACATTAATCTCTGCGTCCAACCCAGCTGCAAAAAAGCCTTTGGGGAGTTGACTCCTCACATCTTCCTGTTCTTCAGATGGGCACTCCTCCCCAGCCAAACTGTATTTTCCATGGCCTCACCACACAGCAGAGGTCTAGGAGAATCCTGTGATGTATCAAACTGACTCAGCCACAAGGAGGAACAGCCGTTGTTTCTCATTTTTCATGGGCACAGTTTCATCAAAGTCTTTTTTCCTGTGGCAACTTTCTATTTTGATGAAACGCACTGTTTCTCATGGAAAAATATGTGATGTTTTCTATAGGCTATTAAACACCCCTCATAAAACAGATTTGAAGAAAGAATGAATGAAGACCTTTACCACTGAAGGCAGACTTTTCCCTGTCAGAAAAACAAAAAATAATATTTGAATTAATTTGGTAGGTAATTCTTCTAAAATGATGGAAGTTTATCAAGCATTTATCTGTAAATGTATGTTACACTCAAAGATGAAGTAACACATTCTGAATTTAATAAACATGGGTGTTTACATAGCACCAGTGACTTCAATTTTGTATGGCATGGCTTGTATTTTTAAGAATTATTTATTAGTAATTTAGGAAAAATGTACAGTCTGAATGTTAAACTCTGTAATCGTTCTGTTGTGCTACTTGTTTCTAAGGGGCAAATTCAATACAATTCATGTATTTTCCAGTGTAGACATATGTATAGGAAATCACTTCTATTACCCATGGCAAAATAAATTATTTAAATCTTCACATTCCTCACAAATTCCAGTCCTCTTTTTGACTAGTAATTACACAGTCATAAATCACAATTATCATGAAATATTGTGTTATTAATAACATGCTGTCCAAAAAGTCAACAATAATATTGAGAGCTTCTGTAAATTTGCTCATTTCTGCTACCTGTTGATAATCTTGATGGATCATAAATGGTCATCTGAGTCATATGAGATTGATTTTGTTATCTGTTTGGCTGACATCCAAATTGAATGAGAGGAAAAACAGCTAAGAAATGATGGAGAGTTAGAAATTCCAAGTGTATTTATTTTTGTTATCATAGATAATTTCAAATACTCCCTCCAACCATTCTGGCATGAGAACAGATACAATAATGTGTCCTTAGAATTGCAGCTCTATGGATCAGTTCTACACATGGGCATTCCAGGGTATTCTTGTCTTCTGTGAGCTTCCCTGCTTAGGCACTGTGCTAGAGACGAGAAAGTGGAGGTCATATTTCCCCAACAGACTGGAGAAAGAAACCCTAGAGACAAAATGGGCTTTGATATAGGTACAAGTGTAGGTGGAGGGGTAGGTGTAGGCGTGGGTATAGGCATATACTGTCCCAGACAAATAAAACTATTTTAGAAACGGAGATTTCTTTGGTAGCCTCCCAGAGGTGTCTGACAAAAAGAAGGACAAGGAAGACAAGTCTCCTCCTCGCTGTCCACAGTGGTTCTCCAGCACTGCGCTAAAAGGTGGGGGGAAGGAGAAGTTTCCTACTGTCTTTGGAGACACGGAGCTGTAAAGTGAAACAGCCAAGAGCTATTTATACAAAGGAAAAACGTACTTCAGGCTCCCCTCGCCTGTCGGGGTGGATGCCTGGAGATTCTGATCACACGGCTGCTGGGGGCTGCCTGGGACAGAGACCCCACACACATCTTCCCAGCTGGGATGAACTGCTCCTCTAGGAGCAGGAGCACACAGCAAGGAGCAGCAGCCAGCGCCAGCCCCCTCTGCGCTCCTCGGCGCGGCGGGGGATCACTCAAAAGGGGAGGAATCTCCTCTCTCCTGCTCTAGCAGCTGAATTCCCTCGCCACCACGCTGGGAGCTGGCGAGGAGGACGGCCTGGGCCAGGGCTGTCGTTACCGATGTAAATTAAACAGTTACCACCGCAGGGTGACTCTCTGCTCTTTTCCCTGAGCAGACAGCTGCTCCAGAAAACACATGCTCTGGCTGCTCAGGCTGAAAGGAAGAACCGCAGAGATTTTATTTATAGATGCAATAGGCAGGTGTTCCGCATTTAATGTCTGCCCGGTAAGAGCTGGAATTGCCTCTTTGCCCACAACGACTACGTACTTGATTACTTTCTGTGTACGTAATGCATTATATATACTCTATACCTCTCTCTTCCCATTGGGATTCAGTGCATAACCTCTGTACAGCTGTGTTGCCCTCTCCTGCAGCAAAACATTTACTGATCTTATCAAGACAGAAAGATAAAGTGCCGCAGACTGTGGAAAACTAAACTTTAATGGAGGAGTTCACGCCAAGGTGTGCCTGCTGTGTTTCTGGATGGCAGAAGAGTGTTGTGCAATGAACGTCCGTCCGTCATTTCAGCACGAAATGTTTCATCAAGGCTTGGAAAGCCGTGTATGAAATATTAATTAAGTACCGCTAAGTCTCACTATACCATTGTGAAACTGGCACAGTGCAGCTTTGTGCAGGTTGTTTTCAGAAACTGTTGCCTTTTATTTCAGCTACTTGATCATAGCATGCTGCATAATTTATATATGTAAGAGCCTTTTGTAGGGCACTTTGGTAGAAAAGCTCATAAGTACCACAGAAGCTGGGATCTTGTCAATATTAACATGGATTTTTTGAGGCTGGCAAACAAGCACAACAAAAGCAGTTCCTGTGCTTGTTGCCATCCGTGATTTTGGTAACTGCAGGTTTGCTACAATGACTTCTGACAAAGCAGTAAGAAAGCAAAACTAAGCTCTCCCAAATCCAAATGAAACAAAAAAGACACCTTGCTGTTAATGCAGGATGCCAGCCATACTGTGGCACAAATGCATTTTGAAAATGTATGAAAATGAACTTTCAAATGGTTTTCATTTGAACTGAGGGAGAAGGCAGATCCTTTTGGGATTGCAGTGCTATGCACCAATCACCAAGAATGCAGAGCATAGAAGCATGGGCAACTCCACTGTAGATTGCCTCTGACAAAACTGGGAGATTTTTTTTCCACAGTTCTTGATCAGAATAAATATTCTGACATGCCATTTTTACATTAGGGAAAGGCATCATCAGGTAAAATATCCATAGGAAAGAGTAGAGAGGGCAGTGGAGGGCTGGGGGGTGTCCTCAGAGGCTACTTAAGAGGCCATTAGTGTCAAAGAGACCATCCGGTGAGCAGACCTCAGCTGGGAATCATCAGGAAGCACCACCACAATGCTTCCTGCACAAGCAGGTAAGCAGCAGTGATGCAAAAGTCAGGCATGGCAGCACGACAGCACAGCTCCAGACCTGTGAGTGTAAGGATTAATGCCACCAGAGTTGCCTACCCAAAAGCTCAGTGCCTATCCCACGCCAGGTATCCAAACTCCCTTGCCCCACAGTGCAGAGAGCACCTTCCTCTCCTCCTAGGCTGTGGAGGGAACCTCTGTGATGAGCTTGGGTTGGACCCCCTAAAATTTACAGAGCTACAGCTGGGTGAGGGGAATGCAAGGGATGTGCCAGGACTAAGAATAAAGCTCGCAACTCTTTGCTTTCCAGCTCTACAATTAAACTGCTAAAACATGTTGACAATATGCCTGAATCTTGTTGGAACATCTATGGCAGAAAAACAGCTTATGCCTGCGCCTGTAATTACTTATAATTAGAATGTGTAATTGGGATGTGGACAAACAGCTAGGCTCAACTGCATACAGAGGCCTGTCCCTGCCACAGCAAAATTTTTAGAAAGATCAAACAACAATAATCACATTTTGTAGGTGCTAATTTTCATAGCCTGGTAAAGAACCATATACAATAACTTGCTGAACAATTCTGGTTGTTTACAGTTCTGCACCCTTAAAAGACAGAGTGTAGTCAAGATATTTTGAGAAAGCCAGTGTGTTCTTTCACATTCTTGACAATGTCTGTACAGCACAGAGGATCACCCTGGTCTGCACTGTGCACAGGGCTATGCCACACATCCTTGAAAAAGCGATGGTAACCTGAGTAAGTAACGGCCTCTAGAGCCAGAGCACAGATAAGCAAAAGGAAATGTGGCCCTGGGTATCTTGTTGGAGAAGGGTGCAAAGAGGTGTGCTTGATGCTGTTTCCACTGCTGTGGCTGCCCAGGAAAAGGGATGCAGCAGCAGCAGCTGGGAAGCCCCAGGACATTGGTGTTGGACAGTCCCTCAGTCAACACAGCCCCTCTCCTTGCCTCTGACTGCCATCCCTTGGTACTCCAGGCCCACATGTTTTCCCATTGGCACCTATGGGCAGAAAAACGTCTGTATATAAGACCAAAGGCAAAGGGCAAGCTGGGCAAAAAGATGACTTGGAGGACCAAGCCATCTGGAGGACACAGCACAGACTGTGCCAAGACAGCCCATCCAGGCTCTGCCGGGTGTTCCACCTCACTGCCATCTGTGCTCTGCCCAGGGCCCCCAGGCACAGACCATGAATCCAAACACAGAGTGCTACTGATACCTGTCAGAGAGGACATTCAAATGGAAGTGAGATGCTTTGCCACTTCTGCTCCCCCATTTTCCTGGCAAGGGAATAATTCTCCAGAAAATGGAAAGTATTCAAGGAGTTATTCGTGAACATGGCGATGCCACAGCATCTTCCATGTCCCACCAAGACAGTGATGCTGGGAGAACAAAACAGAGCAGGTCACACAAGAGACAGCACTTTTGTCCTAACCCTTATGGCAGTGTTGAAGAGCTGAAAAAATGTAGAGGAAGAGGGTTAAATAAAAAAAAAAAATTTAAAGTCACAATATCCCTGAGGAAGTTATTCAGTAGATATTTCCGTCTGGTACATAATGAAGCTGCTTCTCTATCATTGATGGGTTTTATTCTCCACAGGTTCCCTACAGAAATGTAGACAAGTACCAAGCCTGCTCAGCCTACAGGAAAAAGCAACTGCTGACTTGCAAGTAGAGCCAAAGCCTCAGTCAAAAATAGGCTGGATTTCAGGATTCACTCCAGTAGGAAGACGAGGCACAAATCTGGAAATTGCAGGTGAGTTTCTAGGGAACTGGAAATCCATCTGAGAAAGCGCAGCTTACCTGACAGGAAGCATTCTCCATGCCCTCTGCATCAAAATATTTGCAGGGAGGCTAAAGCAAGGAGAGACAAGAAGGCTAAATTTGGCCAGCGACCTCCCTTGCTGCACAGGAGACCTGATGCTGTGCAAATATTTCCAGTCAAAGACATAAACTGCAGCCCAAAATCCAAATATGTTCTCAGAGACACCTATTTCCCCCAATATTTACTTTTTGTAAGTATATTATCAGATGGCGAGTAAAAATTATTTCAGATCCCTAAAGGCACATAGGCACCCTCATGCTCACAAGAACACAGTGGATGGGCTAATTGTTTAACTTCTCAGTTTTCAATGGTGGCAGGCTATTAAATCAGCTTGGAGCTGACTCGGTACGATGCCCTTCAGTTGCAGAGCTGAAGATTTGTTCCTGTTCTCCCTAATTACTTTGGCATAATTAGTTTCTGCATTGCAACTGACTTGGCCTCTCTCCTGCCAGCACAGTGTTTTGTCAGTGGCTACTCCAAAGTTCACATGTGCCATTTTGCCCTTACCTACCACATCCTCTATGCCCCTAAGTCATTTGGAAGAAGACACTTTTTGCCTGTGCTGATCATTTAAGCACTGTACGTGTGCCTAATTATTTTCTTTAGTAATCTATCTATAAATGAAGTAAAGGTTCTTTGTAATAAGGGAACTCTTACTCTTGCAAAATTCCAGTCCTCCTTTATGGTAGCTGGCTTTAATGATAGTTCATGTACTTTTGCTTACAGATGAACCACTCTTGAATGTTTTCAAAACTCATAGATGAGTACTATCTGGCCCTAGTGATTAATTCATTTTTAAATTGTCCCTCATTTTTATTACCTGCAAGAAAACAAGAAGCTCTAGAGCAGGTACTTCCCCCTTGTCCACTGTGGTGAAGATAAATGCAAGGAATTTGTTTCATTTTGCTGCAATTTCCTTATTATCCCCAACAGTTCCTTTTCAAAATGACAGTATCATCTGAAGGACACATTGGATGGAATGTATTTGTTTCTCTCACTGCATAGTTTATGCAATAAATCTTCTTTTACTTTTCCAACAAGCTCTGTGGTTGGCAAGCTATCCTATGACTACCAAAGCACTACAGAGCAAATAATTTGATTTTTCCCTCCAATGATGGGGGTTTTCCCTTTTTTTTCCAGCCAATTGCTACTGCAAGCATACTGAAACTGCCTCCCCCTTCACAGACTCCTGATCCTGAGGTTCTTGGGAAGATTTTCACTTTCTTTCCCCTCCCTACTAGTTACAGTCATCTATAAAGTGTGTGTTCCTTCCCACTGACTTCACACAATCTTAGAATTTACTTTTTTCCTTCCTTTGCTTGCTTAAGAATACAAACTGCTCTTTTAAAAAACATACAGCACCTTGCAAGTGTTTTAGCACACCTTTATAGCACAAATTTTAAAAAATTACACTTCCAGTGAGTTCTTGTACTGAAAACCCCTGATACTTTTCTTCACTAAGCCTGCAGGTCCCAGGCCCTCTGCAATATGCTGCAGAGACACAGAGGAGACAGAGAGTCCCAGCTCCAACCAGAAATGGAAATACAAGCATACACTATGCAGCAACTTTTCAATATTTAAACACTCACCAGACTCTACAACACTTCACGTAGCACAAGATAATCTAATTTATAATAATACTGTGGCAAAATAAACCAATATATATGTCTTCAACCTGCACAGCCACATTTGGAGAAATGTCATTGTGGGCACAGTAGAAGCAATGTGTAATAAATGTTTCATTGGCTCCCACAGGTAATATTTTTGCCAAGGCAGCTGGAGAAACTGTGCAAGTTTACTAGCCCTCATATTCAAGCTCAGCATCTATTTGGGGAAAACAGCTGAGGACTATACGCAAATTTATGTCATAAAAATAATAGAAAGCCTCAATTGCAGTGACATATTTAGCTCAGACAGTATCACTCCATTATTGTTGTTGTTATTGCTAATACTAACACCAGTATTACAACACCCAAAGCATGGGAAGTTTCAAAGTTTCATATATATAAAAAACAGATCTTGCATGGTGGGGATAAGAATTGACCAGGGCTGGGAATCCCAGCAACTGCATTGATTCAAAATTGTTCCAAAGCTTTCTTTTATAACAGACCTTTTTCCAAGTGCAGTACATGGGGATGTGCATAACACAGGGATGCAAGAAGGTAGTAAATACATATATCCTCTTAGAGTCGGCTTTTGACTGTAATGGTGGCTTCTGAATGAGTTGGATTGGCTTTTCAGTGCCAAAAGTACTGGAGACCATTACTTTCAATGACTCCCAAGAGTTGAAGTAATCTCCAGAAAGCCCAAGACTTCTGAAAAGTCAGGACGCTTAATTGCCACCCATTGCTCTCATGCTTCTCCTTTGCCATGCTCACCTACAAGGGATATTTGATGGAGGGATAAGTGTCCAACACACCATCCCATCCCTGACCTTGCATTTTCTAAGGTGCTCCCCTTAAAAAGGGGATCTCCCTTCTGGAGAGAAGGGGTCAGACTTTTTTCTGGCCTGAACAGACCAATTAAACGTGTACTTGGGAATCACTCATTGTTAATGCCAATGCAGGCAGGAGAAAGTGCAAATATCAACTCCTCCAGGAGGACAACAACATTTCCAGGTGGCTGCCTTTGTTGATGTCTTTCATCTTCACCAAGAAATGGAAACCAGAGCTGGGGCTGAAACCCTCATTTTTCTGCTGTGGGCCTTTCATAGAACTTAATGCCAATTCCCAGAGCATGACATTGCCTCTGAGAGCACAAATGGTGAAGTTTCTCAAGGAGCCAAAAGACCATGGAGTGTTCTCCCACATCGAGGAAGCACCATGTACTCAGAAGGATCCTTCAGCCCTTTTCCTGTAGGCACCTAACTCAAGCATTTAACCTTGAAAAAATGTGTCCACACATCACAGTAGCCGCAGAAAGAAAACATGTCTTGAACAACATTCACCCTTTCATCTTCAACACACATCTAAACAAGAATGATCTGTAACAAGATTGTACTATTTCTGTTTGTCTTGTTGTGGTAATAAAAATATTAATAAGATAGGTATTAAGTTATAGTGCTCCATTTTCCTGCATTAGTAATTCTGATGGAAAACCATATGGACAGCTTATACTGTCCCTGGGCAAATATTAAATAAACAAAAGGCTCAAATACAATAATCATTAATATTTCATGAAGTTGGGAAGACCAACAAGAAAGCTTTTCTTGGTCACTTTACCTAGCACTCTCCCTGTGGAATTGAAAATAGCATTAATGAGAAGCAGAAAGAAATATCTCAAGCAGGAAAAGTACACACCGAGTATGAAAATGAACTCCTTTTTGGATGTCTCAGAGAAGCAGGGCTGTGCAAGAGACAATATTTCAGATGTCTTAGCAGTATATTTTGAAAAGTCAGGCAGCCAAGTTCTATTTTGCTTGTTATTTTATTTGCTGTTGCCCACAGAACTTTTCAAAACCCTGCTCCATCAAAACACCTTACAGATGCTGTTTCAGGATGGTGACAGCTAGTCAATATGGGACAATTTAGACCAGTGGATAACTCTGAAAACTGTGGCAATCCACAAGTACTGTGCAGTACCCACAATGGTTTAACCGGCACCTGAAGAGGTGCAGGAAGTCCCTTCTTCTTTCACTGCAGGCTGGAAGGGATCCAGCCCCAGGATCCCTGGAAGAGAGTGCCTCAGGAGCGGGCAGGACCCCCTCAAGCCAGCAATCTTATGGTCATTGGTGCCCATGGGGGTTTGCATTTGAAACCTACATGAAAAAGTGAGGAAACTCAGCCGCCAGTATCAGGGGAAGCAGAGACCCAGCTGACCCTGCAAGCACTATGCTGGAGCTGCAGAGCAGGAGGTTTTTGGATGTGTGCCATGGCCAGGGTGCACATGGTGTTAATTTGTGTCCCCTCAACGGGATTTGTTTTCTTGGTCTTAGACAATTATAGCGCAGACATCTTCATCTGGACTGGTTGTCTAACTCAAGGAGGAATAGGTGCTCCCGGGGCATAATTCACGTCCTCCTCAGATAGATGTCTGAAACAGAGCAGATGAATAATTTTCTAGAAGCACCTCCAGACTCTCTGTTGTCTCCAGAGTCATAAAGGTGGCCAGACAACCAGATCAGATGTAGGCTTCTGCTTTTTGGGCTTATAAAATTAAGTGAGAAGAGGGTCACCTTTTGTGACTGAGTTGCATTAGACTTGTACGTGATTCAATGTGAATGCAGCAAAGAATACAATCACCTTCATGTAAAACAAAGGACACCGTAACTATAATTTTCATCAGCCTATGTTTTATTGAGCTGAGCCACAATTTTTTCCAAGTCCATTTACGAGGAAAATGCCCACTCTTCCTGAAAAAACTCACAGAATAATGTATAACTTCTTGGAGCACCTCTTTATGTCTCCTGTGGCATTTGTAGTTTCGCAGGGCATGCATTGGTCCCTACTTGCAGTTTCTAATGCCCCAGCTGGGATGTCTAATATTCAGAGTGCATGTGCTCTGTAGCCAGTTTATTTATTTTTCTTTCTAAAAATCAGTCTTTTAACAGGTGTGGAGGATTTATTCTGGCCATGGCCATTTATAATTATAATAAAATCACCGTTTTATTGTGACCCTATATTCTTCAACTATGTGTACTCCCGACAGATTTTCCTGATGTCTAGAACACAAAATGTGCTGCATGCTCTAAACAGTGGTTGATGACTACTGCTCTATTCCAGTAGCATTCCATGCCATAAAAATATCTTCAGCCTGCAGCAGAAATTATATTCTGTAGTGCTCTTTTATTTTAATTCAGTTCAGCCTTGCACAGTGATTCTGTTCCCGGAAAAGGAAGAGTTGGCAATCAATATGTTTAGACTATCTGTAGACTTTACCCTGAATTAATTACCAATTAACTCAATGTACTTAGCACATTTGTAAAGCCCACAATGGACATGCTACATATTTATTTATGGTTATAGACGTCTGTTTCTTACCCAAAACGGATCTTCTAATCTTTATGTAAAAAAACATTATTTTTTTATTGTTTTGAGGAAATGAGAAATGGTGTCCATAGTAGCGTTTATTAAATGTGTTAAATACTTGCTGCTAATTGACTGTTAATAGTTCAGAGAACTAAAAGTCTACAGTAGATGTATCTGCTAGGATTTGTCAGGCAAAAGCATTTTTTTCATTCACCATCAAACAGCGTTGTGGTTAACTCCAGACACTGCTCTTCAACCAAGACCACAGCACACAAGCATAGAGCTCTTATTCTGGTGCACCGGGCGATTTAAGTGGCAGAGACCAGAAGTTCACAGTGCTCCACTGGCTGAGAGTGAGTACCTGCGATGTCACATGAACTCCAGACACATCCCAGCTTTCCTGCCTTTTCTGGGCCTCCCATAAGCATTTAGAAACAAGGAGCATTTGAAGACTACTGTGAAGCAAAATGGGCAGACTTCAAAAAATGAAATTAAAGTTAAGATGCTCTGACATACCATAACAATTCACAGAACTTACAGGTAATTCAGAAAGTGATTGCAAGAACACGTTTCCCACTTGCTACTCATATATATCAGCTCCCAGGGAAGGCTTCATGTTAACCTTTCACCACAGAAACATTTTCAAATTAATTCCATTTCCTCTGCATTTTATACTAGAAATAGAGTTTCACAGAGTTTAGAACAGAGTACTGAGTAAGCTTTAATGTACTCATTATGCCATAACTTGGCCTTTCCTTGATTTTAGCACTTTAAATTCACATTGTCTTGAAAGAACACCTTACCCAAGGAAAGAAAGAAATTTTAGGGAAAGCATCTGAAAAGAAAATAAATGAGTTTAATTAAATAGCCATTTTCAGGTCTTTGTGGTTTATATTTGTGGAGCAGATTCTTTCCTAAGTACTAAAAGTCCATGTTGTTACATTAATTTAACTAATAGGCATTAGTTATGACAGCCTGCCTGGTAAAGGTTCTGAGCCAGTGTCGTTTCTATAGATTTATACACTTGGAATTGTGCTCTTTAAATGAGAATCTTGCCTGTGTCAAAATTAAATTAAACTGAATTAAATCATATGCCTGATCACAAAGACCTAAGATTCTTTTCAGAATCAGGTCCAAATTATAATCGTAACTCTAGCTCAACTACCGAAGAAAATTAAAAGGCAGTTCCAACTTCATTATACTCTGCTGAAGTTGCCGGCTATACAACCAGGGCAAAATCCTTATCTGAGCAAAGTGACTGGTACTGGAGCACTTCCAGGACAATTACTGCCACACTCACAATCTGAAAACCTCCTACAACAATGACATCCTGTGGAGAATGGCTCCTCCAAGAACTGTGATCATGGTGGGGTCAAATGCTCACAACAAGATGAGCATCTAAGACTAAAATTCAGGTCCACCAAGTCCCCACTCCTACTCCCCACCCCCTGACTCCCAGTTTCAGACCCAGAAGGATCTAGCAGTGAAGTTCTCGCAGGATGTCTGTCATTTGTCTGTCATTGACACACAAATGTCTCAATGGGTTGATGTTTACCTCATCTGAAGTACTGTAGTCAGTCATAGTCCTGTCTGGCCTCAGAGCACACCAGTCAGAGCAGCCTTCACAGAAAGCAGAGTAAGTGATGTTCTGCCAGCTTTAATCCAGTTGTCCAGTGGTTCGCGGCACTTAGGTGTGGCACGGTCATAGTGAGTATACAATGGGAGCTAGGAAGGGTTTTTCCTCAAAGAGAGAAGATGCTACTACTACGTCAATGATGGAGTAAGGTTCAGAGTAAGCCAGGACCCATCCTGCTGACTTTGGACT
>NW_008236965.1:2834464-2840071 GCF_000691975.1 Corvus brachyrhynchos | reverse complement strand
CGAGGACCCAGCCTGCTGAATTTGGACTCCTGTAGGAATCAGGAGCTGGAAAATGGTGTCTCTCAAAAATATTTCATTTTGTATTTATGTGGTTCCCACATGTGCTGGCCAAGAGCAGCCCACCTGCTGCTTATGTATCCATGACAAAGGCTCTTACCCTACCTTAAGCTACTTGAAGCATCAATGCATGAGCAAGTAAATGCAACATCTGTAAGGCAATGTATACTGGGAGCCTTCCCAGCATGAAGCCTCTCTCAGCTGTGCCATGCAGAATCTCAGACCCTCCTGCTGACAAGCAAATGCCTCAAGAAGTCTCAACAGAATCACAGAATCATAGAATCATCCATATTGGAAGAGACCTTCAAGATCATCTAGTCCAACCCAGCACCGCTATAATTACCCCTAAACCATATCCCCCAGTGCCACATCCAGATACCTTTTGAACACTTTCAGAGATGGTGGCTCCATACCTATCTGGGCAACTTACTCCGATGCCTGACCACTCTTTCAGTGAAAAACAAACTTCCAATATCTAATCTGAACCTCCCCTGGTGAAACAGAAGGTCATTTTCTCTCATTCTTTCCCCTGAGACACGGCAGAACAGACTGATCCTCACCTGGCTTCAACCTCCTTTCAGATTATTGTAGACAGCACTGAGGTCTCCCCTGAGCCTCCTTTTCTCCAGATTATACAGCCCCAGCTCCTTCAGCTGCCCCTCACAGGACGTTTTCTAGACACTTCACCAGCTCCATTGCCCGTCTCTGGACATGCTCCAGCTCCCCAATGCCCTTTTTGAAGTGAGGGGCCCAGAACTGAATGCAAGATTTGAGGTGCAGCCTCACCAGTGCCAAGTACAGGGGAACAATCACTGCCCTGATCCACTGGTCACAGGATGCCATTGACCTTCTTGGCCACCTGGGCACATGCTGGCTCATGTTCAGCTGAGTGTCAACCACCACCTCCAGGTCACCTTCTTCTGGGCAGCTCTCAAGCCACTGTTCCCCAAGCCTGGAGTGTTGCATGGGGTTGTTCCAACCCAAATGCAGGACCTGACACTTCACCTTATTGAACCTCAGTCCTCAGCTGATCGATCCAGTTTGTTCAGATCCCTCTGCAGAGCCCTTCAACCCTGCAGCAGATCTACACTCCCACCCAGCTTGGTGTCATCTGTGAATTTACTGAGGGTGCACTCAATCCCCTCATCTAAATCATCGATAAAGGCACTAAGCAAGAGTGGCCCCAACACTGAGCCCTAGGGAGCACCACTTAGGATTGGTCACCACCTGGATGTAACTCCATTCCCCACCACTCTCTGTCCAGCAGTCCAGCCAGTTTTTACTCAGCAAGAGTACAGCCATCCCAGCCATGAACAGCCGGTTGCTCCAGGAGAACACTGTGGGAGACAGTGTCAAAGGCTTCACTGAAGTCTAGATAGACAACATGCACAGCTTTTCCCTCATCCACTGACTGGGTCACTTTGTCACAGAAGGAGGTCAGGCTGGTCACACAGGACCTGCTTTTCATAAGCCCATATTGGCCTGACCCCTAGCTGTCAAGCACGTGCCATGTGATGGCACTCAGGGTGATCTGCTCCCTGAGAATGTCTGGCACAAGTCATAGCACAAACATACCAGACTCACAAAATCAAAAAAATAACACCATGTCCTTATACACATTGCAAATGCAGGCTTAGGTGGGCCCCACATCTGTCAGGCTCTTTTCAGTCAGAAATGGGACCATGGTAAGAAAACTTTGGGTATCATTATTGATCACAATTGATCTCTAGTCTTCAATCAATATAGCATTTGTTAAGTGGGGTATGAAAGGCTTGAATTACATGAACATCAAAATTTTACCATGAAGCATCAATTCATTTGGGCTTATCTTTGCTGGCCAGACCAAACACAGTCCTGCAGCACCCATGGACTTGTAACAAATGGTGTTAGAAACTAGTGTGAGTGAGATGAAGGTTTATACTTTGGTGAAAAGAAATTCTATCATATTTATCTCTTCCTTAAAAATATGTGGCTCATCTCAGGGTGAGATTTAGGGAATCTCTTATCATACAGCTGGATCACAGTCATCACAGACAATCTAGAAACCTGCCAAGTATCTGTCATTAAAAGGATCAAGGGAACAGCCCTTCCCCTTTGATGTCACAACACTAAAAAAGAGCAGATACAAACAAAAGGAGACACAATGCACAAATCCCCAGATATCACTCCTTCCACTCACAGGGTCTGTTGGGACTGGGGGTGATAGTTGTGCTGTGCTGGTGACAGACCACCCTCTACCAACCCACACCTGCCCTGGGAGAGGGAACTGTTCTCTGCAGCTGTTGCAAGCTGTAATTCTGATACATACCCAAAATATGCCAGACGCCAAGCTTGTACCTAGCTTTCTCCAACTTCCCAAACCCTGCATAGCTCATCACTCCCAAGGATCATCTCACTGGTTTTCCACTCATCTCTCTTTCCTGCAAAGAAAGCAAAATATCTTTTTCCAAAAGATATCTGCTACAATCAGGATCCAGCTTTGTGCAGCTACCGTGCCCAAAGGCGGCCGCTTGTTAGTCAGTCTCAGAAGTCTCTTTGAAGGCTGGTTTATTGGCTGCCTATGAGAAGACTGAGGGAGAGTGAGTTTTTTTCCTTTTCTTTGTATTTTCTTTTAAAGAACTTTTCTTTCTAAGTAATGCTCAAAGGAATGCCTACTGCTCCATGCAATAGTCTCTATGGGATGGGGAATTACAGTTCAGCCTTCTGTAGAAAAACATCAGTTATTTTAACAGAAAAACATAAATTATTTTTACAGAACACAACTTGTATTACTGTGCTTCCCAAACACATGCAACAAATACATGTACATACAGCACACCTTTATTTGGAAATGAAGTCTGATATTGCATTTTTCCCAGATGCTGAGGGCTTCCTCACCTATTTTAGTGCAACCAAGGTATGTCAGTATAGCTATTGTGTCTCACTTTTCATTTTCCTGAATAACTTTGAAAACTGTTGTTCCCTGGCAATACTTCCATTCACATCTGCATTCAAAACAAACTCATCTGTGCCCTTCTTCAGGGAAGGGATGGGGTGAAGGGAGTGAAGGGTGATAAAATAGCTGTCCTGCCAGCCCTCAGCAGGGCAACACAAACAAAATCAGCAGCCCACTTAATTCTCTGAAAAGAAAAAGCACATTCCTCTGGCAGAGCACCTTATAAGTACTCCAGATCCAGCAGGGATCTCTCCTATCTGTGCACACTGAAGGGCCACGGTTTGAATACCAGAAGTATTACAGTGAAGATTGCATGGAATGAGCTCTCTACCAAGTCAGGATCAAGCTGCAGAAGTAGCTGTAGTGACTTGCTAAAGTGACCTGGACCTTGATGACAAGCTGCATTCTCCATGTAGAGAGTAGTAGCAGCCATGGAGGGTAGCCACAGGCCTCAGGCCCTCACTCTAAAATTCCTTACTACAGCATCCAAAATCATTGGATAACCCAAATCTTGTCATTTCCACCAGGACACTGGTAAAAAGGTAAAACCTCCTCTACTTCTGCCAAAAGTAGCTGAGTTATCCTTCAAGCTTCCTTGGTCCCTAATGAGTGATCATTAATCATGGGTATTTTCTAAGCACAGTTTAGAGTTTTAATAAATGCCAAATAAAGAATTAACAAGGCCATAATCAAGCAAATGTGTTCCTTGATCACTGCAGCAGGAAGGCTCAGAGCCAAATAAACCATGTGCTGTAGTTCCAAGCCTTTCCTGTGTTCCTGCACATTCCTCCACTGGTTGTTTGTACAGAGGAAGGCAGACTCATGTTTTCACATGTCTGTTGTCGTAGAAGAAATCTGACTTCTCACTGCTGCTCCAGAGGGAGAACAGAAATGAGGGGAGAGGGGTTCCTGATCCAATTTAGGACAGTGTGTGCAGGACCTTCAGCTCACTCACACACAGTTGTGGTGTCCACAAGAGATCCCTTTAGAGGAAGGAAGCCACAGGAGGGAGATGGTTAGGTTAAAGCCACAAAGCACATGCCTTTTCCAAAACTCAAATGAAACAATCTCTTCCTCCTCCACCTCAGCTTACAGGTACTTCCTTCTCTCCCAGCCACCTCCTGCTGCTCCAGCTTCAACTGGGAGTCCCTGCCCTTCGAGGCGGGGGCAGTACAGCAAATTCAACACTAACTTCCTCCCTGTCCTGTCTCTCCCACCATGGCTTAATTTATGGACAAACAGCTGCAGGCAGAAATGGAGCACAATTTCAATGACCCATTCCAAGTGCACAGGGAAAAACCCCAAGAAATGTGCAATCTATCTTGGGACAAAACAAAACCATGCCGCGTGCCAGGCAGAGGAAGGCAATGACAGGAACAGTGCCCAATCACAACAGTTGGCTGCTGCACGGACTGAAGGCATCATAAATGCACACTAGGAAAAACCATCAAGCTGAGCTGAAACCATCTGGACCCAGTTAGGCAACAGCAGCTGGCTGGGGAGTGCGGAGGATGGTTTGAAGGGGAGTAATGCAATCACTGCTTCCTTTATGGATGGCAACTCTCTAAAACCCTCTCGCTCCTCTTCCCAGCAGGACTCAGTCCTAATCTATGATACCCAGGGCAAAGTGCAGTTGAAGAAGAGGCCTTTTGCTATGCAAACTACACCCTGCCTAGGAAATAAGATTATAATGATCGGATCTATCAAATCAATGGGAGAAGGTGAGGGTGATGCAAAATGCTGCAGCAGAGGCAGTCACCACTCAACCAGTGCCCAAGAAACACCTACAGCATAATGATGGGGCTTCACAGCTTTGGATACGTACAATGTGCTGGGTCTTTAGTGATCCCAAAACCTAAAATGAGCTTTCTCCTTGTTGTGGACCTCACTGACCTCGACACAGCTGAGGGCATACAAGCCTGGCCAGAGAAGGACTGGATTTGTCAGTGTCTGCTTCCATTGCAGTTTTGACACAGCATCAGACAAGTCACTTAAAATCAGTTGCATTCTCTATAATGGTGTTTTTTTCACCCCTTGCTGGTGTGACACGACACCCCAGGCCTGACAGATGCAAGTGTCACATTTGAAGCTAGGGGCAGTGATTCATGGAGCATGTGATGGCAGCTAAGTGTTCATAACAGTCATGCATTTGCCACACTGAATTCATGGAGATCTGTGATTTATTTTCTGCTGCCAGGCTCTGAGTCCCTCCCTACATTTAGTCCTGCCTGATCATCACTCCCAGTCTTACCAGGCTCCCACTGGATCTCAAACCTCCCTTTCAGCCTTCTGTCCCCTGCCCTATCCCATCCCTCCTTTCCCATCATTTGCCATACCCATATGCAGCCCATGCCCTGGGAGCCCTCCTCAATCTCCTTTCCCAGGTTCTGTCCCCTCCTGAGCCCCACTGAAGCCCCAGGCCCACCAAAAGCCTCACTGAAGCCACCTGGAGCTGAAGCCCCTCTGCTTGCCTGGTGAATCTCTGTGCCTCCTCTGTTTCTCATGGATGTTCCCAGTGCCTGACCCAGCTCAAGCTGGAGGTGTCCATCCTCTGGAAAGCTAATGTTCGGAGTTTTTTAACCTTTTCATTTTGCTGAGCTGCTATGGGGTTTTAT
>NW_008236965.1:2822317-2834418 GCF_000691975.1 Corvus brachyrhynchos | reverse complement strand
TTTTGTCTTCAGACTCAAATCAAAGAGAGCCCTTTTTGCCCTCCCTGGACAGGGCACTGGGAGATGTCCTCTGCCCCCAACATCCCCCCAGAACCTGTCTACACCCTCCTTTAGGAGAGCTGTGTCTTCAAAGCACTCTTCCATACCAGACTATGTATTCAGTTGCACAAACTTCCTTTGTTCACTGTAAAAGAAATCAACTGATGTGCATGCCTATTTACAAATTACTCAATCCAACCCCGCAAACAGTTGCAGTAGAAAATGGAAAAAAGTTTAGAAGTATAAAATTGCATTAGCATTTTTTAAACAAGACTATTTGCTTCAGAAAATTTCATGGCCAACCTGAAAGAGTTTCTTTTAATACATGCTGCCAAAAGGAAAAATAAATGTATTTTGGGTCAGACCGCAAGAATTCCTCCATGTTTTGGTGGCTGGTTACAAAAGCAAAGACCTCATTAGCATTGTTCTGATGCACCTTTTCAAATCATACTGATGTAACATTTGTTTCAGATTCATGGGTAGAAAACTTACTATTAAATATTATCTAATGCATAAAAAGCTACATGTACATTTTGTTCCATATAGTAGTTACCATGAAACCAGTCCAAAATATATCACGTGTGTAGCATGTGTTTGTGTATGACTCTCCCCCCACTATACATCCCATCATGCCTGCAAAGTCTTTAAAATGCTTTTTGAAAATGCAGAAACCTCAGAAAAGAACTGCGAAAATTATTCCAGGGCTGGAGATAGCATTGCACCACAAGGCATTTTAAAAGCTTGCCAGGAAGAAGACTCCGACATTACTGGATTACAGTATCTAAGGGCCTCTGGGGGAAGCTTTTCTAGGTGGCAGAAGACCCTTTAATCCACCAGAAAAAAAAGCATTAAGGGAATAATGGTTGGAAGCTGAGGTTGATCAGGAATTAGGGAGATGGTTTTAATAGTGAAGATATTAACCAGTAGAATAAGTGGTGGGGGATGTTCATGGTGTCTCAAGGTCTTTAAATCAACAGTGGATGCTTTTCTAGAGACCCGATTTATCAAATATGCGTTACTGGGATCCTATAGGAGTATTGAGGTGAGATGCCTGCAAGTCCCAGTCATCTTAGCAGACTATGTTGAGATCCCTCCTGAATACATGACATTAATGCAATCCTTCTTCCTCAGAACTTAGTTTCTAGGATGTGCGACATGGCAAGGATTGTGACATCTCCCACACTTTACAGAACAAGCCATGGGGTGTCTAATACCTACAGATGGTCTGAGAGCAGCTTTACACCTTGTACAACAGCACTGGATCCTGATGCCATACTGAGGGAGAAGCATTCCACTGTCTCTGACCAGAATATCATTGGCTGAATTCCTAACATAGTTTACTGTGGCATCAGAGACATTCACGGAACAGTTTGACCCAGTAGCACACCAATTATATCAGGCATCTGACTACCTTGTGAGATCTTGATGGAGTCATGGAGAAGGTGGAGTGGAATTTGCTTTATTCTTTTTATTTTTCCGTCCGTACTTGAGGAAATGGAGATATTCCCCTCCTGAGTGGAGCGCAGAAAGAAAAGAGGTACTGAGGGGAAAAATCCTGGCATTTTTCATCATCATTCACAGTTTTTTAAGTCCTTTGTACCCCATCCAGACTGTCAGCTGCAAACCTCACCAAACCCATGGCTGTGGCACTTCCACATCAACTTGTTCATTAGGTAAGGACAGTAGAGGCCGCCCCTCCAGCACAGCTCCACAGCAGCAGGCAGAGCCTCTTCCATTTGACCCTCCAGCCCAAAGTTCAGGGGAAGAGAGCTGGCTGACAGCTGAAGTGGATACAAGGAGAGAAATCCACCTCCAAGGGCTTTCTTCCCCAAACAGTCTCTGTTCTAAGAAGTTAGTGAAGGGGCTTGCAAAGTTAAAAAATATTGTTTGTATGTTTTATGCTGCCAGTTCTCCCTGATTACTCCTGATGTGCAATTTATAAATATTTACCCACATTTTTATTGGGCAAATGAGTTACCACCCAAGTTGGTGGTACTATTCTTGTCAGTAATTTATTTAAGAAAAACATGCTCATTGTTTTATTAAAAGGTCATTAATTTAGCTGAAAATATCATTTTCTACAGGAGATATTCCCTCCTGTGATTCAGTAACACAGAAATAAACACTCTCTAATTGTGCAGACACAAACTGCCTTCTAGAAATGAACTTCCCCACAACATTTTATTCAAGCAGTTGGTAGTTTAATACTAAACCAATTAAAAGCAATATAGAGCTACATGAATAGGATATTAATTTCCTCACCAGAAGTGGAAATGAGTGGGTGCTTTGATTCCCACAAGGAAGGGAACTCCACCAACCAGCAGTTTATCTACAAAGGCTGCAGCCTCAAATGCGGGATTCACCGTGCACAACCGGATCATTACTCTGTGTGGATATTACTGCTACAGCCAAAGCCTCATCCACTCTGCAGTAGCCCCAGGTAATGCTGAAAAAATAAAGCAAGGCGATCTTCTTACCAAAAAAAAAACCATAAAAAGCCCCACACTTTCCCCTTGTAGCTTATGAGACTGTATGAATGTGAACGTTACTGTGCCAAAATCTCTCGTGTAAATTGTCATTCCAAATCAATTCTAAGTATAAAAGAAGTGCTTACATTGAACTGATCTTTTCAATCTCTTTTTTCCATTTGCAGCCAATAGTGAAAAAGAACATTTAATCCACTTTCAGCATCTTCTTTTATTGAGGATTAGCCACAGGAAACAATATTAGTTATCTCTGTATCCACTGGGGTGCCATGTGATGCTATTCAGGTAGGGGGAGAAGCAAATTCAAATGAATTCTGCTGACAAAGCTCCTGCAGTCTGAAGTGGGACTGGATCATCCATGGATAAAAGCCAGCACTCCAGAAGCCATTTCCTATTCCCTACTTGTACCACAGGTGTGATGGCCAGGCCAAGCAGAGAAGGATGTAGCAGGGTCACTGTCCCATCAGCCCTCCAGCAAATACACTAATAAATATTTCCACACGTTGAGAACTAAACCTGCTTTCATTAATGTGAGAAACAGATGTATAACAGATCTAGCATAAGGAAAGATACAAAATACAAGGTAACAAAGTGAAGAAGCAGTAATGATGATGGGAAACTTTTCCAGAGTTTTATAATGTTAATTGATTCTTTAAATGTTGCACATCCCAGGCAGGCAAGACTCCTATTTAGAGTGTTGTATATCAAAATTGGACAGATCACCCAGAGAGGGGGTTTAATTTATTTTTAAGCTGCAATAATCTAGTTCTTGTAGAACAATTTGTCATATGTCACCAAATAATAATTCAGGGCATTTAAGTTTCTTAAAACCACAGCAGCTGCTTTTCCAAGTGCTCCTAGATCTGTGCACATTGTTCCAGTGGGCTTCAATATGTTCAATGCATCCCAATGAGGTTTTATGTAATTTTTATACTCATATAATATGAAATATTACCCACACACATTGTCAACTTCAATATAACAGCAATTTACTCTACTATTAAACATTCCACTCAAGCAAGGTTAGATCAGATGAGGAGTTCAGGAGATTTGCAATGGGGAGAGAGAAATTCAACCCAGCCAAGTATCTCCAAGCTTCCCCAGCCCCACCATGTTTTGCTTTCCCCCAGAACTCACAAAAATCAGCTTTGCCAGTGGTAGCAGTACATTACTTTGTTCCTTGTGGGTTAAATACTAACCTAAATTTTTGCCTTCAAATGCCTAGAACGACGTCCCTCCTCCCACTTTCTTCATGCAAGTTCACACTGCAGGGTGAAAGGAGGGACAAAATGTCTTAAACCTTTAGCTGTAAACCGAAAACATCTCTCCTTTGGCTTATGGGAGGTTCCCTGTCTTCATAGATCCACCAACTGTTTCTTTTAATACCCAGTAAAGCAGAAAGGATCTTTATATCCCTCATAAGGTCAGCTACACAGTTCAGTACAAACATACAGTTCAGCAACCAAATATGCCATATATTTTTTTCTGTTTTCAAGCTGTCCAGCAGCATACCACAATATCTGCAGTGTGAGTTAGTTGCAATAGCCTCTATGAAGAATTTTTATCTTTTAGCTGATCAGCAACATATACCTTGCCAGTTTTGAGCATCTTCAGCTAAAAGCATTTTTGTTTACAGAATAATAAAGCGATACATTTTTGTTCCATGACTCTGAATGTAATGCATGGGTTTCCTTGCAAGCCTTGCTGTGGATCTGAAGAAAAGAAGTCTATCATCACTTGCAGTATTTGCTATGATTTTCAATTTCCATGAATACTGCTGCCAGAAAACTACTTTACAAAAACATTTGAGTAAAAAAAAGGGAGTAAATGTGAGTATAGCCAAAGAGAAATTCCTTAAAAATGTGAATGAATATTCACCCTGTTCCCTCATTGTTTCCAGGCTCCTATCAGTTGGAATTACTATCCTGTTTGCTGGCTAGAGCTGGATATTGATTCAAGCTAGTGCACTTTCACATTGTCATCTTACTATATCAGCTGGTGGAATTTCACTGATTGCAATGAGGGGAGGAAAGCAGAGAAAATCCAAAGCAGATAGAAGCATCCTTAAATAGTTTATCTGTGGGGACTTAACCTAACTTCTTCCCCACACCAACACACAGATTTTCGAGGTTCATCTTCCCATTCATTTTCTAACTATCTCAGTGTAGAAGCCTCTGGAAGTGCCAAGTGCTTTTTAACTACTATCCTGCAATAGTTCACGTTGTCACCCATCTGCCTGCCACTGAAAATACACCCAGCATCAGTTTTCACAACAAATCTGTAAAGACAGGGTCTTGCTCAACTATCTTAGTTAATGAAAAGCTATTACTTTGATTGCAAGTTGGTAATTGTTCTAGCCCTGCAGAAAATGCCATTAAAATAATTTTTACAGAATTCTTTTAATAACCAGCTATTTTTGTGGTGCAATTGCTTTTAAATCTCATGAGGCCAATGTGTAATACATGACTGTTCCAGCTCACAGCTCTCAGCACTCAGAGGGCATATATCAGGTTTCAAGTTGTTAATTTGTTATGGTAATCAATACCTTATTCTTCTTAACCACAGAGGCAAACTCATTTGCTCTTTTTGGTTTGATATTGGATTATGAATGATTTACATCCATAGCTACTGCAAATGCCACATGACACTTAACAGCATCAGTTAGGGATTTAGAACTTGCTTTTCACTGGGTTTTCAACAGAATTTGTCTGCAAGTTGCCAGATGACAGCACCAGAAGTATTTGATGGTTTGGGACCATTGTTCCAAGATGATCACATAGATAATGAAATATTCATAAATATTCACATTAAAATAAATTTGAAAAAATCAGATCTGATAATCAGCCAGTCAGCCCTTTCCATTTTACCAGCTACCATCCATGCCTGATACAGCAGCAACAAGCAGGCACTTGGAGCTTACCAGCTCTATTACATCTATCAACACCTTTGAGTTGTGCAGGAACATGAGTAAATCTGATAAACACTCCTGCTAAACAGATTTGTGTCAGCTGTAAAGAGGCTTTTCAGAGTATAATTTCTTGAAGCATTTCCCAGGTGTCATCCTAGGTTATAAATTATATGTAATCCAAAGTGTAATCCAGAAGTAAAAGATACAGAATTTTCAGCATTCTTTTCCCAGTGGTTGTAACTTCATCTCACATCATCTCTTAGGCCCTCCTTAGACCACCACATTGATGCTTTGTACGTTTAAAGAACATTGTGAGGACAGACATGAAGGGCCATAAATATAGACTTGTTTACAGGATTGGGGATTTATGATATTTCAGATATATTAATTTTTTAATATTTTTAAAGGTTAGAATGACATTTCTTTCTTCAATTATTTCCCTGAGTTTCCCTGTCATTCATTGGAAGCCTCATTCCTTCTTGTGATTCCTCTTTTATATATAGTTTTTAATTGCTTTTTATTTCCTTAGCACCACAGATTTCCCTACCTTTCTTTTAAAATTAGTTTATTACCAAGTGCCATGGTGACACTCCAATATTTCATCTGGGATCTGGGTGACACTAAACTGAAGTGGCTTCGTTTATAGGCCATGTAAGTTTGATGAGTCTTAATTTTGCATGAAGATCAAGAAGCCAGGGCAGCAAAAGTCATTCATGGAAAGTGCTTTCTCTGTGGAAGAACACTTGTATGATGAACTCGTTCCTTGATTGAAACTATTTCTAATTACATTAACCATATTCTCCCTCTAATCTCCCACCATTACTAAGCTTGTTATTTCATTTCCTGAAGCCCTTGCACTTCCTATCTGACGGATCCCACATGAAAATATTATGGCTATATCTAACTCCAGCATATTTCAACCTGATGTCTTTAGCTACACCATAGATATTGAAACATATGAACCTTTTATTTTGCTAATAGTCCAAAAGAGAGTGCTTTGGCATAAGATCAGTCGGTGCTTGTCTAATGTTAATGGTCCTCAGAAAGCACTGATTCAGTAATTTATTTTAAAAATTCTCGTTGCTGTTTTGTTTGTGATAAGTATGTACTCAGAGCATTTCCAGAACAACTTGACATAGAGCAAAATATGGGAAGCATTTGCAGGAGTTCAATCAGCTGACACTCAGTACATGAAAAACCTCAGGGGAGAGGAGTTTGCCTTATGCCTTAAGAGTGAGAGCTGTGCTCTGCCAGAGCACAGCAGGAGGCACCTTCCAGAGTAAGAGCTATATAGCACTGACACTTCAAATGCTGGATCCCAGTCTTCAAACCTCAGCTGCAATGTCCCTTATTTCAACCATAAAATTGGGAGAAAGGGTGATCTACAAGTACCAATACATTAATCACATTCAACATCAAATCACTGCATTGAACTGCATCTTAAAGTCATCTGGAAGGTGGGTCTCTCTAAGCAGAATCAATGCTACAAGTTCCTACCTCACTCTTATCACTGAACAGAGCTAGCTGGGTTTAAAAGAGTATGATTCATAAATGTATTTGTACACTTAGCCTTTGAGTTCAGCCAAAGCTATTTCTAGGTCTTGCTAAACATCAGTATTCTCAAATCCAGTAGAAATTCAAATTAATTTTCAGTTTACTTCTTCCCTACTATCTCTGCATCAGTAGCTGTATCTTACTACCACCTAGTCCAAGATACCGGGTTTTTTTCTGCTTAGGTTTTCAGCTAAGCACCTTCTATTGCTGCTAGGAAAAAAAAAAGCCAACAAAAGACATGCTTATATGCCTTCTTGGAGCACTCTCTTGCCTGATGTCTACAAAGATGTCAGCATTGAGCTTTGAGTGTGCTGAGGTCACTGTACCATGCTGAGCCACCTTGCCTGCCCATTTTCCTGGGCTCCTCAATATGCTATCAACATCAGTTTTCTCCCATCTTATCCCTAGATTGCAAGCTTCTTCTTCCCATTGTAAACTCCTCTGTACAAGTCTGTGCAACAGCTAAAGGGTCTTGGTCTATGAGTCAGTGTCAGCAGCAGCAGCAGTAACTAAACCCTAAAGGGGTTTCACAGGCTTTGCTACAAATTAATAGTTAACTAAAAATTCATACAGACAATTCAGTGTCCACAACAGAAAATCTATGATTACGAAAAGGAGCAAACACCACACCAATCTTACTCTAAAGGGCAGATCTTCAGATTGCATAGAAGAGCATAACAACATCGGTGTCAGTATAACAATGACAACTGATACCAAGGACAGATGTGTCAGTCTTTGAGTAAAGTTTACATGATGCACAGGTCTTTTTCATAAGGATTTATTGAGCTCAATATATTGCTAACAGTTGTCATAGGGCTTTCATTGCACAGTTTTTAAACCAGCAACAACTCAGTAATCCCATGAGGGAAATAAAATATCATACGACCTAAGCACCCAGTGCAATTTTTTAAAATGAAGCATTCCTAAACAGCCTCACAAGCCAAAGTTATTCACTCAACTAATCCAGGAGAAAATGTAGATGCCAAATCTGTTCTGAACCAATTTGAGCAGTACTCACATAAGTCTACCACCCACATCCTGCTTAGTCAAATCTTCTAAGCTTTCCTCAGCGGTAACTATGGTGGTGTCCAAGCTTTTTGAAGATAACTGATGCATGGCTAAATATAGAAAAGACAGTCTAGAAAAAAGAACAGCTGTGAGTTCGTGTATGAACAGGGAGACAAGCAACTGCCTCTGACTGTGTCTGAAAACAGCAAACAGTCCCACAAAGAAGGCAGGGCTTCAAACCACTTCAGCAGAAAGACCAGAAATGTTCCATCCGTTCTAGGCCCCTTATTGGGAAGCTATCAGCATGCCTAATGATTTGATGAACTTCTACGCATGGCACAGAACCATCCCAAGGTCAGGAAATGTGAGAAATAAACGTGCCAAAGAGAACACAGAGAATCTTTCTTTGTCTAGAACTTTCAAATACCTGGGAAAGCCAAGTAAAAAATTAAGGTCAAAACTCCAGTTGCTTCAAATTATTTTTTGGTGAGGTTTCAAGGAATCGGTAGAGTAACTGAAGCACAGAAATATCTGCCCCTAGCAGAGCCACCAGGAACCCAGCATGGATTTGTAGTCTATCATATTTAATGTTGTTGAGTGATCCAAATGAATTAGCATTGATTTTTCTATATATTTGTCCCTCTCCAAGATGTAATCACTTATTAATAATACCAAAACTGCTATTCTAAGAGATATTTTGTCTCCAAATTATTGGGTTGGTTTTCCTTTAATTTTCATATCTGTCTCTTTTTTTAAATGTTATTAACAGGATCAAAGTTTCTGAGAGCACATGTGTACTAAAACTGGCTTAGTACTTCCTCCTGTAAGGAATGATACCATAATCAGATAACCTGTCTCTCCACCTTTTCCCAAATCGTGGCTTCATTATACAATGTGTAGGACTATTTCTGACAAATAAGTAACAGCTAATTTGTACACAATGGTCTACATGGCACATCAAACCCTTTTTCTACCAACATTTATTTTTTGACCCCTCAGGAACATACTATTTTTTCCATCACCTTCCTTCATATAACACTAATTTTTTTTGAGGAAAATACTATTACTATTGCAGAGATCTGGTAAAGTCTCATAAAAGCAAGGAAAAATGCAAAGCTTGTGCATTGACACCAGCTGTCAGCTCAGCATTTAGTGAAAATGTTAAGAGACAGAGCCAAGGATAAATTTGAAAGCATAATCTCATATATATCATGATGAATCATATCTTGAAATGTCTTACCTTAACTAGCCTGGAAGGGTGATTGTAAGCGAGTTGTAAACGAGATGTCTGAGCCATTTTGGAAAGGAACTACATAGTGTGTGGCAAATTTATGTGCTGGAGGAATAAAAATTTACTAGCAGCTCTTAAAGATGGTGTGAATATGTATTAATTAGCAAAGTTACAGTGACATCATTGGTAAATTTCTTTTTACAGAACTACAGATATAGTAGAGATATAGTACTGTAGGAAGCCATGTAGACATAGGCACGAAAATCAAATAAAAGCTCTACTGGTGGTCAGGATTCCTAGTTGAAGTTCAGAACAATATTTTGCTTCCTCTGAGGTCCAGAGTGAAATGCTAAAGATACTTTTTTTGGCTATAAATATCTGTAATGCTAGGATCAAATGTCATCAAGGCATGCAAATAATATATGATTTAGCCACTTTAGATTTGAATAAACCATACCCCTTAAACTTAACATCACTGGACACAGGCACTTGTTCCATGGCCCCTATCCCTTGCATCTGTGTTAAACATAGTGTCATAAGAGGTTAAGGGAAAAAAAACCCAAATCCAAATTTTTTTTCAAAAAAAACCCAGCCCTGTCTGAGAAGACTTAGGACAAATGTTACATTATAGATGCACAGCCACATTGCAACTGAGGAAGGGGTAAGTGTGAAAAATAAGCACTGCAAAGTTTCTCTATATATCTTAAATGCAGAACAGTTTAAGCTAAAAGATCAGAATTTAAAAACAAACCTGAGGGTGGATGAGGGTGTTAGGATCCATTTATTAGAGACATGCCTCCACCCAAATTGAGGTGCAAACAAGACCATAGGCTGAAGTCAATAGTACAGATTTTATTTACCCATAAATGTGAGGTAGAGAGAGGTAGAAAGAAATAGAAAAGATGGAGGGGGAGAGAGAGGGAGGGGAAGAGAGACAGATTAAGTAGAAAGATACCACCACCCATGGATCCAGCAGCATCCCACTGTCCTTCTTCACCTGGTCTTCTCGGTGATGGGTTTCCCAAGGTTCCAAAACTTTTCACTACTTATACATTTTAACAAACAAAGGAGTTAATGCTCACTGGATACACAGTTCTCTGATTCTATTAGTTAAATGATTCCCTTGCTTCCAATGCTAATCAGTCCCATGCACAGTCTTTGTCCTCTTTTGACTCAGTGGGTTTTTTGATTCCGTGGGTTGTGCACGATCTCCCTCTGCCAGAAGCACCTCCACCCAGTGGGAGCTGACCTCAGCACAGTTGCTGAGTTGCCTTCCCTTGGGGATTTTTTGCAGTGATACATTCTGCTCCTCCGGCTTGTTTACCTCCCCTCTAGGCCTGAGATAACACACAGACAATAGTAACATTTTTATCTTATTTCAGCTCTCATCAAGTGCCTTAACTTACAGTCCACGTTTCAGGAATCCAAAGGTATATTCAGGGGCCAGGGGGACACTTTGGTGGTCACAGATGCCATCTGTCCCATACCTTGGGGTGATCTTTGTTTGACTGGCAATGTGCTTAGGGGCAGTTGTTCCCTCCTCACGTTTTGGCACAACTGGGGAATTTTTGTCTGGATTCATTACCAGGATGTGCTAGTCAGACCTCACCAGGCCTGGAGTTAAAGCCATTCTGTGTCTCTGTCAGGGCAAAGTCCTTCTGTGATTTTAACAGTGTTTGAGACAGGCAATTGTGGTCTCCCTACAGAGGATTAGAAGTTTTGGGGAAATATTTGCCTTTCATCTGCACTCAGCAGCAGAGACAACAAACAATTTTGCCTGCAGTGTAAGGGGGAAGGGACACAGAGGAGCCCCATCTGAGGAGCAGTTCTGAAACAGGAACAGATAGGTGTCTTCAGGTTTCACAAAGAAATCCTGTGTGACAGATGGAGCAATTGTAGGTGTGAAGTATATTTGACGTTTGCATTTATTTATTTCTTCATTTTTCTGTACTGTAACTTTGTTGCCAGTAAATAATCAAGAACTTAGCCCTTTGCTTTACTGTTTTTTATCTGAATGCATATCTAGTGATCAAAGTGACTGTGATGATTGTAAAAAATAGAAAATGGGGTATTTGCACTTCCATGGAGATAACATATCTAAGCAAAGAAGTCTTCCAGAGAGCTAGGAGCCAAGACAACTTCAGGACTTCCAGGAGTTGTCTGTTTACAACCACCTTCCCTTTGTGAGCTGACATTGTGAAATAGCAGGATGGAAGGAGAGATTTCCCTGGGGTGCATTACCCTGACCCCTGTTGCAGGTGGTAAAAAAGATAAGGCATGTTTTCAAGAAATTCCTTATCATTGCTGAGTGTTATAACCATCTCCTAGTATTTCTGTGAGTGAGAGGCATCCTGTCCCTATCATTTCTTAGTCCATATATCACCTTTTCAAATCTTTCTAACTTTGCATCAACAAGCTCATTAACAATTCAGTGCCAAGCCTAAGTAATTTCAGGACTGGTTTATTGTCGAATTAAGAATGAAATGGCCAGCAAGCAATGGCTGCACATCTCAGGTTAGTGCTGCCAGATGCTTCTTTCCCTCAGTCCCCCTTACTTTGGCCAGAACTGCAGGAGCCTGTACTCCCACCTCTGTTTTTCCATCCTCTATGAGGAGGTGATAAGTGCCACATGATTGCATGGCTCTGGGCCCTCCTCTGTGCAGCAGCAAAAAATCAGTGTGTTTTGTTCTCCATAGTAATTCAGGAGAATTCAGTGTAAAGACTGTGATTTATTAGTAATGTATTTACGAGATACTGAGATAGAAAGCCTTTAAAACTACTGGGGAAAAAAAAGACAACCACATGGGCAGTAGCTTTAAAAGCAGTAAGAATTCACCCTGTTAAACACTGAGCATCTACAACTTGCTCCTTTCCC
>NW_008236965.1:2804424-2822106 GCF_000691975.1 Corvus brachyrhynchos | reverse complement strand
TTCACACAATCAAGTTGTAAAGACTTGGTTGCCCCTGTTAGATCAGGAAACCCAGCTCCTAGGCACAGCAGAACCTTGTTGCATAAGGACAAGGACTGACATATGTGGAGATTAAGGGGTTTTTTCAATTTGGTCTTCTGTGTGAGTAGGAACTCCAAGACCTTTGACCCTTGACGACCTCAGCAAATTAGGCTTCTACTGCAAGGTGCAAGTCTGCAGTCATCACTTTTCCTTTCCCTAACAACCAAGTGACAGGTACCTATAGGAAAAAAAGGGGGGCAAATCTGCTGTAATTTAGAAAGTGAACAGCTCAAACAATCCTGCCCACGGGGAGAGGGGATAAGAGCAAGAACAAACTTACAGTAAGTGTTAGTTCAGTGTTAGTAAACAGAGTACAGTCAACATACTTCTGGTATTACATCCTGACTGCAGGAAATAGGCTACGGTAGGGTACAACAGGATCATTTTCAGTTGAGAAAACAGATAAATAACTTCTCTTCCAAAGTCTTAACATGAACTGAAACTTGTGGGAGTCTATTAGAAAGCTCATTCCAGTTCAAAAAATATAGGATGAATAATTTGTCTTAACTACATATACCTGAAAGATCTTCTTGAGGTTCACAGATAAATCTAAGATCATGTCCATTCAAGAATATTAATTACATCTAATTACAGCACATCTAAGAACCGTATTATAAAACTATTTTAGAAATAGTGAGGATCTGAGTTCAATATTAAAGGTTAAATTTACAGTTTCAGAACTGAAAGATAGCCATGAGGTTTAAATAAGAATACCAACATAATATTAAGTGTTTTTAATTAGAGAGAAAAGTTAGTTTTAAAAACTGACTAACACTTGTTAAGTGAACTGTCAAATTAATTAATAAAATTTTAAATCTTAGCATATTTTGATATTTTTGTTTTATTATTTTGTATTATTTTGTGTTTTACTTATTATTATGCATTATTGTTTTTGGTTTTAACTTTAATATTTTTCTTTTTAATGCTTTTTTCCATGACTAAACCAATTCTTTCTACTTTGTCTTATCCATCTGGGCCCCTGCTGGGAAATGTCATTAATGTTTCAGACCCCACTGAGTGGAAATAGTGCTACTTGATGAACAGAGATAATAGAAACAGGGACAGGTATTTCTGAAAGTATTTCCAGAATTCCTTAGAGACAGACATATAAACCTGGAAAATATTATTTAGCTTTGTGCAGAAACACAAAGTAAGAGGGCAGAGACCAGTGCTGCTGCTGATTTGCTTCTCAAGTGCAACACAATATTTTGGTCTGGTTTCTACCAAGTTTGCAAGGCTTAGACAAAGGCCAAAACTTCTTTGAAAGACACTCAACCACCTGGAGAAGGACAGCAATTTTATATAAAAAAACATATGTTACTTATTCAGCTGCTCCATCTTTCTGAAGAAATTGTCCTTGGTCCCACCAATGTGTACAAGCTGTCTGGTGTAACCATCTCCTGGCCAGCATCTCTGGAAGCCATAACTCCATAACTGGTGTCTGAAAGACACTGGTTTGAGAGAACACTGACACAGAGTCAGTCACCAGAGCAGCTGGCAGGGCTGTGCTCACCCTCCGTTTGCCTCTGCAAGGTGACCACAGACCTCACCTCACCATGGCAAGCAAACACCAACTGCTCTAGGTGGCCTTCGGTGGGACTTCGGAGCACGTGGGGTGCTTTAGGTAACTGGCAGGCACACAGTCTTCTCCTGAGGCAAGTGTAGGTTGTGCCCCCCATCCAAAATAAGTGAGTTAGTTCACAACGGTAAGAGCATGAATACTGCTTATCACGCAGGTCCTGCCCACCTGTCAATGCCACAAAGGTAACAGGAAGGTGTTGAAAAGAGTGCAAAAGGAAGAGACATCTATGGAGATGAGAGTATTTTCTATCAAGTGTCTACTTAGATAGTCAGCACTTGCCATTTTCACAATGTCTCTGAGCAATCAGGAAAAGCAAGTGGGAGAGCCATGGAGACTGAAGGAAGCCCCTATACACACTGCAGTGTGTATGCTTCCCCTTGGGAGACTGCTTCTGAGAACAGCCAAGGCACCCAGCTGTGGCCACCA
Organism: Corvus brachyrhynchos; assembly: GCF_000691975.1. Taxonomy (NCBI): domain Eukaryota; kingdom Metazoa; phylum Chordata; class Aves; order Passeriformes; family Corvidae; genus Corvus; species Corvus brachyrhynchos. The sequence continues at coordinate 2,820,017 of NW_008236965.1, read as the reverse complement.
GGCCTTTATGGCAGACCCTTCTCAACAGGAGGCCCCTTCTGAGGGATGCAAGTACACCAATAGGTGCAAACAAGCTTCCATCTGCAGAGCCCTAGCTCCATCTGCCTTGTTTATCTGGGACTATATTCCTACTTTGTGGATAGACAGCATCATCCTCACTGTGTGAATTATTATAGGCTGCAAATGACTTGCAAAGTATGGGCACACATACTCCAACCATGTAGTACAGCAAAGACAACTTTTAACTAAGTAGACACTGGCTAAAGGGGTGAGACAGTCTGTACTACCACACACAGCGGCTGGGGGCTGCTGCTGCCTGCCTCTCATGACAGCACTGGTGAGAGGTTTGCACAGAAAGCTCCAGCAGAAAGGATGTTATTTTACACTGCAGGTGGTTTCCAAATGACTAACTCCAACACTGGAAACAGCTCAAGCACGGCAGCACAGAGCTGTGAAGCCTGGTTTGTCCTGTTTCACAGCAGCTTCCTGCATAAACAAGCTGTTTCTTTCACACATCTTTTTACTCTTTCCAAATCCCATCACATTGCAATGCAAAGGAGGCTGAGTTCTGGATATTTGTTTTTTACCAAAACTGTTCTCATTTCTCTGTAGGCATTTCCACTGAAAATATCCCAGCCGGGTGTAGTGACAGCATCTGAAATGTGATAAGACATCAGAGACATGAAAGAGATCAGCACTTAGCCTACTTGGAGGGGGCGGAGGAGGGGGTGGTTTATCTCTTCCCTGACATCATGTTGCTGGGTGAAGTAAGATTTCTCCCTACAGCCTGGGGCTGTCTGAGGCTGGGGCACCCCATCGAGGGCTCTGGCTGGGGCTGGGCACCCATGAGTGCCAGCCAGGGCACCTTCAGCCCTCTGAAAGCCATGGCCATCCCCAGCATGTGGCATGGAGGCAGAGACTGACAGCTGCTCCCAAGACTTCCAGCTCCTCTCCTCCTGTCAGCAGCTTGGAAGGCCACCACTCTTCCCAGGGAAGTGACCCAACCTGTAATCATGGTACAGGGCCAAGCAGCTGGAAGGGTGTCAGGGAGGGAAATGTCTTCCGCAGTGGAGATGAATGGATGGTGGATCCTTTAAATTTAATTCTGAGTCTTGAAGATGTCAAAGAATTACAAAACTTATCCAAAGCAGCAGTGTACAGCCTTTGGAAAACACAAAGGTACAGAAATGCTTCACTGATTTTTCCCTGGATCAGGTTACCAAACCTGATATTACTCTGACTAATTCCACTTCTTTCTCCCCTCCATACCCTCAAATACAGCTAATTTTAGCAAGAAAGTAATGTTCCTTAGACTCAGAAAGGCACTCTGAAGTTTTTTTAACAATTATTCAATTTATTTAACAATTTACACACTGTGTCAGTCCCAAAGAAAAGCACAGCTCTGCAGACCCAAGTATGATATGACACAATCGGCTCCTGGGTTTCCACTCATGGAATGGCTGTATCCCACTGCTGACCCACACTATCAGTGCACTCCATCCCCTCGGCAGCCTGAAGTTCACTTTGCAACCTGAATGTGAGTTAAGCTCACTTAACAGACACAGAAATCAGGATAAATTTCTCAGCAACAAATTGGATGCCTGCATTTCACAGTGAATTAATTTGGAATTCTTATCCCATCATGGTAACCACATTTTAAAAGAATCACCTTGCTATCATAGTAGCTTTAGTAACTGTATGGAGCTAAGTAAAAGTGTAGCGTTACCTGTTTTGTGGGCTGGCTGGAAAGAGCCAGTCAAATTTTGCTCAAAAGAGATGTGCATTATTTCCACTTATCTGCACTTCTCTTTGGCTGCATCAGTGAAAAGCAAAACTGAGAAGTGTCCAGAAAAAAAAATTAAAAATACAAGTAAACCTGCCCACCAAAAATGGTCTTTTTGATTTGAATCCCCAGGCATCATTTTAAAATTAAACATTTTAATTATGAGTCATAGCTGAAAGTTTATTTTCAGTCCCATATAGTTAGGCTTGTGATGTTATCCCTAGGCAAAAAATAAAAGGTTAAAACATTTCTACTTTGACATTACGATAAATCGACACATTATTTCACTGTCACTATTGGCAGATCACAAAATAATAGAAATTATCAAAACAAAGTACAAGCAAAAGGACTAAATAGAGGGAAAAACCCAAACAACACACTTCCGGGCTTTGAAATTGAAAATTTAGACACCTTGTCCTGCCCCGAATTTTTTGAAAGGCAACATTTTGAAAATCCTGGATTTTGTTCTAAGACCAAACCAAAAATTAATTTCAATATGTGCAGATTTTGAAAGTTAATAACAAGGTGTTTCTCCTTGTTAGTAGTAGCTTAACAGTAGCTTCTCCTGCAACACCAGTGTGAACTGACGTGAGATTCCCAGACAGGTTTTAGAGGTCAATAGGAGAAAGGCAAGTTTTAATCAAGATGACTTCTCCAACTTAGAGAGAAATGTTGAGACTTTTTCGGCAGACTTCAGACAGACAACGGGGGGGGAGGGGCGGGGAGTGGGAATCCATATTCTTTTTCAGTGACATAATTTGCACTTGTCTTGCAAAACCAGGCTGAAATTATTTTACATCTTATGAGAGGCATTGGTCACACAGAGAAGCCAAAAAAACTTATGTACAGGAAAAATAATCTGAGAGAGCATAAATAAAGGGAATAGGCTAGAGATTTGTGTAGTGTCCCTAGAGAAACTGGATCCGAGGGCATGCAGAACATTGTGAAATACATTTGAATAATGCCTTTGAAATAGGAAGAATGGGAAGACATGAAAAGTGATACAGGAACTGTTAATTTACATCTCTCCACTCACTGTCTGTGCAGGCATCACACCATTGCCCTGAAACTTTCAAGCCTTAGTGCCTGTCACCCAACTCTGACAAGGCACCAGAATAGTGCCTCGGCACTAATGGCTCACAACGGGGAGCAGCAGCTCAGTGACTCTCCAAACTGGGCCAGTTACTTGCTGATTTCCCCAACTACTCCACTGTGGCTGAAAGTGCATCAGGTCAGGTGGAGCTCCTGCCTTCAGGTCTCATCCTCAAGGAGCACCAGAGTCGAAGTTGATTGATCTGAATGAAAAGAGAAGAAAGTAAAAACACTGGCATCTTCTATTTACCAGCCATATCCAGTGAATGCACTCTCTTCCAATGTAGGAAGGATCACCTTATCTAGTTCCACCTTCTATCTTTTGTTTTCTGTGCTGAGATTTTCTCTGAACTGTTCCCCAAGACTTGACTTGAAGATTTGAAGAACATATGGTGGAACCTGACCAGAGTAAACCTTGCTCAGCTGTAAGGCTCATTGGTAAGATTTCATAAGATGACTCTTCCTTTTTTTTTTTTTTTTTTTTTTTAATAAGCCAGTTTAGGAAGGCAAAGCAATTCACCAACAAGCCAGATGAGACTCAGGGCCAGGGTAAGTGAAGCAAGAAAGCTGTTTGTTTTAGACAGGACAAAAGAGGTCCTATATTGTTTGCCACCTCCAAATCTTTGCTCAGGTATCCGATCAAACATCACCCCTAAGAGCAGCATCAAAATAAAGACTACAGGCATTCCTTACATCCTTGCTTCTGTTTAGATATTACTACAAAGAAAGGGCCTCCTGCACCTTTGTCATCTGGGGTCAGATTCATCAGGGGTAGGGTAGGAGGATGAAGTTACCTGTGGAGGAGACACCCTGTGACCCCTGAAAGCCCTGATCCAGCCACCTGTTCCAGCTCCACTCGTTCTTGCCATCCTTCCTAACATAAAGCTTGGGAATTAAGCTGGCCTTAGCACGAGATTAATGACAGAATTGCACCTGTTTACACACAAGCAAGGGCCAGCCATAATCTGGTCTGCACAGATAAGTGGTTTACAGGGAGGAGCAGAAAACTCTAAACTACAGAAAACAAGAAATTGAAACCAAGCATGGTACAAAGTTGTTTTGGCTTAGATCAAATGACACATACACAATTTTTGAACCGCAGAATTTATGTGCTTTCCTAGTGATTAATATTTAAAAAGATTGTTTGGCAATGGACACTCAGTACATGTCTTGCAAGGACTTGGCACAGAGAAGAGGTAAGTAATCAGAAATGTGCCAAAGACTTGTCAAGGAAAAACTTACGCTCAATACTAATCAAGCTCAAATCTGTGCCAGTCCTCCCACTCATCCTTTCATAGGAGAAGGTCTTTCAGCGTGAGCCTGCCCATGCTGCTTCAGAGACAAGCAACACCTTTCACAGTCAGCTGACAAAATGAAAGTTTGTGAGGCTGAAAACAGAAAAAAAATACAACTCACCTTCTGCTCTGCAGCAAGGATCACTGCTGGGTGCAGAGTCCTGCCTGTTCTGCTCAGGGGACTTCCAAGAGTAAAAGACTTAATTTGCATGTCTGCAGCACTAAGAAATAAATTTCATCATGCCCCTCATCCAGCATGTTTCAGTCCCCAGTGCCATTGCTGTGGCAGCTTGACAGCAGCCACCATATTTTTCTGCTACAAAAAAATTCATGCTAGAGGCTGTATCAGAGACACCAAACTCATTAAGAGTTGTCCCTGTCTGGATGAGAGATACAGTTGCGGAGCAAAGTCATCTCTTCACTTGGCACGTCTGGCATTGGGTGTGCTAAAGGGCTCCCCCAGGATACAGCCCATGCCCAGCAATGGTGTGGGGCAGGGACACACAGGAGGGGCTTGTCTGGAGTGGACAAAGGACTCGCAGGAGGGGATTGTCTGATGTGGGGCAGGGACACAGAGGTGACTTTTGTCTGGTGTCAGGCAGGTTTTTTCTGGCATGCTGGGGCAAGTTGGTGTGCTCAGGCTGTGGTTTCCTACTCTTTTTAGAGGAAAACCTCTCACAGGACAGCCACAGACATCACCTCCCAGAGCCAGGCTTCTCCTTGTTGGCAGGGAGGCGAGCACCAGCTGAGCGTATGCACACCCCTTCTCCTGCCCTGCGCTTCCAAATGGTGCTCCTCACCTCCCGTCATAGGTAACATTTACTCTTCTCTCCCACCTTCCCTCACAGGGTCTGAGGGTGCCATTCCAATATTAATGAGCATGGCTCATGACAGCCCTGCAAAGCCCAGCGTGCTCATGTTGCAGGATGGAGATGGAGAGGTTAATTATCATCCTGGGGGCGGGAGGTCCCTGTTGGAGCCACCGGAGTTGTTAGCGCTCCTGTCATTAATTTATGTGGTAATGACCTTCTTCTGGATGACTCACATCCAGGACTTAAAAAACGGAGAGCTATTCATACCACTTAATTTTTTGCACCTGAATTAGAAGATGTGTCCCCCAAAGTGCCTAAACTAAGTAAGTGCTTTGAAACATCTCTTGAATAATATTTCTGTCTCCAATGACTATAGAGAGATCCCAGAGACACAAGTCTCTGTCTGAATATGGTAGTTATAGTTAGCTGGTGTGTACCCCTGTTTCCTGTACAGTTTATGTACCCTGATTTTATTGAGGCTTAAAAATAGAGTGCATCAAAAATCTTCTGAGAATCTAAACCCGTTTATCCAATTTGCAACTGCCTATGCACAGAAAGTTTCACTAACTTCAAAATGTTTGTTAATATCACTGTACCCACACAGGGTACACATGTTTAAGCAACTGCAGAATCAGAACTGCATTTGGCTGGGAATCTGAACCAAATCCTCCCTTAATTTTTTGCCATTTATAAAAGTAAATATATTTAACACTATATGGAGATAAGAGCTTTTCAAAAAAAAAAAAAGAAAAAAAAAAAGGCAAAAGAAGAAAGCAGCAGTTGGTTTCTCCCAAAGACATGCAGTCTCCTACCTGCCACAGCTAAAGAGTATTCCAGAGCTGCACACATCACTGTTAATACTATCAAGGATACTGCATGAAAAGTGAATGCTAAGGAAGCCAGGGCTACACTGGCACCTGTGCCACTGAAACACAGGAGAAAAGACAGGCACAGCTTGCGTCACTCTGGCAAACAGCATTAGAAAAAGGCAATTAATCCAGCAGCTTCCAAAGCACATCGCAAACATTAACAAGAGAAAATATATATATTGTGAGGGCAGTCATTTTCTTTTTTCTTTTTTTTTCCAATCCCTTTTCTTTCTCTCTCTAATGAACATTTTGAAATGTTAAAAAAATAGCACTTACACATCATTTCTACAGTGTTCATTTCCTAGCAGGGAAAGTTGATCAGCAAACATGATCACCACAGTGCCAATCATGAGTCCAAAGTCAATTATTTTTCCAAACTGACTAAAGCAAGTCCCTTGTCCCCCTCAGTGAGAGATAACACACAGGTGTACAACCAGTAGGCACCCAACGGGATAAGGGGAGAGGGGGAGACGTGGGATAGGAAGGGGCCAAAGCAGTGCAGACACATGCACTGTTTGCTTTTGAAAACAGCTCAGAAGCAGCTCAGAGACAATAGAAATCTTCTGGCTCTAATCTGCAGATTGAAAAATATTAAGGTTGAAAAAAAACTCTGATGGAGCAGCTAATATTTAAATGCTGCTGTTGTCTGGGGACATTAGCAGGAAATGCATCCACTGTTTCTGGCACTTCTGATTTTCTCTCTTCCCCCATCTCTCAGCAAGGGTTCACATACATCCTCAGAAGTCCTGCACACCAGAGTGACCTGTGTTGCTTCTCTTGCTGCAGTTGGTAGTAGGGGAACACCACTGTGCTTCAGAAAGCATTTCAGGATCCCTCGTTCCCAGGACTGGCAGGGCTGAGACCAGATCATGGAGCTCCAGTGATGCTGCTTTTCTTTCTCTGCCTGATGGATGCAGAAAACATGGTCAGGCTGCTACAATAGAAGGAGCCCTGGACCCCAGTTTGTAATGCTATACTACTTGGTCCCTCTTTTTGCTCCAGCAAGAAAATTTTGCAGGATGCAATATCATATTGAAAACTGTTCCCTCTCTCATTGCTAGATAAATTGGCCATGAGGAAATGATCCTCTCATGGTGGTGGCTTCAGGTGTAAACTGTGATCTCAGAGAAAGCAAAGGCAGAGCAGTACAGAGTTTAAAAACTTTTCATTACATCTTTAATTTCAGTGTAACTTTCAGCCTATTATCTGAACAATAATTTCTATCAGTTTTAGATTCTCACTGCTTTTCCCCCCTAAAATAAAAATCTTTGCAAATTATTGTTGCTGTTATATTAATCACACTTTCTACAGCAGGACTTATGGCATCAAGGATTAATGAGCAGATAACCAAGAATTAATATAGATAAATGAGATCTACCTACCTCTACTTCAAGCACTTACCCCCATACACTGCACACTGGAGCAAACAGATCAGATAATGTATCTTTCCGTGCATCCCTATGGCACCAACCCTCCCTAATACCATCAAAGTATCAGGACCCCAGGGAATCTACAGTCCAGATAGGCGAGACAGAAACAGGAGAGTGAAAGTGGTGATGCACTTGAGTGGAGTATGGTAGGTGCAGGAAGGGAAAGGTGTATCAGTTGGGAGAATGGGATGATCAAGGAGAGAACTGAAAACACTAAGAAGACAAAAAGGCACTGCTAGGGACAGCATGAAGTGGAGGCAGTAGGAAGGACAATGAGGATAGGTGACACAGCTTCTTACACAGGGAGAGCTGACACATCCATGTGAAACAAAAGCAGCCCAGTCACAGCTGCACAACCTCCTTTGACTCATCTCTCTTCCGTGGCCCAAGAGCCTCCAGGGCTGTCCTTGACAGCTGGGCACCCAGAGACTTTGGTGGCACTGTGCCAGCAAAGTGACACTCCAGAAAGGGGACAATGGGGAGCCTTGTCCTGGATGTCAGGGCTAAAAGAGGCATTTGGAGCAGCTGTGCTCAGCCCATTCATGAGAGACAGAACCGAGGGTCAGCCAGTTATCCCTGCACAGACCCAACCAACCCATCTCTGATTACTGTTCAGAGGGGCACTCAGACTGGCTATGAAGATATCAAGGGATGGCAAATCCATCATTCCTTTCAGTCATTGATTCCTCTAGTTAATCCTCTTTACTGAGAAAAAAAATTTGGCTTCACATCTCAGTCCCTTATAATCTGTCACCCTCAAAATATGAAACTACAGTCCTGGAAGCTAGATGTTCAGGATAGTTCTGTGTAAAAGTCTCTTAAAAAAGAAATTCTCTTGGACAAACAGCAAGTGTTTTGACATCTGACCAACCAGCCACATCTGGATGAAAGCATTCATTTTAATTATATGGGCATATTCTTTTGGATCAACTCATCTGCCAACATTGTGCACCTGTATTATGTACCTCACATTCAAAAGAGTGCTGTTTTATCATGGAACTTCGCAGGGCGAGCAGGGGGAGCCAGGACTGCCCAGAAGAAGATGTCTTCACACACAAACAGGCAGGAGGTTTCATTCAAGTATGTGCTTTGTAGAAATGCCAAGAGAAAAAGAAAATGGTGTTTTTTTCACACGGACTCAAAGATGTCATTTTCTGCCCAGTTGCCTTGTTTTATGGAATGTCAAGTAAATCTGCCCGTTTAGTAGACATACTCAGGCAATAAAACCCAGTATGTGAACAGAAAAAGGACTGCTTATTTGGCTTTAAAGTATCATAAATCAAAATTTTCCTTACACAAACCTGTGCAACAAAGCTTGTGGAGTGTGAGCCAGCAGCAATTTCAAGGAAATAACTGTATTTGAAAGTCAGCCACAGCATCTGAACATGACAGCAATGAAAACTTATGCAAAAATAACTGCCCAAAGAGAGAAAAATGCACCTGGTATTAACAGTCTAGTAAAGATACCTTAGGGATTCAAAGGTTAATGGAGGTTTTAAAAACATTAATGCTTTCATTTCAATTATTTTAAGAATAACCATATACTTAATGCTTTGCTGAGACTCCTTGGGCTTTGCTTTTCTATAGCCTTGAGATCCCAGCAAGGGCAGTTCACCACTTGGTATAAGTAGATAGTAGTTTAATAAGAGCATAGGACAGATATTTTTTCCATAATTATCTGACAGGTTTTTATCCACTTCCAATCAAAACCTTCTTCCCACTGAAACATTTAATTTGCTTAAGTTGAACTTTAAAATTCCCTTGCAGCCATCAGGCTTGGGGTCTGTCTTAATATCACTAACAGTAACAAAATAAAATTTATTCTATGGCAACACTTTAACCTTTCAGAAGAGTTTTCTTCTCTTCCCAGTACTGAAGGGAGGTTCAGAATTATCTATCAGCAAAACATTCCATAAGGGAGATGAGAGACCAGACATGAACTGCAGACCTGAGCAAGCAGAATATATATGCAGCTAGGGGAAAAAAGTGCAATGTGTGTGTTTTTCAAATGTATTTCATTGGAGGGAGTTTAAAGGAAGGATTAACGACAGACAGAACTCAAATCTTGTCTCTCTAAAGGGCAGTGAGCCTTTTGCAGACAAGAAATGCTTTCAGCTTAATTGTGGAGTTAAGTAAATAACTATTTTTTGACTAGGCAGAAGAGCAAAAATTTGCAAGAATTTGAATTGTATTTGAAATTATCTGTGACTTTAAATTAAGAGGTCTCTAGAAATAATGCTGGGTATCATCTTTCACATAGAACTGGAAGTGAAATTGGCTTTTCTACACAGAAGGTCCTCTCCACAGTACAATAAATTGTATTACTCCATTAGCAGAAATGTCAAGCTCAACTGATAATTATCAACTGGCTTTGTAAAACCACCAGCCATTCCTCATTAAATTTATATAAGAGATCTAACTGGAGAAGTCCATTCTGAGATATCTGATGATCTTTTACTTAATGTAACAACCTTCTTTCAGCACAAGACTGACTTTGCTGCAAAATGGGCCGTGACTTCCAGGCTGCAGGGTTTCACATCAGGCAGAGCAGGTTCAGAGCATCCTGCCAGTATGAGCAAAACTGCACTCTACCCTTCCAGGGAAGAAGGATGCACCAAAACTTTACTCCTACCATGGAAAGTCTAGGGTGGAAGATGTGTCTGTAAGCCAGGCAGAGGGATGTGAGAGCTGGGGCTTGTGGGTCACCGGGGAGCAGTGGTTTTTGGTGTCCATATGGATGGCAGCACCAGTAACAGGTCCCCTGGCACACCCACAGCAGCAGCATCAAGAGCAGCCCAGCTGGGTCAGCCTCTTGTCTTCTTTCTGCCTCAGCAGACAGTGTGCATCTACAGGATGGGGTTCGAGGCACCTGAGGGAAGTTCCTGGCTCTGTTGAACACAGCGGTGGATTTCCCAACTGTTCCAGTAGTGCTGGTGTTTAGAAAAAGGGCTGTAAAAAAACATCATTGTCTTGCTGGTGAGAGGGATGAGCAAGGAAGATTGTTTTGGTTTACTCCAACCCACTCTGCTTTATTCCTAATAGCTAAATTTATGCAAACAATGCAGAGAAATGTATATCAACCAACTCAGCTGAAGGGATATTTTTTAAATCAAATGTCATCAAGATAAAATTTTGCCAGTTCTGCTACAGAAAAAAAAAATCAACAAAAAAACAGAGAGTCTGTTCTAATTTTAGACAATCCTAACACTTAGTTTACCATAAAGGTTATGGAGATACCCAGACAGATTCTGGGGGTTTGCACATTAGGGTGACACTATTTATGGTACAGTCTCAGTGAACAGAAGGAGGGAGAAGCATAAAGGCTTAATCTGTTCCCCCTGGAAACCAGAGCAGTGCCCTGATGAGGCAGGACTGGGCTGCCTGCTCTGTAGCAGCATGTATAATGGATGAGACTTTCAGGAGGTGGGTGTTCAGGTGCCAAAAACTGATGCACACAGAACCGTTAGTCACTTCTGAAAAGTCTTTGGCAGGATCCCTAACTACATGGAACCAATCCATAGCTCTACAGCTCACAAGTGGGATGCTACAGACTTAATGGTCTGTTCTCAAGCAGATATATGGTTTGTTTTTGTTGAGTTATTGAGTTTGTTGATGGCTTCTTGGAGCAGAATGGGATTGAATGAAAAAGGGAAGGTGATTCACAGAAAAATGTCTCAGCTGACCAATATACACCTTCTCTACTCTGTGTCACTGGCTATCACTGTCAGCTCCAAATACAGACAACTTGGAAATATTTTTTCCTTCCTTTCTTTTTATCTCTCACCACACAGCAGCACGAACGTGTGTCCTTCTTCACAATGACTGATGAAGGCCTGAAAGCATTTTAGGAGCAATAGGGCTTAAGAAGAGAGGATGAGGGATAAGCCTGATCCTAGACCTGCCAGAGCAGTTCAGGGTGAGAACCATGGGGATACATCACACCAGAAGGGAAGAGGTGGCAGCACCAAGCCTTTAACCAATTTTAACCTCTGTCAGCAGAAGATACTGGTCACCAGGATGAAAGGGGTGAGAAATGAATGAGGTTTGAAATGGGTATGGCTAATTTCCTCCTCAATCATTGGCAGTTTATTTACTCTCAAGTCAATAACTTAGTAGTTGTAGCCAATGCCATCTCCTTTCTTCTACGTGATTACCCAAAAGGATTAAAAACCAGTTGTTTTTACTGCCTCCTCCTTTTAAAGCCATTCATGAGACTGAGCTTCAAAACAACAACAAAACAAACAAAAAAAAAACCAAAAACCAAAAACCAAAAAAAAAACAACAAAAAAAAAAAACAAAAAAAACCAAAAACCAAAAACCAAAAAAACAAAAAAAAAAACCAAAAACCAAAACAAAACAAAAAAAAAAAAACCCAAAAAAACATAACAGGCAGTAGAGAGCAAAGATGCACACAACAGCTCCTCAACCACTCAGCATTTTGGCTACATTAAACAAGACACCCTACTGGCATTCAGAGGCCAGAGGGACTGTGGCAATAACAGTGCCTCAGAACAGAGACACTTCCACGTGCCATGGCAGACACCTCCCTGAGCCCAGAGAAGGCACTGCAGACACACTGACAGGGACACACAAATCAGAAAGGCAAGAACTGCAGCATAGATTTCCCCTCTGTGTGGAGCTAACAAGGGCTGCAGGGGATGGACAGAAAGCTGCCCATGAGAGCAGTGAGGGGCCTCCCCTGAGATGACAGCAGTGCCCCACTACATGCTGCAGAGCAAGGCAGAGCAAGCGCTTGGAACTTTTGCAGTCAGCCTTTTCAGTGGCAACATATCTCCCCTTGAGATGATACTGCAGTGCCTTCATCCACCTCTGACATGTCCAGCAGCAAATTTTAGTAGCCCACATACCTATATTCTTCACTTGGGTCTCAACCCATGCAACTCTTCTGGCATACACTCAGACTTCTAATATTCAAACTCCTCAGTGGATCTGAGCAAAACAGAAAGCTTGGCATGCCACAGAGAGCAGGGGCAAGGAGGCAAGTTGTGAAAATAGCCATGAGGAGGATGTAGGGGGAATGGCTTTAGACTGAGAGTAGATTTAGATTAGATATTAGCAAGAAGTTCTTTACTGTCTGGTGAGGCACTGGCACAGGTTGCCCAGAGAAGCTGTGGATGCCCCATCCCTGGAAGTGTTCAAGGCCAAGACGGATGGGGCTCTGAGCCACCTGGTCTAATTCTAATGGAAGGTGTCCCTGCCTACAGCAGGGAGGTTGGAATGCGAATATCTTTAGGACCCCTTCCAACCCAATCAATTCTGTGATTCTATGATATCCTAAATCCTTGCTTTTTGTTCATCATGGACTTCACAGTGCCATTTAGGAACCTGTTTATCCAAGCAAAACATTTTTCTAGATAAGTAGTCCAAAACTAAGTTTAGCAACTCTACACATGTACCTGAACATGGATAGACAAAGCCATTCCATTGCAGCACAAAGTATACTGTGTTGGCATGGCTGGTTAGCAGTCAACACAGAAATCAATTCAGCCAAAACCTGACAAAAACCCCAGCCTGTTCATTTGGTTCCCACTTACCACAAGTAAAGGAGATCCATGGGGATTTTCAAGAGACAGCCATGAACAGTGCACTAACACTAAGATATTATGTTTAAAATCTACAGAAGGGCTCTGGTCAAACATCCCCTCCTCCCTTACCCCAGGATGAATTCAGCAGTGACATGATCAGCTCCTGGTCCTCTAATGGTGCAAGTCTGTCAGATTTCATATACTTTCCATGATTTGTGCATTTGACAGGCGTGTCACCTCTCTGCAGGGCTCAGATACAATCTCAGGCACTGACAAGGGAATGAAGACCATTTGGCTTAGGTACCAAATTGCCAGTCAGGAGAACATGACGTTAGTATTTGCCTCTTTCCCAGGCAGCTTTTGACATTTTGCAATTTGCAAGCATTACCAGAGGGCTTTTCACACCTGCCTGGGAACAGAAGTCAGGGCTTCATCATGGCCGGTCAAATCTAACACTCTCTGTCACAAGGACTTTGAGAGCAAAAGTATCCAGCTCTGCTATATAAAATCAACACTTCACCTACAGCCTGCTTGACAAATGAAGAGAAATCAGACCAATATCAAAATCTCTTTTAAAAGTCCTCTGGAACTCATCACTACAAGTAATAGGTCAACCTGTCTTCAGGTAACTTATTCCTGGTCTTCAAAACAGAGATAATCTACTTTTAAGCAGCACTTACTGGAAGGCTGGATACCTCAGCTTAAAACAAAACAAAACCCTTAAACTCAAGTATTTACAAGTGGACTAAGCACCTCTTACATCCAAACAACACCAGTGAGTTCACCAGCTTAACAATTACAAATCACTGATTTAAATCCCACTGCTACCCAAATAGCGTATGTTCTGAGCCCTAACACCAAATTAACTTTATCAGCCTAAATCCATGCATCTCATTTCTATTTTCATCAAGATGCTTGGCACAGACCAATAAACTGGAAAGGCCAAGATGCAGGGAGAGAAGGGATGGATAAGCATTGCCTGGCTTGCTTGAAGCACAGCAGCCATTGAGATTGGGGCACACCAAGCAGCTAAACGTGGAAGCAACTCAGCTGTATAAAGACATTCAGTGAGGCTGACAGTTTTCTACCTGCACTAAAGCACATGGGTTTATCACCTGAATTTCACTGATCTGTGCAAATTACTTGCCAAATGTAAACTAACTCGGGCATAATTTGCATAATCAGCAACATGAAACTGAGGGTAATATAGCACTTGTGTATTCATGCCTCCCAGGAATCAAAGAAGTGCTAATATGAGTGCATAACCCTGTCCACTATAGAAACTCACCCAGGAGGACAGCTCCAAAATTGTTTGTTTTCTGCATGAGACAAGTTATGCACTCATTACAGACATGGGGGGAGCCTGCAGCCATATCCCCCCACCTTGGAACTACTGAGCTCAGGTCAAAACAGCAGTAAAAGTGCAGCCTGACATGGCCATGCATAGCCCAGGATAAGCATGTGCTGGCTGAAGCCTGCAGAGCATCTTCATTCTTCCAGGTCACTGCTGGCAAAGCTAAGTGAAGAACAGTGCAAACCCATACACAGTGCCAGTATCTGTTGCAGAGGGGATTCTTGCAACACATGTATCAGACAACGAGGCCTGTGGAAAAGAATATATGGACCGATTCTTGGTAAATATTTTCAGAGATGTTTATTTTCCAGCTGCCTGGTTGGCGACTTGGCCAAGAACTGAACAGTCACGGGACCAGAGGGTCCTTCCTGGGCAGGGGAACACAAAACAACCAATGGGGAACGAGGCTGACCAGGGAGTAGGGGAAACTCCATAGGCCATGCCTCTACCCCCAGGCCCCTCTCCCAGCACCACATGGCGGGGAGGGGAACCCCAACATTTCACCCATTTATATTTAACAAAAGAGATTTAAAACTTAACATTGAAAACAACTGGATAAACATGAGATAACAAGAACAGTTCCAAAACAAAACAAGCCCCCCTCCTGAGTCTTTAAATGTCCAAACAGATTTTTTTTTCTGGAACATCTTAAGGCTGACAGAAGGGAGACAGGACTCTCTGAGCATGCTTTGTGGGGAAACTGAGGCAGGAGAAGGTTTCTTCCATATGTACCTGTTGGAACTCTAAACAACAATAGTTAAATTCTTTCCCCACCCTCGTCATCCTCCACTCGGCATTGGAAAGGGATTTTTGGGGAAATAATTGGCAAAGGCATGGTTTTGTGAGGGAAACCATGGGTGAAAAAATGGATTAGGAATACACGGAGGATAATAGGATACAGGAGAAAGGGGAAAGGTAGGATTAGGAAAGGGAGGCTGTAAGGACTGCTTATAATGGGGATATTGTCCAACATGACTACAATTTTTAGCATATAAACTGCCTTTCACAGAAATACTACAAGGCCCAGTGACCTCTGCTGCTTGTATACCTTTCCTTCCATGGACAATCCTGAACTCTACCACTTCTCCATCTCCTAAGCTTGGGATATATTTTTTGGGGTTATTCTTTTTAATAGCAGTTCTATGAACGAATATGTCTTCCTGGTTGTCACATCTCATTATAAAACCATGATTTAGTTTAACATTATACCATTTTACAATTCCTAAAACCTTAGCTACGATGATTTTTTTCCTTTTCCTGAGGGGCTGCTGTTTTCTGTCTTGCTGTGTTTTTGCTTTCGCTTGCTCCTGTGTTGGAACTGCGGGTGCTGCCAGTGCTGCCGGGACTGTCAGTGCCTGTGCGCTCTCACCGCAGGGTTTCAGCTTCCCAGGGTTGCATTCGGGGCCACGCAG
>NW_008236965.1:2767477-2804346 GCF_000691975.1 Corvus brachyrhynchos | reverse complement strand
CAGGCATTCATGGGGCTCGCTCCACCATGCACTGCGCGGGGCCAGGCAGGCACCGCCGGGTCCCGCTGCTCCCGCCGCACCTCACTCTGCTGCCGACACTGCAGCTCGCGTGGCTCCGCCCACACACAGGAACTGCCTCGCTGCTGCTCGCAGAGTGCTCGGCGCACATGGTCTGGATCGCACGGACTCTGAGGCAGGCTTCCCTTCCCCAAGACACAGCTGACATTGTTCAAGAGTCTCAGTAATTAAATAATAGTCACAAAAATATTCTTCTATCGGCATATATTTTGACTCAGAAATTAACTGTGTCCAAACAGTCTTCCAAACATCTTTGGTAGGAATCAAGTCCCAAGAAACATAGAAAAAGCTCTTAAACAACCATGTCAGGAAGTGTTTCAGTTCCTTTTGAGTTTGAATTAAGCTAAAATTTACAAATCATTGTTCAAGAATCTTTTCAAGCTTAATATAAATGTCCATATGCGGCTCGGAGAGCCACACGTTTTTCCACGGTTCCTGCATAGTTTAGAGATGGAACAACAAAACAAAAACAACAAGAGAAATCCAGAGTTTACTCACAAATCACAGTCGCTGTCCCAAGGGATCAATGTCTTGCCCGCATTTTTCACCATTTGTTGCAGTGGGGATTCTTGCAACACGTGTATCAAACAACAAGGACCATGGAAAAGAATATATGGACCAATTCTTGGTAGATAGTTTCAGAGATGTTTATTTTTCCAGCCACATGGCTGGCGACTTGGCCAAGAACTGAACAGTCATGGGACCAGAGGGTCCTTCCCGGGCAGGGGAACACAAAACAACCAATGGGGAACGAGGCTGACCAGGGAGTAGGGAAACCCCATAGGCCCTGCCTCTACCCCCAGGCCCCTCTCCCAGGACCACATGGCAGGAGGGAGGAACCCCAACAAGTATCCAGGCCTGTAGCATGATTCAAGTGTGTCTTAGTTAAAAGGTGTTAAACAAAACGATCATTTGGCTCTTTTCAACTAAATTCACAGTCATCAAGCCCCAGGGGAGGCTAATGCCCCACCTAAATACCTGTCAGTCAAAAACAAAGGTCACTTGCATCTTTTTGTTGATGTCTACATGAGGGCATTTAATTACTTCATAAACCTGAGTGTGAAAAGGATTGATACTCCCGTTTTCACCAATTACTCATAAATCTGTTGGTCCACATCATAAACATTTTTGAAGAGTATGTTAAGGATCTTAACAATATTTTTCCACTGTCCTGAGAGACTTTAAGAAAGTTTCTCCCACCCATAAGCGAAGACCACTATGGAGAAAATGTCTATGTGAATCCATCAACACCAGTGCTGTGGAAAATGTTTTCTCTTCTGACATGGAACAAAATTATTTTATAAGCTCTCCATGAGAAGCTATTCTGGGAGAAAAAAGGGGAAACATTCTTCATTCCCACATAGCAGAGGGGAAAACTGTGTGTCTTCATCTCCATGGGATTGACCAGGTCTAAGTCATTGTTCTGAGGAGTGCCAGGCCCTGTGCTCTGGGGCTGGGCTCCTCAGTCCCAAAGGGATCATGCAAGCACCTGGTTGTAACTCCATCAGGGGGGTTCTGAAAACATCAAGGATCCAGGAATAGTGTGCAGATCTACTACATATGTGCCAGTCGCCTTGCTGGAGGTAAAAACCCAGGAGAAAGAACCTCAAAAATTACTGGAGCTATGGGGGGGTGGGGGGAAGCATTCCTTGCAGTAAAAGGCATCTTTATCTGTTCAGCTCATCCAAGAGAAGGTTGAAAGGTGGCTTGATCACAATTTACAAGGGGCTGCACCAAGACACAGATGGATGCCATGTCTCTTTCTTTCACAGCTATTAAAGAGCCAACACTGGGAAGTCAAAGCTAGACAGATTCAGATTAGAAATTATGTGTGAATTTTTAACAGAGCAGGTAATTAATCATTGGAACATCTTACTCAGGGATGTGGAGTACTGCAGTCTGCATCACTTGCAGTCTTTAAATAGATGTTGGATTTTTTCTAAAAGAAGACATGCCAGGTCCCAAACAAGAGTCAGAGGCCCAGTGCAGGATTATAGGCCAAGAAATTTTAGTCTGTCCCTATTCATGACACAGGTTTACTAACTATAACTCAGTCTCCAGGCTTAAATATCTCTGGAAGGCATTTGTATCATCTAACCTCAGATATGCCCAACCTCTCTCTACAGCTGGAAGAGGCAGTAAGTCTTCTCCAGAGGGTGATGTGCAGCAGGGACCGAACTTGCATGCTCTGAACAGCCACTTTGCACAACTGAGGTCGTTTGTAACTGAGCTTAAACTCCAGAAAACTGAAGATAAGCTCATAATCAGAAAAACAGCAAGTCATCCATACCTCACAGCCTTCCTCCCCTGCCCCACTCCCTCCTTGGATGTGCAGGGAGGCACCGGAGGGAGGCAGTGAGCCAGTGCAGAGGTAGCACCCCTCTCCTGCTCTCCCTCCAGGCTTGTGCTGCTCTCACAGCACCAGAGTGTCACCACACAAGTCCTGCTGAAGCTGCACTCTGCTCCTCACCCAGCTTACAGCCAGTTCCCCTCACCATCAGGGAAGCAAATCCATTTTAGAAGACTTCGATGTATAGTTAAACAACATATTGCTATTTTCTAGTGCTTCTGCTGTAGGAGAGAGGAGTTTATTTAATACAAAGGCAAGGCTTACTGGAATATTTGATGGAATAGAAAGATTCAGTTGGATCCCAAATAAGCTTGGAAGAAGGTACAGATTACCTCTTTACAATACCACTGTGGAAAGAAGCCTCACATCTTCAGTGGCAAGTCTTCCTACAAATTCCTCATATTTTTTTAAAAACTGCAATTCTTTCTGTATCTTTGCAAATATTTGGCATTTTCTGTGCAGTTAACACTTGCTGTTGCCAACAGATGTTATCAATTCCTGTTTGAAATACAAGAAATGAACCATCATAACTTTGTATGCATTTGGAAAAAAAATTTTTCTCCAGGAAAAATACCAAAAATCTAGACTTCAAAATTTACCAAACTAGAAAGGAATTCATAGCCAGATTCATGACCAGATACCTGTGAAATCTGATTCAGCAAGTCACAGCCTGAAGTAAGAGCCAATATTTCTTAGCAGAAACACAAAGCATTTTAGCTACTGAATTTGTTAGGCGTAGTGCTATAACAAAGACCAACCACTGTAATTGGCAGCAGACTGATCTCCTGGCTTGAATGCAAAGGCTAGAGCAGACTAATTTTTATAATTATACATAAGATGCTGAAAAATTAGATGCCTGGCAATTACAAGACGGAAGAAAACACACCTTGTTCTACAGTAGCTAAGCCCAAGAAATACATGTGTTCATTTGATGATAAAATTCTTCACTGTTTCTTCTACATAGTTTCAAAAAGTTACATCATGGGTCTACAAATTATTTGCTTCATCAGACTTTCCAAAATACTTCTGATTTTAGCTTGGTAGCTGTAACATCCATCCTGGCCATGAATGTTTAGGATCACCACCCATATTCATATAGACAGACACATATATATGTGTGTATATGTGTATACCCCCATATATATTTTATACACAGGTATATATTTCTAGATATAAAAGTTTCCACTAACAATTTGACAGAGATGTGACCTTTCCCATTACTGAATGCTATTGCGTTTTGACTACTAATGAGTAGAAGAGCTTAGACGTTAACACACGGAACAGGCAGGAATTACTTCTGTGTGATGCTTATTTGTGGATCTTGACATTTCTCTGAAGTCAGCCACTCAAGGAAGCAGCTATGGCCACTTGGAGGGCTTAGAAAAATGGAGGCTAACCTAAAAAAATCAAGCAAATTTGTGATGACTCACTGTCTGACACGTCAGTGTACCCATCACAAGATCCGCTGGGAAGGAGGACTTGCCCGCCATTTCCTCAACCCCATATATGACTTGGAATCACAGAGTAATGCTAATCAGTACAGAGAGCTAGAGTAGCTTCAGAAGGATACTCAGAAAAATAATTAAACATGGTGAAACATTTCCTGACACCTTTCAATCCACTTGGCAGCATGATGCTCAAGGAGCACAGGAACAGCCAACATTCAACCATGCCCTTTAAACAGTTTGCCTGTAGAGACAGTGCATGACTCACAAAGCAGGGTATTCTCAGCTGAGACAGCAGCTTCTGACTCAGCAGTGAGCAGCCAAATGTCTGCTGGTAAAGGTGATGAAAAGGTCAGTCTGATAACTTCAAGTGAAGGAGGAGTTGGTAACAAGTTGAGCTCCCTACCTTGGGCAGCACACTTTGGCTGGAGAAGCTGCAAGGCGTCCTTCTGGTGCTGCAAATAATCAGTGAAGCAGTAGATGCATTTTGAACTGATTTACTGTTTCTCATAACTACACCTTCCAAAAACAAGCTGTTCTTTGGAAGTAGACAATGACACATGTGTGGCACTGCCACACAGAAACTATCCTGTGAGTTCTTCTTAAAGAAAAGGAATTCAAGAGCAAAACTCTTCATGCTGTTTACGGATCTTAAGCAAAATATGTCCCAGGCTAATATTCACCCATCCCTTCTCAACAAATTATACTTGCAACTCAAAGTATGTCTCAGCACAAAAGGACATTAATGAGTCAGATGTTGAATCGGTCCTTTGGATCCAGCAGGGAGGGGCCCACAATGAGCCCCAGGGTCTGCTGCTCTGCCTGCAGAAGGACAGGCACAGCCAGCCAGACACAGCAGTAGTTCTCAGACAAAGTCCTGGGGTACCACATAGAGCACTGGCAGTCAGAGAGGACAGAAGTTTCACAGGTAAACCTGATGGCTGACTATTGAGAGAAGTCCTCCTTTTCCTGTATTGCCTGTATTATTATTGTATGTAAGACAGAAATTATGGCAACTAGAAATGAAAACATTAAAGATGAAACTAAATGTAGAGAAACTGCACTCAAGAAGATGCTTTGTGGTTCTGAGTTCCTGTGAATTTGGTGAGGAGCTCAGAGCATAACAAACACACCTCTAAAAGAAGTAGCTACAAAAACTCATCATCGCTTTATGAGCTGGGTTTATGTTCTGCAGTGACATTTTACTTGCTAATAGCATCTTACATTACCCTTAATAGCACCATAAAGAACACCCCAAGAAAATATTCAGTGTAAATTTGAGAAAAGTATTACATACAAACTGAGAAGAACTACTTCAAGGATGCCATGAATTGTCCAATATCTAAAGTTTTCTTTTCTTTGCCCAGGTTATAGACTCACTAAGGGGTGCTGTACTTACTTGACACTGGCAGTGGAAAATGTTTAATTTGCCCTTGTAAAGGTGAGTGAAAACTTTCTAGAATGAAAAGACTCAATCATGAGAGGACTCCCATCCATCAACTCAAATGTGCTCCAATTCATCCAGTCTTTAAGTATAGGTCTGTAAAGAGCAAACATTGGGCCATCATGACTATGGAAACAGAGGAGATTCATATTTACTCAGATGAGAAGAATTAAAAACAGGTAAGTTCACTGGGCATGCAAAGAGGCTGGTGCATAACCTGTGGGTGTGAATTATGGTGTGAAATCAGAGTGCCTCTCCTATGCCACGAAGACAGAAGAACTCACTGCATACCTGAAAGATGGTGTGAGGGCATGGTGGGGTGTCTTCTGGTGGTTCTGTGGTCCTGGTGGGCAAAGCCTGCCAGAACAGCAGTGGAGGCCTGCTTAAAGTGCAGGGAGACAAACTTGGTGCAATCACAGCCCTGCTGCTTTTTGGACTTGGCCGCTGCTACCAGCTGTTTCACAAACTGACTGGGCAGCATCTCAGAGAGCTCTAATGGGCATGGGCCAAACCAGTCAGAGAATGTGCTGTTGTTTAGGCAGCATGGGCAGTCAGAGAGCCAGCTCTCAAGAATGCTTTGTGTTATTCTGCTGCAGATTTTCAACCAATGCAGCCAGGTTGGCACAATCCCTTAACTGAGCGCATCCCACCCCTGAAACATGGCATGCCTAGGGAGGGAAAGGGGTGTCAGTCCCAGCTCCTCTTAACTCTTGGGTTTTACCCATCCTCACAGAAAGCTACCACTACTGCTAAGGTTGCTTCCTCTCCTCCAGGTCTCTTTCCATGATTACCTGCAGAGATCAAATGTCCTACAGAAAATCAGTGCAGATGCTACAGAGCTATCAGATGGCAGTGATTCCCCAGCTGATTGCAATATAGCCTTTTTAGTTCCTTGAGTCACTTCACAGAGATTTAGGAAGAAGGGAGTTCCTGCAGCATAGGATATTGTCATTATGCAGCACAATCAGGCACTGTGATGAAATGCTCTTTTTTCGACAACAGGGTTCCCATGAAGCCGTGAGAAGACACAGAGGCTTGTGAGACTGACTGGACTGGCAGATCTGGTCTTGGATTTCTCTGTCAGGTATCCTGAGCTCTGTGAATAAATGCCACAGTGTAAATGACAAATGAACCTTGTTCACTACCTCAGTGAGGTATCCTGCCCTGGCCTGAAGGGAACAGGCTTCTCTCAGGCAGTAAGGTCTGTGATGGAACCTCCCTGCCAGGGCAGGGCAGGCAGAGAGCTTGAGCTGAGAGGAACCTGCAACCCACCCTGTTACACATCACATATCTAGAGTAGAAGAGGGAGAGGGGAGGAAACATTTTGCTGCTCAGAAAACTCATCGGCTTCTTAACAAAACGGGGGTAGGCACGGCTGAAAGGAGAAATGTGACTGCAAGCTTGAGCACCCTAGTTTCTGTTGGGTTTTCTGATCTTTAACAGTATTTGATCATACAGAAAGCTATCTCATAGCTTGCCCATGCCATTACTCTGTGGTTTGTAACCTGCAACCATCGGAAGTAATATATCCCAATTTCCCACACAGCAGGACCACTCACGAGCGAAAAGTGAATTTGATTCTCGAGCGGTTGGTCCAGATGCTGTGGCTGACACTGGCTCTCGCTCCTGCTTCTGACACAGGCCACAACGGAGTACTTCTCTCTGCAAAGCAACATCAGCATGTCAAGAAAAATCAATGAAAGCAAGGGGGGGAAAATGCCTCCGGTTCTGTAGGGCTTTTAAAGCATAACTGCACTTCAGAGCTTGGAAATAGCACAATGCTGAGGAAAGTCCCAGGAGACCAGAGGAACGTAGGAGTCACCTTTCGAGGAGTCTCAGGTCTCCCTCTCTCCTGCTGTTTTTGCTGACTTTAACTAAGGTAGGTCAAATCACATGTTTCAGCGGCTTTTCTGCAGTTTATCAGCTGTTTCAGTGGTATGAGGATCCACCAAGTACTGCTGCAAACTGCAGTGCCAGGCATACTTTGAACCCACGCCTCATTTTCAGAAATGCAGCAGAAACACAGCACCAGGAAACATAATTTGTATCTTTTTATTTGTGCACTTAAGTGTTTTTTCATGACCAAGCAGTAGATAAGAGAAGTTTTTGTCTCACACAAATCTCTTGTGTGGCATTTTAGCACTGAATGCCCTTCAGAAGCTGGTAATGTGCCACTTACAAGGACTGTGCTCTATAGAGCATTCAAAATGTAAATGCCATTCCTCTGGGCCAAAGTCTAGGACTGCAATATCTTAGGATGATGAACTTCTGGCAAATCCAAGTCAGGATTCTCATTAAAGGACTTGAGACAAACTGCAGAGGTGAGCAGCCACAGGAGAAAAGACGTGATGCTTTCCAGGCTCTCCTCTTGCTGTGGACTCAGGAGACCCAGAGCCCAGAAGGGAACCTCTAACTAGAGTTCCAGACAGCTGTTGGGTGACAGAAATACAGCTGAAAAGGATGTCATCTGCTCTGAGCAGCTGGCAGCATAACTGAATTTCACTCATTTTAGAAACACCTGGTTTCTGAAATATAAATTTTTCAGAACTTCTGGTGTGCAGGGCATTTTAAGGCTGTCCCAGTGCAGCCTAGTTCCTATCACAACTGTTTTTAGGAAACATGATCCAGAAATTTCACTATTCACTCAGACTAGTTCCATACTCCTCAACCAACGGCCTCCTAGTAGAAATCCCAGAAGGGCTCCTTCTTGTCAATGCAGCCTTCACAACCTAGGACCAGCCATACTTCATGGACAGGTCTTTCAGCTTATAGAACAATCTGTCCTCAAACATTTTGCCTTTTTTCCTTCTCCATATTCTCTCCCACGTACTTTCCTGAACTCCATCGTATAAATTTCATCTGTATTTGAGCTTGGCAAAATTATAAAATATTTTATCATTTAATGAAATGTCAAGTCATTCAATGGTTCAACAAGAAAAACACTCAAATCATAGATATTAAAATAACAAAGCACGTATTCAAAATGATGCTTCTGTTTTACTATAGACATTTTAAAGTCTTAATAACACAACACAGTATTTCTCTTAAACTGAAGGATGTTAGGACTTGGAACTTTTTTTTAACCAAGTCCTTTAGTCACGTGCACAGACTAAGTGATTACACTCAGCTACATATCCATTTCAAAGGACATACAAACCCCTGCAGATATAGACGGCCGTGTGCTTCACGAAGTTGACTGTCTTCCTACTCCACTGCACACCTCTGTTTATCATTTTCTGCTCATTTTCCTCCAGATTATGCCCTTTGAGTTTGCTTTATCTGGCTAACTCAATCTTTTGTTCAGCCAAAAAGTTTATACAATGTCTGTTTCACATGGCTCAGGGTGAAAAAAATCTGTTGTTCAATGCATCACACCAATAGAAAAAACAATTATTCCCACTATTCTTCTCCAAATACCTTTCTCTACTCTTTTCCACAGTCAGGCAAATTCAAAGACTCAAAGGGATCCCTCTGTCAATATCTCCTTTGCACGGAAGGAGTATAAGAGAAGAATACTCAATGGTGCTAATGCAATAAGGAAGCTACTGTGCAAGCCCTGGGCCACAGAGACAGTGCACAATGTTTGCATTACCATTTCAAGAAGATTTTTCAAATCATAGCCCTTGAAATCTACTATTTGCAAATGAAATTGTTTTTCACCATCCTGGGAATAAGGGTCAAGAAAAAAGCTAATGATGGCCTTACAAATTTTACACACAAAACAAGCATCCCTTACGTGCAAAGCTGCTCTCAAGAGATCATTTCATTAACAGCTGCAGAGTCTGAATTTTTTGGTCCTGATATTTAGACAGGAATCCAAAAAGCCACCGTGAATCACACAGACATCTCAGGCTCAGCTATTCTCATTGAATCCCAGCTGCCCTCAGGGGCTATTTGGAGTGCTCCTCGCTGAACTACTCTGCATATTGTCCCTGACATTTCCAATCCCATTTTACCACACTCCTCCTTCAAAGGCCAGGTGAACTGGGAGGCCATTCAGTCTTACAGAGCTGTGGCTTCAGAGTCAGCCAGCATAGGAGAAAGGGGGCTCTGAGCAGAAACTCCTGCTGTAATTCACTGGGAATTATGCTCAGCTCTGGGGTCCTGGACTGGAAGGGCCTTCCCAGCTGCTTTGTACATGCTATAATGTTTCAGACCCACTGCTCAGGTATGACACAGGTATTTGTGGGTCTGTGTTGTCAGCATGGCAAGACAAGTACTACTATATGCAGAAACTACAACTAGAGTACCAAGATCAGAGACTTAAAGGCTTAAAATGGCTCTGACACAGAAAGGGATCACCAGAAGCACCCTAAGAAAAGATGTTTGGTGGAGGAGAGGTTTTCTCAATGAAAATCAAAACCCAGTTGCCTACTGAAACAATGCACCCCAAACACGCCTCGCTACTTGAACACCAGCCTCACTCTATTGCCTTTCCAGCAGCATTACTGGCATCCTTCCCCTCAGAGTTAGCTCTAGCAGAGCTACCTTGCTAACTCTAAAAAGTAAAACTGAAGTTAAGATGTTGTAATCAGGGACTAGAAAACAGTCTTTTTATTGTGTTACAAGTGTTAGTAGCCCATTTTGTAGAAAAAATTATATTGCTCTGTGGAGCAGTAAGCTCGGCAGCTTTCTACTCATTATCAGAACATGGCTCCTCAGCAAAACAGCACTGATCCATACACACATCCTCCACACTGGCACAAAGAACTAGGCCAGGCAGCCTTTTGGCCCCCTTTTTCACTCTTCGGTTCCCAGAAGCCACACAAGCAAAGCATGCAGACACCTGATTCTTCCTTCAAAAAGCTTTAAACCATTCACCTCAGCCAAAGCAGGCTTAAATTACCCCTCTGGGAAGGAAGCTATCAAGCCTACAATTTTACTACCATACAGCCCAGTTTGTTGGCCTTTCTGGTTATCTCCTCCATGGTTCATCTGAACAATGCAGGGAACAATTTAGCCAGACAAAGGCTTTTCATCCACAGCCATGTGCCACCCACACAGTGGCAAAGCCTGGGCTCAGCAGGTGAGGCTGGAAAGGAGGAACACAGTGGGGACCATCCTGGGATGTACAGCCTTGCCATGGCCTCTTTCCATCTAGCCACCAGGTTTTTGCTGCACACTTGGGGTGAGCAATGTCACAGGCACAATGTTATTGATATTTGGCTACTCAGTTTCTGCCAGTCACTGTTTGAATTTACCTCAGAAGGATGACCAGTGCTGTTTATACCCAAAACACTAATGTATCAATCTTGAAAATACCCACACTCAAGAACAAACCCCAGTGGGGCATTTATAACTCAACCAGACACTACAAAGTCATTCTTTTCTGCACCTGACTTTCAGGAAAATGACTCCTAATTTCACACCAGCTTTCCAGAGGCAGGCCAGTACTGCCACTCTTGGCTTTTCATTGCAGTGGTGACAACAAATCAGTAAATATATAAAAGAGTAAGAGCTGAAGGAGGAAAAGGCAGAGAATGTGGCAGGAAGGGGTAAATCTTCCAGGTCCCTGAATTAAGAGGTGCCTGTTACCTTCTCTGTGAAAGCTTTCTCAGAGCAGTCCTGCAGCCTTTGCTGGTGTGGATTATCTGTGATTCCCTGTCATTTCCTGGAAGACAGAAACAGGCCCACAGGCTGCACCTGTCAGTGCTCAAGCTTCATTATACAGAGTAGGATCCAAACAGGCATCTCAATTAATCATACTCATATATTAGTAAGTAATTCATTAATTCAATAAATTGCTTTAGGCCATGGCATAATCAGTCATGTCAGAGATTATAACAAAAATCTCAAACCAAAGTGTTAAACATGGACCCATCCTTGCTGATGCATCATCTTTAGTAATCATTCACGGCAGAACAGGTATACTTTACATACTTTAAGACAGGTGGCATGACAAATTAATCATCTTAATTGTGCAGATTTCCTCTATCAGATCTGCTGATTGAGCAATATAAGTTCTAAACTGCAGAAAATTCACATGCAAACCAACTCAGAAAAAATAAACATTTTTGTGATCTGCTCACTGATAGTTGGTAAACACTCTGCTTGATAAATGGGACTTACCTGTACAGTCACATGCAATTCCTCATCCTCCAGCCCTCAGGCACAGGGCTGAGAAGGTGCTGTAAGGACCAAAAGCAGCCCCAGCTGGAGCTCTGAGAGCCCACACTGAGCAAGCTCCCAGTGCAATGCCATATCTTCATCATCCTAGTTTCTATTGTCTGTTACCACACAGGCCACTGTACCACAAAGGAAATGTCCATCAGTAGGTTCCATTCATTTGGACCTATCCATTTGGTAATGTTTTCATGGCAAGGAAGAAGCTCTACATCACAGAACTCAGAGAACTGAGCTTGAAGGACCTCAGACCCTGACGTCCACTTAGCCACACCTATTTCATCATTAGCAGGTGCCTATCTAATTTGTTCTTACAGATCTCAAATAATATAATCCTCAGGCTATGTATCCCAGTCTTTCATTTTGTCTATGTCTAGAAATTATTTCTCATCATCTTCCTACAAGCTAAGCTCATATACTTCTTGTTATGTCTACCACACACTTGGAAAAGATTCTGCTCCCTTGCTTCCTGCAGTAGCCTTTTGTGCCTCTGAAGTTTGCTGCCTTCCTCTCCATCCGGTTTCTCCTCTATACTCATGATTCAAACTGTGATATTTTGGGGTCAATTTCCCTTACCTACGCAGGTAAAACAAATGCAGACTCAGATAGAACAAGACTGCCTGTAGATTAATGTGTCATTAAGTTTGTTAAGACAGGCAAAATTAAGTTAAAGCTAGAAAAGGAGAGAAAGAGAGAGCTTTTTAAAAAAATTGCCCTACATACAACATGAACTTGTTCCTATTGACAGACCACTTTTATATCTTTTTAAGCCCAGAAGAGAGAGGGCAAGCTTCAATGCAAGGAACAAAGTAAGCCGATTTCTCCTCCTTCTGCAAATGAATTAAGTTGTAAGTCTTATAAAGGGACAGAACAAGTTGCATTTGTGAGCAGAAATTGAAAAAGCTTGCTGAAAAATTCACAGTTCACCTGTTCCCATGAAGAGGACTCTTTTTCATCCCCCAAAATTTCCCATTATTTGACAAGTCGCCATTAAGTGAATATGCTTTTGCTTTCGTTGTCCCAGCCTGTAGAGGGCATTTAGAAGTTGTGTTATATAAAGGTGTGTTACTGTTCCACTCTGCCTGAATTGAAGAACACACATCGTCACGTGTCACACGTGGTAGGAACAACACGAGCTGTACAAACGAACATCAAGTCCCATGCAATGGCTCAGACATGACAGGCTGCATTCACAGCATGAATTCATCATTGTAGTTTGCGTGATCTGTCTATAACTAAATTTGCAGTTCCTTGCATATCCAAAGCCGTTACTTTTACATATGAAATGATTACACTTCTGGCAAGATAGGTCTCACGTGGTTAGGATTAACATTTTATCTCTAGTTTACAGCCGTAACAACAGGCCTTGCTCTTGGAATTGTGCTTATATGCTCTGCCTACTTATAAATAACTCTGAACTTTTCTGGCCATTCGTTAAAAGAGATGCTTTGAGTTGTCAGAAGCAACATGAGATCACCAGACACCTAACCCTGGGGAGGGCTGTATACTCCTGTCGCTGCACAGAAACCCTGACTGCTGTAGAAAGCATTCAGCAACTGAGGAGACTAAGCTCTCTGTAAGAGTGAATCCTCCTCAAAATGGAAAAGGTCGTAGGGATAATTATTTTTATGTTAGGGTGTGGATAAGCTCAGTAGATATAAAATGTTTTCCAGATCCTGCCTGCTGTATCACCATTTTCTTCCAACTGAGAGCCAGTACACTAAGGGTAAGACCCATCACACAAAGCTGTTTGGGAGTCTGGTCTATACTCAGTGGGTTTTGTCCTTGCAAAGTCAGCAGAGACAGAGGGGTGCATTCCAGAGGGCGACAAATTTTATTCTGAAACAGGTAATGGCAATACATGAAGTGGCTCCCCAAATGCCTGTTTGAGATTATAGATATAGCTTTGCAATTGTTAAGATACAGCAGTATGAATTATCTGAAAGGGGAAAAAGTAATTATTTTACAAGCAAAGACCCTGGTTTTATTTGAAGTTTGACACTCAATGCTTTGATCAGGGGTTAAAGTAGCTGGGCAGCAGCACACAGCATGCAGATTAGGGTGATTCTAATGTCCAGGATGTAAGGTGGTCACATACTGGTGCAGCCCATGAGATGCCACTAGTTGGACCAAGGGTATATCCAGACCATCCTCTGGCTATGGTACACTGTTTCACAGGTAGGCACGAGCTCCCTGACCTAGGAAAGAAGGTGCATTTCAGGCTCTCTTTGCCCAGCACAACCATGACTCAGGACTTTTTCTTCATACTTCAAAAACTAAGTAATGCAGGCTTTCTCCTGCAGGGAGCAAGTCCAGCTGACCTGCCACTGAGATGCGATATGGCAGTTTTCCTTCTGTCTCCTGATTTGCCCGTCAGGTAGAAAGGAGAGCCAGCTCCCATCTTTTCCATCTGTGATATGTCCATGAGTTTCCCTGACACACATGACGCCTTTGTAGGGGTAAATGTACTGACTTACTGCTGCCTACTTCTCACATCCTCTGTCACTCCCAAGCACTAGGGCTGTCCCTGTAGTGAAAGCAGAGATCCTCTTGTATTCTTCCTTGATCTTGCTGCTGCACATGGAACCCAGTAAAACACAGAACTATTTCAGACCTTCATTCTGGAGCTGGCAGAGCAGAACTATCCTTCTGTGTGATCATTCTGCTCATCAGGAAAGCTGTTGACTCTGCAGCCACCTGAGCACAACACGCAAAGATCCCTCTTAAATCACTCCAGTCCAGTTTCAAGGTAGAAACCCTCCTCTCCACTTGTGCCCTGCTACAGAGGTTAGAGGATGTGGAGGACAGATCAAGAACAGGACTTACGAAAAGAGGCCCCAGTACAGTGAGAAGCAGGTTTGACCTTCCTTCTCCAAGCTCCAGTGTTTTCTACTGGTGTGGCAGAAAACCACAGTGACTGTGCAGTGGCTGAGGATGCAGAGTGCCCTGCTGCTGCCAGTCTGATAAGCAGAAGCGGCTTGCATTTGCTGTCAAAATTTTCTTTCTTCCTTTTCGTAATACTGCTTATTTAACACTTTGTCCAGATGATATCTGGCTGACAGCTGTGCATTGAGAAAGGACAGAATGAACTGCTTTTGCAAATTTCATTATCTCTGAAACAGTGACAAATTACTCAGGACTTGGAGGAAATTCTGTCAGGAAAAGCTATTCTAGTAAAAGGCTAATGACTTCTAACAGAAACCTGTGGTTTTAAGACTCAGAACTTATTATAAATAGTATTCAAATGAATGCTAAAAAGTCTCAGTATAATTATCTACTAGAAACCTTATGGACAATATTTACAGCTACTGAGCACATTAAGATAAAGCTTCCCACAAGTCATTCTAGAGTATCAATTTTATATATATTTATTATTATTATTATTATTATATGTATTACAGCTTAAGAAATTAGTAATTCTACATTGAACTGAGGAAGAACATTTCAGAAAGAGCAGATAAGTTGCGAACATCAATATTACAATGCAGAGCTTGAAAAAAAGTCAGAATTGGTTTTGGTGTCTTCAGAATGAGCCTCCGTGGATCTAAAGCTATTTGATGTCAATGGGAAGGCTCCTCTAAGTAGTCTTTTGGAGGTTTAGAAACTCTTTACAGTCGTCAAAATCAAAGCAAAAGTCTTGCCTTTGGACAGAAACAGCTCGGCAGCGTACAAAAAACATGAAATAAAAATGAGAAGCTGGAGTGTCTTTCCTGAACAGCAGGTTTTTTTCTCCTTGCCTTTGTGGATGGGTGCCCATTTGCCTATATTTTGATGCAAATATGGGTATTTTGTAGTAACTTTAAATGAAAAAAAACCCACAGCAACAGAGAAACACTAAGAGTTGAATGAAATGGTGGAAATTCTCACAAATGGTCTACTGACACAAAGCTGATGGATTTTCCCAGCTCTAGGTAAAAGCTAAGGTTGTGTCACTGAAATACTGGGTTTACAAAACAGAAAATTTCCCAACAAAACAGATAATTTTCTCACAAATAAACTGCTTCTAGGTAATTAAAAGGACAGAATTTAAAAAAAAAGAAAAAACTTTCCTAGTGTAATTAGAGTTGCTCAAACTAATGGTCCAAGGAATTCCCAAATACTCAGATGCCCTCTCAATTGCAGCTGAGCAGCTATAATGGTAAAAAGCAGTTCCAGATAACTCAGGGCTGGAGGGTAGACAAGCCGTAAAACTCATTCTTGCTGGAAAACCTGCCAAGGCCAAGCACTGACGGTGACAGCTGCATTCAGCATCATTTCCCCACTCTCCAATAAAGTTGACAAATTAAGTGACATTTAAAACAAGAAATCTTGCTTGAATGTATGTGCAAAAATAAGCCATGCTTCACTCCTGGAAGGGAATATCCTGCTAAGACTGAGGAAATGGCTATCATCAAGGGACAAAAAGCCCAAATATTTTAAAAGCAAAGGGCTGTCTTTTCTGCACACATCCCTATTCTCGTTAAATATGAAGGATGAAGACCGATTCTTCCCACAGTACAAACACATTCCTGACTTTAAGTAGATTTAACTAGACGGCTTCATTGGGATACTCTCTCCATTAGGCATATGTTTAAGCATCTCAGTAAGCCCAGGGCTGATTTTTCAAACAATTTTATCACACAAGTAAACAGCAATAAAAGGGATTTGAGAAATAAATGTTCAAAGAAAATCCTCATTAGTTCCTAGATTTTGAGGTTAAAACAAGATTGTCTCCCAACATAGGGTGTGGAAGAGGACCCACTTTTCAAAGAGGCTTAGAAGCCATCTCCTTATTGCAACCCTAAAACACCACAGGCCATTCTGAAAAGGTGGCCATGTGGACATTGAACTGATTTGAAAACATGTCACATCCATTCATACCTTCTGACTATTACCTTTGAGTGACCAGGTGATCTTTGCATAATATTTGCATGTTCTTATGTTTAAACTATATTCACAAATATGATCTGTGACCATCTTTCAACAAGTACATAAGTACCAAAAATTGTACGTCAGGGCAGACAGGTCAAACATTTCAGGGCTTGCTACTCCAGGCTGGTACTCAGTAAATTTTACATGAAAAAAGTAAATTTTC
Source organism: Corvus brachyrhynchos (assembly GCF_000691975.1). Taxonomy (NCBI): domain Eukaryota; kingdom Metazoa; phylum Chordata; class Aves; order Passeriformes; family Corvidae; genus Corvus; species Corvus brachyrhynchos. The sequence continues at coordinate 2,787,832 of NW_008236965.1, read as the reverse complement.
CTATTTCATCTTATACTGAGATTTCCGAGTCCAGGGGTTTTGTAGGTGGGGTATTGGGGAGGAGTGTAGTTTGGAGTGGAAGAAACAACCTGACACACTCAATCCAGTCCAAAGGAGGGAGGGCCACCATGATGGTCAGAGGGCCACGCCACAGGATATTTGGGAGGATCTGTTCAGGTCGGGAAGGCAGGCTCAGAAGGGATGTACTCATTGCCACAGCTGATGGCTACAGAGCAGAGAGAACCAAGATTTTACCAGAGGTTTACAGCAAGAGAACAAGAAGAAATGGGCACAAGTTAAAGCTATTAGACATACAGAGAGCAATTCTCCATGAGAGTGATCAGACATCAGAACCAGTGTCCAGAAAGCTCAAGGGATCTCCAGCCTTGGATACATTCAAAACTCATCTGGAAAAGGCCATGAGCAACTTGGTCGTAATTTTTAATTTCACCTTGTTTTAGTAGGGAGGATGAATCATACAATCTCCAAAATACCCTTGCAGCCTATACAATGCTATGATTGTATGATCCTCTCTATACAAGGATTTAAAAGCACATACATTTTTGGCAAATATTATCAAAGCACTTTATAGTGACATTTGCATATGAGTGTTCTCATTTGCATATCGAGAAATTCCTGGGTGTTAAGCAGTATGCAGGTTTTTAAATCTCCTTTTGTCCATTTTAACTGTGTTGTCTGACATAAAAATGAGAAATAATAGCAGGCAAAACCCCTTTTCTTCAATTGAATCTGAGATAAAGAGTGGTATTTTCCCTTAAAATATCTTTTCTCCCCAAAACCAGTAAGATTGAATATATGTTCTTATATGACTATACTCTAAAAAGAGAAAAATATAGACAAGCATTATGATGGATGATTTAAATTATAAATAAATCTTTTCATTGCCACAACTGGAGTATAATAAACCCATAACTCAGTTTCATGTATCTTGACCTAAGGATGCATGAACTTGTTCAGAACAATGGTACTTTCTAAGTACCACAGATTCAATATATCTCATTTCCCTTTTTCTCTAGACATATACAAAGAAACCCATTAAATGTTTTGGATTTAGCCAACACATTTGAATATAATTTTTTCTGTTTCCTCTGAGTTGTCTCCAAAGTGAGACGTACTTCTCAGTGGCTCAGACAGTAAACACAATAAAAGTTTAAGAAAATAGAAATAACAGCAGTCCTGTCTCTGACTGATGGTCAGATGCTAAAATTTTGTCTTCAACAGCAGCCAGAACCAGTGGAGTCTGAGAGGGAGGTGAATAAACGACTTACCCTCCATGCTCCTCCAGCCTCCACCAATCTGCAGCTCAGGGACTTTCAGAGCCTGAGGTGATTTCCATGTACTCAGCAACCTCCATAGATTGGTGAGTGCTAATGACCAGCTTAGTCCATCATTCTTATATATGAAGTCAGGATTGTTGATTTCCAGTATGTCCCATTTTAGATTAAATTTTCTTTTTTTCCTATTTTACTGCCCAATCCCTAGCTATGCAATATTTTTCTGCAGTTCTGCACAATCAGCTTTCATCTTTACTACTCTGAAGAATTTAGTATCATCAGTACAAGTTTGTCAACAGTCTATATTCACTCACTTTTACAGAACATTATACATAAATTCATTCATAAATTCATGTTTTAAATTCCACAGGTCTTGGTGCGAAGCATTCTGAATCTCTCTTCTCTGGAAAAACTTACAATTTTAACCCTCTGTTACCTACCTTTTAAATAACTATTTTCCTTTTGCCTTCCTTCTTTTCCTTGGATGACTAGGCTTGTAAAGGAATCTTGGGGGAGCTCAACAAAGAGAGGTGCTGACCTCTTCCCCCTGGTATGCAGTGGCAGCATGTGTGGGAATGGTTCAAAGCTGTTGTTTTGGGGTGACTTTATGATGTGTATCCCATATCACTGCCCTGTGCCCAGAAATTAATTCATGTGCCTTTCTGTGCCTTTAAACTGAGCCTGAGAGGGGGGAGGAAAAACTGAGCAAAACTTTTTCAAAGCAGTTTGCAGCTTGTTCAAGGTCAGACAGAGATAGCGACTTTTCTTTTCCAGCTGCGGCAGGGGAGGGAGGAGGCACCTGGCTTGCGGCTGCCCCGTCAGCTTTTGGCCAGTTGTTCAGTTTCTTTTTTTTCTCTGGAGAGAGACTGAGAGTTGAACTTTTTTTCCTTCCCTGGAATTTTGGATTTTCTCCCTTTTCTACTGGACTGCTTCAATATCAGAACACATCGGGAGGACTTTCCATAGAGCACAGAGGGCCTGGCCCTGGGCCAAGCCCCAGCTCCGAGGAGACCAAAGGGAGGACTCTAACACTTTCCCAGGCTTTTTCTCCACAGCGAGGGATTTTTATTATTTAGCATTATTTTCCTTTTCCCATGTGTTTGTTAAATAAATAGTTTTTATCTCCTTCACTTTCCTTTGAGGAAAATTTATTTTTTCCCAAACCTGGTGGGGGAGGGGTGGTGACCTGCCTTCTCTCAGAGGATATATTTCTAAATTTGGCCAAACCGGTACAGCTGTATTGTCAGGGGAGGTTTAGACCAGTTTTAGAGATATTAAGAAGCATTTCTTTACTGAGAGGGTGGTGAAAAGGTGGAACAGGCTTCCTAGAGAGGTGGTGGATGCTCAAGCCATCAATGTTTAAGAGGCATTTGGACAATGCCCTTAACAACGTGCTTAACTTTTGGTCACCCTGAAGTGGTCTGGCTGTTGGGCAAGATGTTCCTTGTAAGTCCCCTCCAACTATTCTATTCTATTCTATTCTATTCTATTCTATTCTATTCTATTCCATTCCATTCCATTCCATCCTGTGTCAAACTACTTGTAAATTTAAGTGGGTAGTGTCAACCAGATCTGCTGCAGCTACATGCAAAGAATACCAAAAGGAGACACACCTTTCCACTACAAAATATGTGGAGTGACATCCTCCAAACATGATATTCATTCTTACTTCCATGGATTATACTCTTTACTGATTCAACAGATCTGCTCAGTACAGATGTTTGACATCAGATTTTCCCTAGTCCCTTTAAAAACCAGCAACTTATTTAATTCCTAACAAATGGCAGAAACCAAGGAGTTCTGCAAGAGAGTCTCTACATCACAGCTAGTAGCTGAGCTGTTTTATCCTCACATTACTCTGGAATGGTGAGGTAAATACCATCTCATCCCCGTGACTCGCTGTTTTTCATTTGGTGTCTTTGTTCTAAAATCAATCACGTACTTTTGGTGATTCAAAAGTTCAAAGCTGAGCTAAGTGCAAAGCATATTATATTCCAAAGCTGTATAAGTGCCTCACTTCTGTTTGTAAGAAACAGTTATGAACATGATGTCTTTAGATGAGCTACACAGATAGATTCCATAGATAAAAGTATTTTCTAAATTGAAGTATCCATTCAAGTAATTCAGGTAGACCTGTTACTATACTCTCACTCCATACTTAAACAGTGATGAAGTCCCAGCTGCATAGTCCTGTCCTTGTCTTGAGGCACCCAATTACCTTCAGTCCTATGTACATTTGGGATTGTTCAATCGATGAAATATAATCAAATGCCTAAGCACAGCAGAAAAGCCCCTGATGTGGGTGTACACCAGTGAATTACATTTCATAAATTGTTATCCTCTGTAAGTATTTAGCACAAAAGCACACAAAAGAAAAAAAGAAAAGATGAAAAAAGAAAACGTTTCATCCATTGGTGCAATCTCCTCTCTCAGTTAGCACATCTCAGCTGGCACACAGTATCTTACTATGTCATGGTAACGTGTTCATGGATTCACTTTCTTTAGCAAGAGCTCAGCTGCAGACCATGGATTCCAATAGACCAGTACAATCTTGTTCTATATTTTTCCACAGTGGGAAAAAATATGAGCTCACTGTTTCAGAGACTGAAAGTTTTTGTGCAGCAATACAAAATTTTAAGTAGATCCATTATATATCCCTATGGATTTAGAAAGAATGCACTTCCTTGCCTCTGGAATAATTCTTGGATGCAAAAAAAAAAAAAAAGTCTCTCCCTCTAATCTGTCTTCCTGGCAACAAGGCCAGCCCTTTATCATTGCCCTAATGTTGTCAATTACTTTCAGTTAATGCCAGATCCCTCTCATTAATGTCAAGAAAACATAAGCTCCTCTTTTTCCCTGAATTCCCCTTACGGAGGCAAGTTTTGCCTGTAGTGGAATGTGTGCCCAAATGCAGTCAGTTGGAATTGCTACATGAGGCTGTAAACACACTGCCTGCCTAATGCTCATGCTGCTTAAGACCTGAGAGGATGAATAAAAGAAGTTTCATCACTGTATGCCTCTTTTCTTACTCAAAGTAGGGATGAGGAATTGTGAACTTTTTTCCATTGTAAATTAACAGGCATAATAATCCTATCAGCGTTTGTATTTTTGCACTGGTAAGTGACTTCATTGAGCAGTCTGTATCTACCTTAGACAATGCACACAAAAAATAATTTAAAACAAAGCATTCGGCCAGTGCAGCATGTGTGTCTGTGCAGGGACTGGCCTGTGCCTCCACCCAGCTGTAGCAGTTCTTGCAGATCCACCCTGGCAGCCCACCACTTCACCCAAACCCCCTCCCTTACCTCACACCACCTCCAACATCTCCCAGCTGCAAATCCTTCCCACTACTCGTCAGCACCAGATTTGGCAGAAGCTTTTTTACATAAATCTGTAACAGAGAAACCCATGGTGTTGGGAGTGGTGGGGGGGGACAGTATATTTATTGCTTTTGCAGGGCAGAGGGGAAACTCAGATTATTAAAGCTCAGTTTTCACCATTGTGGAAAAAATAGGACTAAAAGAAATGGTTTTACCAAGCATTTAAGCTGCCCACCCACAGCATGTACTCAGCATGTGTATTCAGGTCAGCATACTATTTCCTATGAGTCACGTTCAGCTGTGCCTTAGCTGCATATTTTAGTCAGAGTGATCTTAGCTGAAGCTGATCTGTGCTGTGAGAAGGCTGGCAGTGTCCAAATTTGTTCTAGTATCCTGGAATTTGCTCCTTTGAGTGTTGTGACTCATTATAATCCTACAGAATTAAACTGCTCCTGTGTACCATTCCCACTGAGCTAATGAAATAGTTAAAAACCCCATCTGTGGCACAAAACAGCAACACAATTGTTATAGAATTAATAATACAATATGGAGGTGGGTTATATAGCTCAAATGCAGCTACACCAGCATTAACTACCTGAGCATGTTGCTGAGGGAAAAAGCCAAGGCTTCTTTTCATAATGCAGCTGCCTGCTTCAAGTTCCTTACTCCCCTTCTCTCAGCCAGTAGCATGACTATCAGTTTTGGCTATACAAATGTGGGGAAATAGTCACAGAGCTGCTCACAGGAGACCACTCAGCCCACAGAGGGGTGGATGCTCACCCATGCTCGCTCTGCTGCCACTGGCATCTCTCAGCCTTTGGTGGCTACTGCAGGCCATGGCTTGGGTGCCATATGTGACCCCCAGTCTCCCCAAGAAAAGTAACCAACAACCATGTTGTGTCTTCAAGAGAAACAGAAGCTCCAACTCTAAATCCACCCAGTGAAATATCCATGTTGCCATCTTCTTCTAACCTAGCTTGTCCTGGTCCCATGAGCACTACAGAGGACTTTGTTGGAAGTTAGCTGCTTACATGAGTTTTACAGCTCCTTGAGGCTTGCCCACCCCTTTGAAAACCCAAACCCAAGGACTTCAGTACTTGTGGTGTTGCAGCAGCAAGTTGCATTGTTAAGAGATGCTTTTTGTCTCACAGCTCATAAGTACAACCTCTAATGCCTGTTAGGGTGACAGCTGCCACAGCCCCAAGGGATGAGGAAGCTCCAAAGCTTCTTCCACAATAAGCGGGGGAGAGGAATAGCCAGGAACAGCAGAAGGGAGCAGAGGGGAAGACCAAGCAGTTTACAAGATGGTTTTGTTTTCCCTGTGACCAGTGAGCTCACGCCAGTCACTGCAGGATTGAGTTCCTCATCCAGCCTTGGCTGCACACACAGAGTGGAGCAGCAGAATGGCTCCCCACACCCAGCAACTATTCCACCAGAGGCAGAAAAATTTACTGACTTTGTATTGAATGGGTAGGCTCATCACTTGGGATTACAATTAACACTGGAAGGAGATCCAAGACGTTGTAAAAGTTTAAAGGGATGCCTGTCATGTAATATTCTCTTCAACTTAAATTATATAAAAAATCTGGAGCATATGCTTAATAAATAAGAGCAGAATTAATCCCCTAGCTGTCAGCAACAGTGCTCTGAAATGGTGACTTACATCTAATTACACTTCTGTTTAAAGCCTGGTTGCAATCAGTTAGCTTCTGCCCTGGCTCACAAAGAGAGGAACCATGGCTGTGATGTGAGATTACAAACCACTACTACAGGGGCATTTACACTTGTGCTAAAATAGTTAAAGCTGAATGGAGTCAACACCTCCAAACTCAAGGGCAGAAATGCAAAATGAGAGCTTGCAACCAACACCCACCAGCTCTTTATGCCTGAGAAAGGGCACAGGAAAGCTTCTATCTTTAATGCTGAGTTCAGATCCATTTCCTTTTGATCCTCACTCCAGCATCCATGTTGCCACCACTAACTGGCCAGGCCATGCCACACCAGTGCAACTAAAGCCAGGTAAGAGACTTCAGAGGCTTGTTTTGGGGTTCTTCAGGGAATCTATAATGCCTCCTAATAAGCAAGATTAAGATAGGAGTAGCTACTAGACAGCATAAGCTCATACATTTTTTGGGTATTCTTAATAATGTTTTATTTCCTAAGACATTATAAGAGTGAAGCACTCTAACCACCTTATAAAATGCTTTCTGATTTTTCTTGCCTTTTTCTCCTAGATGAAAGAAACTTATGTTTCTGGCTTAATGTCTATTTCCATATCGAGGCTGATATCCAGTGTGGGATATAAGTGCATGAGTTTTATAAGCTCTGTTTCCTCAAATGCAGGTCAGTAGCAAAAGACCATATACCCCCATGCTATTTGCTAGAGTTAATATTGCTGTAAAATAAGAGAATTTTAGTCCAGGAAATACTTCCTACAGCAAGCTAGTTTAACATTTTGGGCCTACAATTTCAGACTAGTTTGTATCAACCCTCAAAATGAGGATTGGAATCAATGAGCGACTGATGAATGAAAGGAACAGTGCCTGACCAAAGAGGAATTATAAACTAAAATCAGCCTTTGTACTAAGATGTATCAACTCAACTTTGTGTTCATTCCTGTTGTTGTAAAACCCCATCTCACGGCTGACTTGGCCCACTCTGCTCCTCTGCACACTTGGATACGCCCAGCAAAATGCATTTTTTCCAATAGGACCTGCTGAGGCCCACAGTGACTTCTCACAGTGCATGAAGTAAAGCTGGTGAGAGCCGACTCTCTCCCCAAGTCACACCAGACTACATTAAAGCTTATACTTATATTGAAAAACCTGTCTTATGATTTCCATCAAAAATGTTTTTTATTAAATTCCCTCTAGACACAACTGATTGGTACTTTTAATAATGTATTCAGGTTTTCTCCCATCAATCATCAACCAAATTGTTCTTTCTTTTTTTTTCTTCCATTATTACTGAAATATTAGCTCCACCATGCAGCACTAATTAGGAAGGAGGATTGATTGAAAAGGCAGCATTTCACTGAACAATTGTTATTCCATTTTTTTGCCAGGTTAAGGCAGGCTTCTGCCATTATTTTTACATAACCTAGCCCTTAGAGATAGAAGCAACATCCTGCAGAGAGCAAAAACTACTTGCTTAGGAATACATCTATAAACCTGACAAGAATCAGCGTCCAGAGACTGCTCCAACTCCAGTCTGCAGTCTCTAAAGTTTTCAGCTGAAGTATAGTGAAAATGAGTTTCTGCAGTGCTGGATCCTAACCAGAGAGAAGAGTGGATACTGCAGGATTTCAGTCAGGAATCTTCAACAAAAAGCAGCAACAAAAAAACCCTCCCTTGCTTTTATTTGATAGAAGAGTCTGTAGGAGCTGTCTGTGTGAGGAGGGTAAGAAACTTGTTATTTTTCCTGGCATTGGGAGTGCAAATAAAAGCTTCCAGCAGGCAGTTTTGCTAATAGGGATTGATTTAATGTTAGAAGTGGTCTCTGTTCCATCCTGGGGATGCAAGCTGGGGAGGGGTCGCCCATTGCAGCTGAACTCATATCTTAACCAAGTGAGTGCAGAAAGGATAACCTAAGGGCCTCAGACTAGGCACAGACACCCAGAACCTTCCCTCTCCCTCAAAAGTGAGAAAGTTGCAGCTGAAATCTGAACCTGTGGCCAGAAATGACACAGCAGCAGTGTCTTTGTAACTGATTGAAGTAACCCTGGAAGTGACATGCCCACTCCTTGGTATGTGCCTTTATGCTTTTACAATATTCGTTAGAAAGAGGCCCAAATTACAAAACATGGATATCAATTTGGCTTGTCCAGTGGGTCAGGGCCTAGACGTACCACTAGCTTGAGAAGATGAAGTTAGACAACATAAATTCCTGGGCAGGATTTGCCTTCACTTCAAGGCATCTGAACTTAGAGCTGGTTGGGAGGAGGGCTGAGGCATGAAAGAGTGATTTCCCTATGAAATAGCTCCTGACAAACATAGAGGTGGCCAGAGGAGCAGCTCCTGCTACAGGAGCATCCAGCAGCCTCTTCTGAAGTGGAGGGGAACTGAAGGAGGAAGAAGAAATAGATCTTTCTGGGAAATTAGGTGAGTTCATGAGGACATCTTTAATTATTTCATGAGGTCAGGGAGCTGAAGGAGTAGCCAGCTTAGATCAGTAACTCCAATAAACTGTACTCAGTCCTAACAGCATCCTGAAAAATCTCTCACAGGTCTCTTCCCTTGAGTCAGTGGGTCTTCACAAAGAAAGAGAAGACTGAGCACTTCTAGTAGCTTTATTTCAGGGTTTAGCCCAGGCATGACTGCATAGCAGCTTATTGTTTGTTCAACAGCACAGCAGGGATTTCTTTCCAACAGAAAGCAGGTAGCTGGAATCCAGGAGACAACCAGAGATATTCTAAATACATAGGAGCAGGAATTTCTTTCCAACAGAAAGCAGGTAGCTGGAATCCAGGAGACAACCAGAGATATTCTAAATACATAGGAAGAGGGTAAATAGAAAGACTGGAAATTTTGTCTGAAACTATGGTTAAAAGGAGCAGATATGCTGTCCTCTGTGCATGTCCACTGCTGAAACCACAGCAGCCCAATTTCCAACAAGGCTTTCATAACACTATCACAATACTTAACTATTGATAGAAGCAACTGCTATCTGGATGGATGGGAAAGTAGCACAACACGGATGATTTCACTGATCTTGAGAAAAGGTGTGAAAATTAATTTCATCAGGGTCAAGGAAGAGCATCTTTTCAAGCCTCTCCTTATTTCTCCACTTCCTAAAAGCAGGTTCCTTGGTCTCACTTCCTTCATGAGTCTTCTTTCCATCTCAGACCAAACCAAACAAAACCAAACAAAACCACACTCGACTCTTGCTGGCTCATGCCACCAGAGGCGAGCAGAGGAATTGAGGCAGTTTTTGTGTCCCTTAGGGATGAGCTCTGAGTCTGCCTGTAGGCAGTAAAGGGAAGGATGCTTCATTCAGTTTTCCACCTTTGGAAGAATTTTAAAAACTGCTGAGATCACAATTTGCCATCATTTGACATTGCTCCCACTGTCTTCAATGCATCCTGGTTCAGGTCTCCAGTGAATTGAAGATTCTGTGCCATTTCTCTCCAAACCCCAACATCTCTCCCCCAAGGCAGGTAGTACTTCCCAGAGCTGTTTCCTTGTCTTTCTCAAGGAATCCCAGCACATTAGCTCCACCTCTCTGCAAGGCTCCTCAAGAAAGTTCTTTTGTATAAAACATTGGCCCCGATAACTGCAAATGAAAGACAAATTCAGCAGATAAATGAGCTGGATATTATTTTATTGTAATTTAAACAATCATTTTTGAAGTGTGTAAGATTATATAGAACCTGTAATCAGAGCCAAGAGATGTCACTGAATAATACATGACATGATATAAATTAAGGAAAGAATGATTATATGTAATAAAAAGAATAAGAAATTTCTTCTTGCAGGAAGGATAGGAACCACATTATTGCTGAGCAGAGAGTGATAAAAATCATCTCCTTATGAATAAAGCAATGGGAAAAAGAAATGCCAGAGAGAATGGAAACGACCAAGGAAGGCTTGGCCAGGACTTAGTAAGCAAAGCCAGGGGCTTATAACTCTTCCCAACAGAGCAGTGCAGTGATGCTCACAAATAATTTATTCCACAACCAATGAATAAACTATTGATGAGTATTTTCTGTTTTTCAAAGGGTTTTACTTCCTACAACTTCTTGGCTGATAAAAAAACCTGGCATAATGATAAGCTGAGTCGCGTATAGAAAGGCAATTGTGAGCCAGCAGGAGAGCAGCTTCCCCTGTGCTGGAATTACCCTGTGTGAGGGGTCCTGGCACAGAGCACAAAAGCCTCACCAGGCCTGGTGTTGTGCTCCCGGACACCACTGTTCCACCCACAGATTCACCTCATTCTGAGTCAGCTGATGGGTTAAAAGTGCATTCATTCCATGGCAATTCAGGCCTCCACTATCTCCTGTATTGAATAGCTATATAATAAAAGAAATTGCCTGTGTCCAACCACCCACTGTAGGCTAATCACTCAAGACAGGATCATCAGCCACTGGGGTGTGATGATACCTCTAAGAATGTGGCAGCCTGGCAGCATCAACATTCAGAAGCTTCTAGCTTGTAACTTGCCTGTCCCTCAAAAGCTTGTATCCCCAAAGAAAGTATGAGACACCATAACTTGTACCCTTAAACCAGAAGTAGCGATGGTTGAATAGAAGTTCATACAGAGTTGAACGACTTTCCACCCAGCTTAGAGGAAAAAGATGAGAAACATAAAAATATGCCATGCTGAGGACAGAGCAGCAACATAACTGTGCCTCCTGTCCTGTGGTCTGAACCTCCACTGCCTTGCAGAATGTAAAACAAGGTGGTGCCCATACTCCAGCCAAAAATTCTGCCACAAAGGTGAATGGCAGGGTACAAAGGGGTGTTTTCTACAAAATGTAGTGACCACCCATAGTGTGAGGTGGCAGAGAATCAGACCTTCATCTGCTGGGCTTGAGAACTTTCACTGGAAATCAGACAAAATTAAGCCCCTGTTAAAGACAAACCATGATGTTTCCAGGATAGGTCTATAGATAAAGATGTGCTTTCAGCTTGAGAATGAGCAAAGTGCAAAAATCACTTTTGCATTCAGTCTAATTATCTTCTTAAATCTACGCACTGTAATGATCCTCCTATCCCATAATATGCCAGCCCTTCACAAGTATTTCAGCATAGGTACAACACCCTTTCAATTGCTTTCTTTCTTTGCAGCCAGCAGGAGAAAATAACCTTATTAGGTTGCAGCTTGGGCTGGGAGTAGGAGGCAAAAGGGCTGCAGTGCTCACTGAAGAAAAGCTGGTCAGCAGCTGGCATCGAGCAGGGCTCCCAGCTCTGCTGCCTGGGTGGAGCTGCAAGTTCCCCAGATCCCAAAATACAGCATTTTGCAATAAGCAAAGGGTTTTTTGGTTGGGGTTTTTTCAGTGCTGTGACTTCTGAAGAGGGAGAAATGCCCCGTTAATCAGGAAAGAAATTATGTTACCACAGCAATTTAGCATGCAGGATTGATTTCTAAATGAAAAAGATACGCAGTCTAAACATCATTTCTAGTCATTTTATGTACAATACATATCTCTCCATACTGTCTTCATTATAAAATACTAGTTCTTTCAACTTCTACAGCTGCTGTCCCTGATGGTTGCATATCCATTTTTCCTCCATTATCTGTTTACAGTGTAACATGTCCAGAGGACTCTCTCATAATGATGGGGTACTTTTCCAATTAATAAAAGAAAAAATTGGCATTAACACCTGCACCTTGCTTCATATATTCATCATGTCTCTAGAGTCTGCTGTGGTCTCCCTTGGCACCTATGAGTTTGGGGTTAGTTTTCCAGCTGCTCTCACCTTCTTGGGGCAGCCATTCTAAAACCCTCCCAGTTTGCGCTGGTGTGAAAAGGGTAATGGATAGTTTTTGGTGGATGAAACTTCAGACAGAGTTTATAGTTTATTATTTTGGACAGAAATTATAGTTTACTGTTTGTTACAGAGTAGTCTAGACAAAATTTTTTCTGACCAAAAATAATCATCTTCATTAGAAAATTCTATTCTATTTAGAAAATTCAATTCTATGAAGGTGATGTTGTATATCCAAGAAAGAATTTCTAGCAAAAAAAAAAAAAAAGCTTTTTTGCCTACTTCAAGTGACGACTTGCAATCTTAAACCTTACAGTCACAGAAATGCATGAGCTCAGACAAGTACCTTGTAAATTCTACTTCTTCTGAGGTGACTGAAACTTTCATTTAAAAGATATGAAGAAAGCTTGGAAATTGTCTTTTCTGACTAGCAGTATTTACAGATCTTTTTTTAAACTCTATCTGTTTTTTCATGGTTGGCTTGTAAGTTAGGAACATTGAGAATGCCTTGGTGAGTAATAAATATTAATGCAAATATTAATTTATTTAAGTTGAAAGACTCAGTGTCATATCATGCCTAAAGAGACCCATTAACCACTACTTGAAATTTTTAATCTTTTTAAATACCCATGATCTTGATAACCCTCTCCTGATTTTCTCCATCTCTACTTGATAAACATTTTGGATAAAATTCTGTTAATAAAGCGCAGTATATCAAAGAGAGAAAAAAACAAGTTTAACAGGTGAATTATCCTTCTGAATTTTCTTTTGCACTTACCTGGTCTCTTTCAGCAGAGATCTCAAAATATTTTATAAGAGCATATTGAGTGATAGATAAATTACACCTAATAACACCCCAGGAGGTAGTACAGTTAGATAAACAGAAACATAGAAAATTTAATGTCAAAGGTCAAATAAAAAGTGATTTGTAAAACCAGGGCAAGCACCTAAGGAGTCCTAACTATGGTCCCTGCAATTTGCTCCACGAAATATGTCAAGCCTGATTTGCAACTTTCTTCATCCTTGTGTAATTATTTAGTGCAGTACAAGACAAGTGTAAAACAAGAGTAAAATTGGTGCCAAATCAAAATAGCACAGGTGTGAAAGCATGAACAGGGGAGAAGACAACGCAGAATCCCTAAATTCTTGCCCATCATGACCGACTTGTCTCTGGTTCATTAACTCTCTTGTTTACCTACCAACATAAGTGGTAAATGTTGTAGTGCTCTGTTGACAAAAGGATTGGCTAGTTATCATTTTGCTGATGGATGACTCCACAGCAAATTAAATCATTATAGGTGTACTCTAGGTGCATACCACTTTTTCCTTCTGGTTTTTCAGCAATGACATGTAGGTAGAATTAGAATTCAGATTTTTTTTTTTTAATGTGTTGTATATGGGGGCTAAAATCTGGGTCTTCAATTTAACAGAATTCTCTTAAACATAGGTTTATATCACATACATAGATATTTTAACATCTTGTTGCATAGGAGTCACTTGAGACTTGTTTCATGACAGACTATTGAATGCAACTTAGTTTGAACAAATTATAGAAAGAGTAAAGTAACATTAAAATACTTCTCACTGAAGTACAAAGTTACTTATTTAGCAAACTGCTTCTCATAACATTATCCCTTCTTGTTACCAGCCAACACTTCAGAACACACTCATTCTCAGTAGCAACTAGCAATTTGTATTAAAGCATTTGAGAGATTAAGGGACAGTCATTAGACCCACTGTATTTTGGATTCATCCTACCTAGAAATGAACTAGAAGTTTTATATTGGAAAGATATTTTAGTGGCTAATGCAGATCCTACATAATAAAGCACTGGTGGGGATGAGGATATCTGATGATACTTTTTGTCTTCACTAACCAAAAAAATTTTAACTCTACTCCAGTTCAGATGTAAATATTTTATTTTGACACAAAATGCTTATGTTTTGAAGCAGTTTGGTTGGGTTTCACTGTAATGGTACGTTCCCCTGCTGTGAGCCTTTGGTCCATGCCCACCTTTGGTTGGGACATTTTTCCTGAGCAGTCTCACCTCCCCTGTTACAAAACAGCCTTTTCCCACTACTTGCAGGACCTACATTTGGCTCCACCTGGGGTAAAGAATGACAGTAACATTTTCAACAGCCTAAAAAATTTAGAAAAAATGTAATTCAGAAACTGTATTTATGCCCATTTCATTGTTTTCCTATGAGAATTTATTTTTTAAAATGTTGATAATTTGTCTTTTTTCCTTGACAGGATAAAAGCCAATGTTAGGAAAAAACCTTAAATTTTCATCAAGATCTAACCTGATGTCTCCCAAACATGAAATCAAAAAAGAAAGACAAATTATTCCTTAAAAAAAAAAAAAAAAGGAACTAACATGCAAAACAAAGCAGGCATTTTCTAAAATCACAAAACCAGAAAAGACACTGCAAGTAACTTTTAAATTAACAGCAATGCTAGTTCATTCTGCTGAATATATTAAAAAATCTGTTTTAAAACATAAATGGTAAGATACCAGGCCAAGTGGTTTTTATAATGATTCTTTGACTAAAGTGCTTTTCGTGGTACTGTCCATCCAAAGACCTCACAGCAATTTTCCAGCACTGATGCGCTAACTCCCCTGACATTGACAAATACACTGCTGTTCTCTTTAGCAGTTATGGGAGATGAGTCACAGAATATAAAGTCTCTCACAGGAGGCTTTACAAGCAGCCAAAGTTTTCTAGGTGTGTTCTGCAACTCAACAAGCAGGCAATTTCCTGCACCCTGTGGGTGCCAGGTTCAAAATCCTCAGCTATACCTTCAGCAGTGTGGGTCCCGCACAGCTCTCCTTGCCCCTCTGTGACATGGACCTTTTCTGCAGCCCCCATCACCACTGCCTTGTCAACACCTCCAACCTAAATATCCTTAATTTTTCCTCTATAAAGTATGCCTGGATACCGTTCTAGAAAGGTCTAGATGGAGCATTTTATGCACTCTACTTGAAAGCCACCCTCAGCTGCAGACCTACCCTAGGACACCTGACTGTTGTGTCCCTACACCTGGTGCCTCTTCCCAAGCTCTTGTGTTTTGCTTCACATGCTCCTTAATATTCATTTCACTCCCAAAGCATTTCCCTCACCTCACTCCAATTCCCACCCAAGTTGTCTGGAGAGGGGGTGGGTGGGTAAAGACAGGAGGAAGAAGAAAGTTGCAATTAAATGGACCCCAAGATACATTCATGCTACAGTGAGAAATGATGTTATCCTTGCTTTCCCCACCTTCCTTCCTCTCCTCCCTCACATCTACTTGCCTGCTTACGATCTTTTTTTCTCCCACAAAGATTTGATAATCCTTTCTCAGGACAAGAAGAGGGACCATATCTGGCAGGAGTGAGTGGTGCAGGGGCTCACAGTCCTCTCCCCAGCCCCAGGACAGGGCTGCTCCCCCTGTGCCCTGCCCAGGCTCCTCCCCAGGCAGGGTTGCACCTTTACTCCTGTTCATCAGATGTGTGTTTGGAAGCACAAGGAAAAAATAACAAGCTAAAGAGGAAGCAAGTCCCTCAGCTTGGCTCAAGTGCAGTTTTCAATGTTTAACCTTCTAAAATGGCATTAGGATTGCACCACAATTAGTTTTTAATATATCACTGCCTGAATCAATGTATCTTTGTTCCAAGTATTATATTTGCTGTAGAAATCATCTTATGATGACCTGCCACTGCAGAATTACACATCTGAAATATGTTCCAGGATTAATTAATTTATTAGTTATCATAAAATATCAACGTCAACTATTTTCATCATGCCGTCAACTGCGTGTGTACACAAGCTAGGGAGTACACACACTTTGTCTGAGGTAACACTGGTTTGCATAAATCACAATTAGGCAATGATCACAGTGAATAATAACCAGAATTAACAGTACAGCACATTCATCTTAGGGAAGATGAGAGTGACCAGGGTGAGAAAAAGACTCCAAGATCAAAAGACTCTGCTTGTCTTGGCAGCAGACGCTGGCAGATGAGAAATACAATGAACCCAAAAGGCACAAGTGACTAAATTTACCACTGGTTCTTATAAGAAATGTATGATCAGGAAAACTCCATTGGAGATGTATTTGAAGCATGTGAGGAAATGGGGAGAGGAAAAGCCTCACACTAGGTGAATCTTCCTGGGCCATGCCTTGTTTTCCACAAAGGCAACTAGAAGTGTTGGAATTGAGCTGTGGAACAGCCCTTCATACCAGAAAAACATACAGCAAAACAATGTTTCTTCCCCCCTTACTGAAAAGAAGCTACAAACCAGAGTTCCTCCTCAAGGCTTCCTAGCAGGGCAGTGGGAGCTCCTTTTCTCCTGCTCAGTTTAGCAAAACCATGCAGGAAAGGGAGGTGATAATCCCCTGGCGACATTTCACTTAACACTTCTCTGGGAGGCAATAATTCCTGTGTGCCACAGGAGCCAGAGTAATGGAAGCAGGATCTGTCTCAGAGAAGTGTGTTAACGTACTTGCAGCACATAAAGGACATTATTATGAGCTTAATCCAAGTTTTTATGAAAGCACTGTAAAGTTCTTATAAGGCCTTTGTGACATTAGGCACTTTCACTTCAGAGATGGTGCTGTTCGGCAACCCTAAACACTGAGAAGCTCCAAACAAAAGGAAACCCAGGCCTGACCCAGGGACCAGATATACAGATGGATTCCACACACTGAGGGTAAGTGAGCCACATCCTCTATCCCTTACCTGCAAGGTGAGGACAACAGTTCGGCTTCAGTAAATAAGCAAATTCATAAGCATGTAGGCACAAACCCAAAAGTAATAAAGGGTCACACTGGAACTTTTCTAAATTAGGGCTATATGATGAATTTCAGTTCCTAATTCACAAGAGAAGGCTGGGAGCATAAAAACTGGGGAACTGACCCCTATCCCTTCCTTTTTTGGACAATTTATTTCCTCCCTAGACATCTCTTGGCTCATCCACCTTGTAGGCACAGGTTTTCTTCATCTTCTTGGTACACCTAATATCAAGTTTTCTTCCAAGCTGGTTTCTCTTCTCTGTCAGTAACAGCAGTGCTTATTGCAGCCCTCATGCTAACATATCCTTACACATTTTTAAGGGCTGTTGTGGACTAAGACATGTTTCATGAAGAGATGGAAAAAATAAGAGAGAGAGCAGGAAAATGGGGCTAACCAGAGTTGAAAGTGTTAGGATATCAATACGAAAATGTATCTGTAAATTACGGCCTTTGCTATTTTTAGCTATCATTTCAGAAACAGCAATAATGATGGATACCACCTTTGTACCTCAACTCCTCAATGGTATCTTGTCCTTGAGACTTTGCCACTGCTGCATGAATAGGAGATTCTCCCGAAGCAGACAAGGAAAGCAGAGCAGCTCTGCATGGGACTGTGCCCAGTGATTTAGCTGCAGAGCTGCCACTCATTTTGCCATGTTGCTGTAGAGAAGCTAATTAGCCCCACTGAGAGTCAAGCTTTATTAGCCTCAGTGCATGTTTGTTAACCTTGTCTCACCATCAGGGACAGCACTTGGCCAGCACAGGACAAGGGTCTTTGCACCAGACGCCTGCACACAGACATGCCACATGTTCTGGGTCTGTCCCTGGTGCAGTGTGCTGCCCCAGTATCCCCAGTGCCGTGGCCAGGTGGGGAAAGTGGGGGCATGATTCACCCTGATCCCCACTTCTTTCCCACTGCTTCTCCCACATGTAAGCATAGGAGAGGGCTTGCACCAGTTCAGCAGAAACAACATTCTGCCCCACAGCTGCTGCTCACCCTAGGAGTAACCATATACACCTCTATTACAACAGCAACTTCAACTTTGGAACTAAGCTGGTACTCACTTTCAGTAAACACTGTCACCACATATTTGGCACCTACATTCCTGTTGCTCCAACTGCACTTTAGACCCAAAGTGCCTGCCTACTACAAGCAGGACTGAGGATACCCGGTGATGGACCGTGCCTTGAGGCACCTGGGCCTGAACCTACCTCTCAACACAGGATGCAGGAGACTACATGCCCATGGCAAGGCACCAAAGGTGCTCAAGCTTGTGGAAGTGCTCAGGGGCTGCAACTGCCATGTTCCAGAGCAAATAAGGAATGTGTATGTGCATGGAGAGTAGGTCAGACGATGGCTTTAGGCTCTCACCCTACAAAGGGAGGAAAGAATAATATCCTTAATCTGAAGAGAAGAAAATAAGGGAAACCATTTGGTCAGGACCACACAGAATCACCAGGCCAGAGATAGGAATCCTTTTGGTTACTACTGAGAATATGAATTAAGGTTGTGCATCATCTTTAACAGAAATGTCTCAGATGACCCAGGGCATTGGGATTTGGCCTTTTGGCTGCACCCCATGAGCCCATTTCACTTGTGGAGCATTTCTGGAGTCCATTGCCCTTCTGTAATGAAACAGCTACACGGATCAGGACCTGGGCACAAAATGCTCTCCATGGCACCCTAAGCTTCCAGGTCTGCCCATGGCCTGCCTGCTCCAGCCATCCCTGGGCTCGAATGAGCACATCTCTGCAGTGATCCTGAGAGGCACACACTGTCTCTATGGCAATGAGAGACAGGAAGAGCCTGGGAAAGATGCTGCAGAAAGGACTGTCTGGCACCAGGAGGAGACAGCAGAATGTGCAGAAGACCAGAGGAAAACATTCCCTGCAGGCTTAGGAAAGTGATGTGGCCATTGGATGACAATAAGGGACCCACAGGAAGATACAAATAAGTGTCAGTTTGCTTCAAGTCAGGTTTTCCTTACCATCAATATTTGCATTACCTTTTATTTATAATGGATTAAATTTTAACTACACAGTACTGTAAAAAGTGCTTACTGCACACCACCCAGCTCGAACTTCATCAGGCTCCTGAAAACTGTGAAATGTAACCTTTTCAGCTTTCTAGTGCAGAACTGCACTGCCTGTTATGTACTTTGTTGCAGCACAGGAAGGGGTATTATGAAATAACAAGTACTGCATAAGAGTACTTTCAGGTGCTCTCTGTATTTGTGTCAGGCTTTTCCCTCTTTGGAAGAACTACAGTTAAAAGGCATTACATTAGCATAAAAACCATATTTAACTAAAAACATACCTACTATTATAACTGATGATTCAGAACAGAAAAGGAAAGTAAGACTTCTAATTCCACTTTTCCTATTTATTGTTTGTTTCCTTTTCAACACTTCATTCAGACAAGTGCAATGAAATGGCCTTGCCAGGTTCAGCCTCTGTTTATAGCTACCTTTCAGTTCTCAGTACTAGTGCCTTCTTGCCTCATATACAGGAACAAGAGAAGTATGTTTTAAAATGTACGTTTTAATTTTGTCAGGATTTGACGTGTCACTAGAGAAAGTGCAATAAAAGTCTACAAGCTTCTGCTTCTGCTATAAACTACTGATCATGATCAAGATAATATGACAGGGATTATTAGTCACATTAATTGTTACAATTCATATTCACAAATTGGTTTTAATCCTCCATGTACCTATTTGCTTTCAAAATCCAATCAAAACAGAAAGGTCAATTTTCTACTTAAATCCCTAAAAAGAAGTTACCTACAAAAGCTGCTGCACTTCACCTCTCTGAATTCAGGGGGCAGATTATGGAATGGGGCAAATTTTTACCTGTGCCAAGTAAATTAAGAAGCAGTATAGCATGTATTTGCAGGCTTATTCACCTGTGCTGTATCCCCACCGCATGCTCTTTCACAGCCACCTATTCCCTATGAGTGGGTAGGAGTGAGGGAGAAAGTGGGAAGGAAGAAATATTGGGACAAGAATCCTGAAGTCACTGAAGAAATCAATATATCAGTAATATATTCAAGTTTCATATGTGTGTGTAAACAAAAGATCAGGACTTACATATAATTCTGCATGTGGTATATGGGACCTCTTCCGAAACAACTCTCTGAGACATATATTGCTGCCCTACTGCTGTGTTTTTCAAAACCCACATCTTTTCTAGAAGAGAAAATGTCTGCACCTAGCAGATTCTAACTTTGTGTGGGTGTGTAACCGACTTGGTTACCAAAGAAACTAGTTCATGTTCTACACCACTGAAAACTAATATTACTATTAGAATAAATAATTGGATGGAGAGGAAGGGAGGGGAGAAAAAAAAAAAAAAGAGAGAGAGAGAGAATTACTGCACTGCAGATTTGTAACAACCAATTAATGGCCAGGGAGAGAAATGCCATAGCCTCTGTCACAAAATTTTCAGTCTCCCTACACCGACCAAACAAGCCTTTGCTTTCAATACAAGTGTTTCAAACCCAAGCCTACACTGCTGTGTTCACGCACCACTGCACTGCCTACA
>NW_008236965.1:2766956-2767396 GCF_000691975.1 Corvus brachyrhynchos | reverse complement strand
GCATAAGTGAAGGAAAGTTGCAGACTTCTTGTCCTGTTGCCAAGACACTCTGACACTTGCTCAGAGACACTCTGCTGCTGCCGCTGCTGCTCAGGAATCCTCTGACTCCCTGCGCTCCTGTGCCGCACCTGGGCACTCCCCGGCTGCTCACACCTTCTGCTTTGCTTTTCCATAGCATTGGATTTGCCTTTCTTCTCTGCAGCAGCATCCACCTGTATATGTGGAAGGTGAACAAAACCCCAAAGAGCAGAACCGGATCATTTCTTTGGGGCAGAAATACTGTATTACTTCATGCTCGCTATGCTGGCAGGGTAACACCCATATGCTTAACGCAGCCTCGCGCCAGCACCACCAGCTGCTTTTTCAGGGATTTTTGGCTGGTTTTCCCAAAGTGCCACACCAGTGCTCTGGGTCGCTGCCCGTGTCCGGCGGCCGCTCCT
>NW_008236965.1:2756085-2766691 GCF_000691975.1 Corvus brachyrhynchos | reverse complement strand
TGGCCCCGCCACACGGCCAGGATTTGGCCGAGCGCGGCCCCAGAGAGCCAGCGAGCCCTTTGGGAGGCTCTTTCCAAGAACTGCAGGCAAGGGGACCCCCACAACACCGCAGTCAGTGTGAATGGAAGGCGCTGTTTTCCTTGCAAGAACTAATCGACTCTTTTTTTTTCCCCAGGTAATCCTCTGTTTACAGTCTGTGGCTGATGCATCAGCGGGCTGGTGGCATCCCCAAAGAACGCTGAAAGCAGCAGAGACTCAGCAACGGGAAATGGGAAAAAATTATAAAGCTTTACCAAGAGACGCTGGAGCTTAGCAGTCACTCTCGACTCTGAACTCCACCTTAGCGAAGGTGTCCCTTTTTCATTACCTTTTTTCTCACATCTGTGAGTTTGATCATGCCAAAGCCCGGCCACTCTTCATATTTGTACTCCCTTTCCTCTATCAAGCTGCAGCCAGTTTCACCTTTGTCCAGGCCATTCCATGCCACCTGGACCTCTGGCTACAGATCAGTGACCCAGGGATTAGTGTCACTTATCTTGATTTTCTCTTTTGCTCAGAGGATCTCCCAGCCCTGACAAGAAGACAGATAACAAATTTCAGAAGCCAAAGTTGAGTTCACCCACCTTACTGCAGCTGTTCTCCACTCAAGCCCTTTCCTCCCATACTTTTACCCAGACAAAACCATGTTTCCCAGCTCTCAAATACCAGAGTCCTCAGGCAGTCAGACATAGCAATAAGAGGCAAGGACAAAGTCTGATGTGCAAGAAGGTGTACAGCTACGTAACTCATCAGTCTTTCCTTTAAATGGTCTTTTCTCTCGTTCCAGTCACAGCTACATTCCAGCACCTACAGCAAATGACGCAGGGTCTGGCCTCCAGGGAACAGACTCATTCCATATGCAACTCTGACTCCTTCCTTAATTGATCCTGGACACCTAAAAAGGAATGGCTTAATCCTAAAAAAAGCTAATGTGTCAGCATGTAAGTAAAATGTATGTTCACACTGAGGCCAAATTAATATTTTGGCACCTGAAATTAGGTGTTTCTGAACATTTCAGTGCCTGACTCTGCAACATGAATGCTCTTTAATACATACCTGTATATAAATTCTGGAAATGGGGCTGGGGGAGAAGTGGGGGAGGGGGGGCAGATGTCTCTAAAGCAAATGGCTTCCCATCCCCCACGTGAGTTCCTGAATGCATTATTGTCTCAGAGGACCCACTGACAGATCTGAAGCCTTAATATACAGACTTTGACCTCACAAGCCAAGAAGGAAACTTTTCAAGGGAGAATAAAACACTATCTTTACTGTGATTGTCACTACTCTTCTCTGGCAACAGAAGCGACACAGAAATACAAAGAGGGGTGACGTATGGTGATGGAGAAAGACACTTCTCCCTGTTCATTTTCCACTCCTGTAAGTAATATCTTCCTCAAGACCAGGATTCATCCTCTCACTGTTATATCCTACCCGCTGGTTCCAGTTCCCCTCTACACCATTATTCTCCATCAGCTGCCTAAGATTTCTGTATCTTCATCCACCTCTCTTCCTCTCTATTTCAGTCAGGCTAATCCACCTTCCATCATATCAGAGAAGGATGCATTAAAAAAAAAAAAAAACAAACAGGAAAACAATCTCCCTGAACTTAGCAGAATTGCCAGGGACCAGAGCAGCCCCTGGCTTCCAAAAAAAGCAATTACAAAGCCCCAAACTGAGCATGCTAAATACAGTGCTGTTTAAGCAGCCATCTCTTAGGAACCATCTGCTAAGCATGTGCAAATAGTGACTTTGGAGATTATTTTGATTTACCAAATTTTGGAAGAATTTTACAGGAAAACAGCAAGAGAAGGCTCTAAGTACTATTCTGACATAGGTTTTACAGAATAATGACATACTGATTTTAGTTTTAGGAATAACATTCATCTCCCATGAACCAAAATGTAAGCTTGCAGCAACCTTGAGGGGAAAAAATTACTCTTAATGATTTCCTCAAATGTACAGTAAATTTCATTGAAATATAGAACAGGCTTTCCTTGTATGATATTCCCATGCAGTCAAAAAAAAGCATGTGCCTTCAGGTGCAAAGCCAAACTCAATTAGTATTTTACACAAACCAGAATATACCCTGAATTCTGATCAGAGGCAGGCTGATGATTCATACTGCCATGGTCTGCACATTCGGATTTGCAAGAAAAGCCAGTGTACAGCTTGATAAGGGGTTTTGATCCAAAAATAGGCACAGATGTGATTTTAAACATTTGCCTGAGAAAATTAGGTTTAGACACTCTGCTTTAATTGTGTGTCATCTAATGCTGATGGGCACTTACCCGGGTAGAACACCAGCTCCTCGATTAAAATGTAAAGCAACATGTAACATTTACAGTAATGTAATTCTGTATTCATGAGCAGAAAGCACTGCTTGGAATGCAGCTTTCATAGAAAGCAAACCCAAAAACCCTATAAAGATCAAATGTACATCATACAGTAGGATAATTCCCTGCTTCTCTTTTTATCTCAGAAACATCAGGAACAATCGGAAAATCAAGCCAGTCCTATGAAAAGCATGTAAGAGAAAAAGGTATCTGATGTTTTCTTATTTTGAATACACATCTGCTTAATTATCTGATGGTTCTGAACTGAAAATGTATGCCTTGAGAATAACTGACCTCTCTCAAAGGCTGTATGCATTTCACCTGCTCATAAAAGGTACACCTGTGACTTACTGATGTGGGTTTCTTCCAGCACTGTACATTCCATGCTTTGTCATGAGAGACTTTTAGTACTTAAAAATAAAAACAGGCAGACTGTGGTCTTACCCTAAATACAGTACTCAGAGAAACCTTCTCCTACTGTCCTGCATATTCTTTAAATAGCAGTGTGGGGTAAGCAAGTAACGAGACATTTTAGGAGCTATTTAAATATGGTTGTGGTACATTTTCAGTGAACACGTGTTAACGTAAGGGGTGTATGAATGGCAAACCCCTTGCTTTATAATAATCTGGCTGTTTTGTTTTGTTTGCTGTTTTGCTTCTTAAAGGTCCCAAGAAGCTCCTCTTTTATTTTCTCCTGATTATAGCCAGTTCCTGGCTTTATTCATGGGTATTTACAGCAATGCAGGGGAAAGATATGTTTGTGACAGACAGAAAGGACAGTAGCAGCTCAAGGTACAGCAGTACAGAGGTACATCCAAACTGCTGACAAACACATCCCTGGTGCAATTTTCTGGTATTTGTTGAGAAAGCACGAGTGCAGGGCTGTAACAATGGCTATCTGGGATCCATATTTGTGGGAAGTTGAAAATGGGCTGGTTAAAGAGTAGGTAAAACTCACTTCTCCTTTATGATTCATTATATTACTTGGCTCACGTCAACATTTAAAAACAATTGATAAAACGTAACAAAGTATAATGTTAAGAATGATCTTACAGTAAAGGTTCTCTGGTCTGAATAAAACTCTGCACTGGTTTATCATACTGTATTTCCTAAATGCTGTTATATTGTTGATCATGGTCATTCCACTCCCTGTAAAAGGCAGGGGTTTTTTTTATCATCCTAGTTTTAAAGATAGGGAAACTGAGGCAAGGAGAGAATAAAAGTGAATTCCTTACAGCAACACAGCAGTTGTAGAACCTGATTCCTGCAGTTTTCAGTCCTTGGTCTGTCATCTGTGCTGCAGCCTATAAATGATGCAAAACCCCTGTGATATTGTCTAAAATCTACTCAGTCTGATACCAGTCCATAAAGACATACTGAAGGACTGAAGAAAAATTATAGGGTTTTTTAAAATGTCCTTTAGTGAAGGTCTCTTACTTTATAGCCAACAACACTGTCAATATGACTCAATATGCAATCTAGATGCAGGTGGAAGAATGTGACAGAGCAGTATGAAGAAAATTCTGAGTCAGTGTGCTGTCCCAAAGCTGTACATCTGTAATATACATTTAGATAATTGTTTTTACTAACAACTTTAGAGACACAAAGCCTAGCCAAAGGCTGTAAAGGGGATGTAAGTCTGACTACGAAGAAGTAAAGCAGGGGAGAAATAGGTTGATCAGCCCCATCTACACAGCTTGACTACTCTGCCAGGGACTTCATCAAACCCACATTTTCTCTTGAAAGAGAAAGTAGGTGAGCTAGGTAGGAGCTGTTCACTGTTCTCAGTAAGAAGGTTTTTTGCATCTGCAAATCACAGGCTATTTTTCTTATACTTCACCAGTATAAGATGAAGTATATACCTGTGTATATATATATATATATGTAAACAGATGTGGAAGTGTGACACCTAACCTATTCTTAGGCCATATCTTTGAGTCACAGAAAATAGTGCTGGCTGAGAGAGTCCTCAAAGATACCTAGTTCCTTCTTCTACACCAAAGTGGGATTAGCAATACTTAAGTCACACCTTATACATTTATCCAGCTTGCTTTTAAAATCCGCCAGTACTGGAAAGCCTGCACCTTTCCCAGGTGACCCTGCTGCTCCACATTAGTGTTAGAAAGGTGTCACCATTAAAGAGCTTTTTTAGTATCCAACTTAAACATCTCCTGCTTTTATTTAAGCCTATGTAAACATACATTATATAGATATAAAGAAGCATTTATATATATTCCATATATACAGTGTATACATGTGCCTTCGCATATATATGTGCATACATGTGTGCACGTGTATGTATTCATTCCTAAATCTGAAATCAGATGCTAACCTATTTTAATAGCTCCATGTGTTTTCTTCTGCTTTCACTTGCAACCTACTTCTTTCGCCCATTGTTGTATGAAGGCATATAAACAAAAGAGAAACAACATTCACACTATTCTAGGAGTTACACTCTGCCAAAATCCCAGTATGTCCAGACATATTTACTAAACTCACAGCTAATGTTTTGTTTTATACTAAAACTTGTCTCTTAAAGCAGTGCTTTACCTTTAAAGTAGAGAAGTCATACATTTTATACACTTAACTGTTATGGTTAAATTAGAAATTCCTATTTTCTTAAAATAATTTATCCACAAATGAAACCTCTTTTCTGTTTTGGTCCCTTGGACACTGAATACTATAATTCCTTTTCTAGTAGCATTCCAATATCAGAATATTCAGGGTTATTCTAATAAGAACTTTGTATTGTGCACCCAGGGTAACACATACACAGCTATGCTTCTTCATTGGCTCACAGACATTTTTCCCAAAGGATATATGGTTTAAGTCTGTCCTCTGCTTTAGACAAACTCATGTTCTTGATAAAATTTGTGCATTTCCTATTTTTTTAGAAAGCTGCATCATCCAGTTATCTAATACAACTGCATTCAATTAACATCTACCAGACTGGGACAAGAAGCAAATTTATTGTGTTGTCTTGTCTGCTTGTTTTGTTTCTTAAAATGTAGTATGAAAGCTGTAAATTGACTCGTCTGCTTATATTAGCTGTAACATTTCAGTACATCAGGACCATTCAGACTGCATTTCAAAATAAGAACTTAATCCATCTTTCTGCAAGGAAGGACTTTTTTTTATCAGGCCATTATTATTTATGGTGAAGGAAAGACCTTTCCCTAGGTCTGGCAGAAGTGTCAGCAGTCACTCTTTTAAAATAAACAGGTGAGAGGCCATGATTAATAGTCTGATCAATCGCAAATAGCAGACGGTGGAGCCAAAAATACAGCCAGAGAAAGACCCAAAGGTTTCAGTTTAAGAAGCAAATCTAGATCTAAAAAAATATAGGGGAACCCAAATAAAAGCAGAGCATTTTTGTGCAGCCTATGCAATATGCAAGGGAACAGATCCATCCTTCCCCTCTACTGAGCTTTCATACAAGCAGAGGGGAAAAAAGAAGAAAAAAAAAAGCACAGGCTCCCTTGCTCCCTGTTACATTCCAGGGGTTTTTTTTCAATCTGTTCATGTTAATGGTACAATTGGGGATTTCCAGTTTTTGTATCACCACTGCCAGGAGCAGGCTAATGGAGCATCTCAGAGACAGACCACAGAACTGCCATTCCAGCCACACAGGGCACTTTCCTCTTTTATTACACTCTGTAAAAGATGTCACACATGCTTTCTCTTAGCAGTCCTCATGAATCAGCAAAGAGCTGCCGAAGAGTGACCACCAGGGCACTTGGGAAAGAATCAGGTGCCAGCTGACAAAGTATTTCTTGGTGATTTACGTTGTTTTCATATATCTTTCTATCCACTTGGAGGAACAGGCCAGAGAGAAGCATTTACATATTTGCATATTACAGGACAGACTGCAAAGAAGAGATGTTGTCATGCAGGCGCAGGAGGGAGGATTTCTTCCCTTTTAGCAGATGCAAAACAAATATTCCAGTTCCTGTGATTTCTCCCAAGATCTGCATTAGCAAGTCCAATGTGCGGAGCGTGTGAGTCCTGTTACCACGGGTGGCAGCACGTCGGGGCACTGGGGAGTGAGTGCAACGTCAAAGGGCATGCACAGCCACAGCTTTTCCTCATCTTTGCCTCTCTCTTCCCTTCTGTTTGGTGAACACTAGGGGCTTACACACACTGAAGAAAAAATTCCAGCATGACTGATTTTGTCAGTAGCCTGTTTCACAGAGGTGAGAAATCAACCATCTTGAATTCCAGCAATGAAATCTGTGGATGCAGGTTGCAAAATATGCGGCCATCCCTGGGCAGGGTATTGCTTCCTGGTTTGTACACTGGGTTAAGAAGGCAGCTGTTCTTCAGACAGCCCCATCCTTCACAACCCAAAGGACTAATGTAGAGAGAGAAAACACAGGCTTTGTGATGCTGCTTTCTTCCTCTATTAAATTTCTGCTTTCTCTGGTTGCATAGTTTAAAAAGTCACCTTAGTTTTGGGGTTCTTAAGCTCTGACCATGCTGTTTGTGCCCATGGTGTCCCACTCCTTGGTGCCAGCCAAAAGAAGGTGGGATTGAGGAGAGGAAAAGAGGCAAGTGAAGTTTCACTGATTAAATATAAACTACTAACTGCACTGAGACCAGCTTTCAATTTCCCAAGGTTGCTTCTAGAATGCCCTTTTAAGCATAAGAAAATTGTCATCCTTCTGGGAGAAGTGCAGCACATATGAGTGAAAAGAGTGAAACTTTTGTATAATATTCCTACTGTGATGGAACCCAGGCTGGAAATAAGGAGGATGCCTCCTTCTACTTCACTTTTCTGTTAATTTCAAATGGACAAAAGTTGCAAGTTGTGAGGATCCCTCACCAATCAGCAATGGGAAATTAACTTTATCATTAACCTTGTCTGTGCCCTCACCAATTCAATTGGCATTGGCCCAGGTCCCAGACCTGAGGCCAACAAATACAGAGCAGAGCTTGGTCAGGTGATGCAATGAGAGCTACTTCTCTCCCCAGCCATCCTGGACTGGCTACATCTCGTCTTGACCCCTTGGCACAAAGCACTGGGTCTTTCCATGCCACCAGCGAGACTTTCAGCCAGTATAAATGAGCATAACATAACCAATTTCAATAAAATAGCTTTTGCAACCCTTAAGAATCTAACCATAATTATTAAACTCTCCTTGAAAATTTTCTTTTTAGTTCCCTTAAAAAAAAAGGTCTTTGTTACCCATCTCCTCACTGTGGGTAACCTCATCCTCTCCAAGCTCCAGCTGGAACCTGCATCACACATTGCTCAGTGCCTTGTTGCAAAAAACATTCCCCATTCGCAGCACTAAATCCCCTACACATACTCCCAAAATATCTTCTGTGGTTCCTCATGCCTAACTAAACAATGCAAAATCCTGATTCTCTGCATACCTCCCACAACCATCCCAGCTGCTCCTGACACCTTTCCTTTCCCCTAGGCCCTCTTCACTCATCTGAAGTTACTCATCAGGAATCCCCTCCTCCATCACTTCTCTCTGTTTTTTTTTCATTGGACCACTTTTGGGGAGGTAGGATAAAGAAGTTATTTTAAATAAAATCTTCTTCAACTTCTTCCTCTCACATTAGTTTTAAAACTTCCCATAGTAACAAGATTTGAGCAGATGCTTAAAGATATGCTCATTTCTAGATGGTCAAGCCATCCTAAAGCCCTCTGGCCTGGGCTGTGGGTTGCTTGACCCACCAAGGCCTTGCAGGCCCTGGGAGTGACACCATGGCCTCATGCTAATCCACATGACCTGTTTGGCCTTGAGAGCTTGTGAGCATGGGTCAAGGCAGTCTCTTTGCAGGGATCTGAGAGTCAACAAATGCTCACCAGCAGATAAATCTGCTCTTGAGAGCAGACTTGAACCCTGTGCAGATGCTGCCTTTGAGTCACATCTTCCCCATCTCCCTTTTACACTCTGTCCCCAAAAGTAGCTACCCTGAGGCATTTGCTTTGAAAGGACATAATCATATTGTTCCCCCCTCATTATCCCTATTCCCAGCATCTGCACCTCATTGTACGGTCATGTCTTCCCATCATTCTCTTCTTAATTTAGTTTGGAAACTCTCTGGAGCAATGAGACATCATTATCTATTTTGTAAAGCACCATTCAGAGCCGGAGCAGAGTGGCACACATACGTGATAGAAAACCTACCCTTCCATTTTCCTCCAAAGCAAATGCAGAGCAGGTTAATGCTCGGTGCTCACTGTGAGGCACGTGCCGCTGGCTTTCCCCTACAACGCAGGTGAGAGCTCACCGGGCTTTGGTCTTCACAGAGTGCTGTGGGAGCCTCCAGCTTTTCCACTCCTGACAACCACATTCCCACAGAACGCATCCTGATGGCAATTTTTGGCGTGCCAGAGCAATGATGCTCAATAACAAGGTGATTTCACTACCTGCGGAGTCAGGAGTATGCAGGTTTCCCCTCTGGTTTGGTAACAACCACAGGGTGTTTGCAGCATTGTAATGTACTCAGTGCAGTTCCAGCACACACAGCTGAGCTCCAGTAGCACATGTCAAGCTGCCTCACATTCCTCTGTATGTCCCTCCCCTATGGGAAACCCCACAGTCAAAGGCAGGGCAATTCCTTGGGCTAAAGGGATTTTATAGGGTGAAAACCTATGACTATCTTTGGAAAGACATCATTTCCACTGCAGCTAACAGCACAGCCTGATGCTGGTTACAACAGGCAGTAAAACTGACGCTGCTCTGGGAAGACAGAGGAACATCTAGCAGAATTGCTGATACATCAGTTTTTTCCTCTGTGCCCTTGCAAAAATGCATAGATATTGTTAAAGGTTGGTTTCAATGATCTTAAATGATTCTATGAGTCTTCCTGGGGTCACCTATAGCTTACCCAAAGTTAATGTGCTGAGAACTGGGCTAGATGTCAGATCCTCAAACTAGTTTTCCTGAGATACCCTGCAGAACTGCGAATTTGCCACTGGATGGTTACTGAAACAATTAATAATCTTCCTTCATTTTTAATAATGACAAAATATCTTTAATGGAGACCCAAAAAAACCAGCACAGATGATACTGCCTGCAGCAATGACAAAAGTTCTTTACTTGTTGCTAATGACGTAGAGCACTAGGCACATCCCGATGTTCCCCCAATATACAATGAGGTGAGTGAGCCTGTGTTCAGATCTGTGTAGAGTCATCGGCAGTGAGGCGAAAGTGCTGGGCTGGGACACCAGAGACCTAGGCTCTGAGGCCTGACCTAATACTGAATGTCACCTAAACTTGGGTCCAATCCTCTCCCATGTCTGTGCTTATGTTTCTATTTCCACTTTGAGATTTTCTTTAAAATATATTCAAATTAAATTTTCTTCCTTAAATTTACGTAGGACTGATACAAGCAGTGGGGACCCACCTCTGTGGGAGTGGAACTGAGGAGGGGCGTGATCATGTTACAAACCCCAGCATTCCTGGACTGGGCACTCTAGATGCAGCTGCACTGACCTCACAGGCAGATCACTCTCAGAGCAATTCCTGGTCCTGGGCATGAAACCCAGAAGAACCAGGCGATGGTGGGACCTTACTGACCTTGGCTGTGCTCAGTCAAGCCACTCACTTGCTCGCCACATTACAAGTGAAACATGGAAAGAGTTTAGCATTCAAGCTGGGTGACCTAGCTGTGAGGAGACAGGAATGGTGTCAAGGTTTTGTGCATGAAGCGCCCATGACAAAACATTAGCTTAAGTCAGACGCTACTGAAATGTAAAAAGGAGGATGACTGTCAGCCTATCAACAGCCGAAACAGGGAGCCACTGCCGTTTTATGCACCAACACATATAACAGCTGTCAAACAGAAACTTCTTTTTCTCAGATTTGTAAAACCACCGGCCTGGGTAGTAGCTGGACTCCCACTACCAACACCTTTAGATTAGGAAGTAGTCGCTTGGGCCAGATAACAGCGCTAGGAATCAGCGTGCCCAAATATGCCAACAGCCAGAGCATTTATGCTCGTTGCTGCTATTTAAACACAATTTGTGTTTAAAAATGAGGCCGTGCCCCTGGACCGCACCCGGCAGGGACGGGCTGTAGCCACACACAGGTGGGCAGCGCGCTCAGGGCGCGCGCGGGCGCCCGCCGCCGGGCCTGCCGGTTCGCGCTGAGGGGAGCGGCGCGGTGCCGGCAGGTGCCGGGGCTCCCCGCGCGGGGCACGGCCGGGGCAGCCCAGGGCGGCTCCGGAGACGATGCCTGGTGGCCGGAGACCGTGAGACGAGCAGGGACAGCCTC
>NW_008236965.1:2742381-2754237 GCF_000691975.1 Corvus brachyrhynchos | reverse complement strand
CCGCTCTCTTCCTCCTTTTTTTTTTTTCCCCCTCATCTTTTTGTTTTTTCCCCGTTTTGCTTGTATTTGCTTTGGGTGAGCGAGAAGGGCAGTCTGACTAGCTTAAATAATTTTTCGGTGTCTCTACTCGCGTGGCAGTTGTGCTCCCGGCTTAAGGCGTCTCGGGCTTTGATAAACTCAAACTTAAAAAACAGTTAGATACCAGTCAGGCTGCCGAGAATGGTTTGGGGGGCTGCTGCTGTGTCTGGACTGCACTTCTGCATGGAGAGGGGTAGCACAAAACCACCTTCTCACTGCTCATCAAGGCAAATGACATAACTCAGCAGCTTATTTTTAGTGGGTAGTGTTTTTTTCCCCTCCACTCCCAGCCCACCACCACCACCGGTTTCATAGATGAAGAGAAAATCCAGCCCAGCTATAGATTGCAGGCATGGTGCAGCCTGTGCTGCCGGTTCAAGTTAGAGCGGGCAGCATCTTCCCACTTGAGCAGCACAGAGCGTGCGAGCCACAAAGTGACAGGACATCTCACCATACCATATATCATAACATGTCGGAAACCTCCGTTTCTTGAAGCTGGTATGCTAGTTCATACCCCAGTAGTTTTGAACAATTTTGGAAAGAAAAACAAGGAGGATAGATGCAAAAACTGAGTGTTAAGAGGGCCAAGTTCACTCAAGAAAAAGGAAAGGAACATTTGGAAATAACCAGAGGTGTGGCTAGCTCAATCCTGCACATTTTTGCTGTTGCCTTGTGGAAGCCCAGAAGATTTCAGCACTGCTTTTTTTTTCCCCCGAATGTCAAACTGTCAGCCCATATAAAAGCCAATGTTAATTATCCTTAATCACTTCAAGGAGTGTCTCTTCTAAAATGAAAAAACAGATGCAAACACTATTGTAAGAGACTTCAGGGAGACCTCTTTACTAAACAGTGAAATAACTGTTACAGTGAATTTATTTGTATTTTATTTCCACTGTAGGCACATATAGAACTGTGGTACAGAGCCACTCAGTATTTTCTGTTTTCTTTTTGACATATTACCCAACAGTAATGAGCAAACATTTAATGAGTGTCGACTCACTAAGTACAGTAACAGCAATGTTACTGGCAAATGAGAAAACTCCAGAGAAACGATTGTCATTCCTTCATTTTCTTGTACTGTGAATTGCATTTGCATCCAGTATGTGCACATTTACTTAGTCATAGAATAATAATGATAATGGATTTTTTCTATGTACTGCTTTCTCTAGAGATGTGTAGTTTTATCAATAGCAGAGTGACACACAAATAAATGGTACCCTGAATCTTTCCGCAAGCAAACTTCTGCATAAGATTTATCACATCAGCAAAAGAGGTATAACTTAGAAAGTTCTGTCAGTATTTAACACAGCTTCATTTTTAATAGACAGAATTCACTAACAAAATTATTCTTTTTCTTTTAGTGAGATAATGAACATCATTGCCATTTGATTGTTTAGACATTGTCAGGCATATCTGATGCATTATGTCCACCTCTTTACTTATCTACTTAATTCCAATATGCTTTGTGTAGAATAGATTAAGTGCCTTGTCCTGATTATGTTTCTGTTTGTGAGCAAAGGCAGGCTCAGGCAGCTGCCTGTCCAACCTTGTGGATGGCCCCATGGGTCAAAGAACAGCAAAACAGGAGGGAGTGCTCCTAGTTCCAAATATTGTTATATCTGTGGTGATGCAGGGCTACATCATTTTGTGTTAACAGGGCCCACCAAGGGAAGGAGAAAGAAAAAGGTGGCCATCAAGGTTTTCCTATACACATTCTGTTGCATGAAGGAGAGAAGGGAGCAAAGGCAGCCCCAGCTGCAGTCCAGAGCCAACCAACTCAAAGGACTGTGCTTGTAAATAAGTGTCCTGGGTGAAACCATAGAGTAAGTCCCACTCACATTTCTGAAGCTGCCGTGTAGGCACAGTCAGGGCAGAGAACCTACATGGCACCTTTGCTTATCTTTTCTTTTCTGGAGGATGACCTCCCCAAGGGAGAGGTTTTGCTTTAGAGTAAGTGTCAGGTCGGACGCTGGCTCCTCCCACATGACTGTTGCTGCATCTCCACCCACAAGCAGGAGGATGGGAGACACAGGAGGATGGTTGCCCCAGGCAGATGCTGGCTCCTGCTAGAGCACATCTTCTTGGTTTCCTTACCTGCCATATCCCAGTTCATCTGCCAAAGAAGGAAGAGAATGAGCCTTGAGCAGCTAAAGCTTCCCTAGTCATGTGCCAAGGGAAGGAGATTTCCCCTGATTTAGGGAGAGGAAGAAGTCAGCTTCTGTTATTGTCCCTTAGTAAAGGGATACGAAGTTTTGGGCTCTGAGTGATCAAAACTGAAACATAGATGGTAGTGTCAAAAGTTAATCAGTCTAACATCCAAATCAGTTCATCATTCAATGAAATAACTCTTGTTGTGACTTCTCTAGAACACTCTGGTTAGCTCAGTGCAGTTCCTCAGGGCACGTTATTAGCCTGAGAAAGTCACTGTTGCCAGTACTGCACGATACCTTGTTGCTGGCTGGGAAGGGACTCTGGGCAGGGCTCAGCCTCAGAATTGTCTCAGCCCAGGGCTCAGGCAGCACTCCCAGAGCAGGAGCTGCTGAAGGGCTCCCGCTGTCAGCGCACATCTGCCAGCGTGACACTGGCTGCTCCCAGGACAGCCCCAGGTCTTGCTGGACGCAGAAGCTGCTCCACACAGGGTCTCTCCTCATTAGCAGAGAGGTGTGTGGCTGCCTTACGGAATAGTTTTGATTTGGAGATGATGCCGAGTACTCTTTCATTTCTTATATTTGTGTAAATCTCTATCCGTAGTTGCCATAGCTCCCCATAAGTGCTTACACCATTGTAGGCCTGCCATCCCAGCATTGCATTTCCAGCTGCCATAGTCACTTGCAGAAGGGAGAAATCTGAACATATCCTGAATCTCTGGTCTTGAATAGTTGTTCCAATAAAAAGCCTTGGTAGAATCTCAGATATGGGAGAGATGCATCCTGAGACTGAGATATCGTGGGAGGACAATAATGAAATTTTACTTGCTGCAATACCTGCTCTATAGCTGAGCATAGGGAGCTGGCATCCTGTGCTATTGGTGTGCAGGATGTTTCTTCCTCAAAATTTGTCTTTCAAGGGAGAGGTAGGAGATAAAACACTTAATTGAAGAAAGTGTGCTTTTACCCCTGTATTTCCAATAAGTGCTTAGAAAAGCAAAAATAATTGGGATATTTGGTGTGGACCATCATGCAGAGGTTCAGGTGATTATATGAAGTCTGTAGAATTTGTCTAAGAAAACCTAGAATCCCACCTAAAAATAGTGTTAGAACGGCCCCCCTACCATTTCATGGTGATATTTTCACTTGCAGCAAGATACTTGTTAGGTTAAAGTCATACAGACTCATTGGGAATACAGACCTAGACAGATTTTTGAACCTCAGAAAATATGTTCTAACTTGGACACAATTTGAGACACTGATCCTTTTGAGTCTGTTTATTGCTGTATGCTTACAGTGACTTAACTGCATTATACTAAAGACTTTTTTAATTAAAGATTTCCCCTTTTTCGCAGAAAAATATTCTCTCTTCCATTTCCATTACTGTGTTAATAACATAGTACTAATATTTTTGTGGCAAAAACTCTACTTAAGATATCAAGACATAAAGATGAAAAGGGATTGAAATGTAACATGCCTTACTGAAGGGGATTGTATTTGCAGTTTGCTTCTATAAAAATCTGTAGATGACAGGGGTTTTTTTCTTAAAGAAACCTTTACTAACTACAAATTTTTAGAAGTGCTTATACATTACTCCTCTAATATAAACTGGCCATTAATCAA
Organism: Corvus brachyrhynchos; assembly: GCF_000691975.1. Classification (NCBI taxonomy): domain Eukaryota; kingdom Metazoa; phylum Chordata; class Aves; order Passeriformes; family Corvidae; genus Corvus; species Corvus brachyrhynchos. The sequence goes on along the minus strand of NW_008236965.1, from coordinate 2,750,389 downwards.
TCTAGATAACTGACTAAATATGTATTTGTGCACACAAAGTAAAATTGGGTATTTCTGTTTAAAGACACATTTATTTAAGAACTTCATAACTTCTGATTTTGCAGAACAAAACAGTTTAGCTTCAAAATCTTGCAGACCTCATATTTGTTGGGGTTTTAGTTCCTCTTTCTGCTCCTTAATTATTCTGTTCCTGTTAACGTGTGTTTTGGCACGCTCTGTCTACGGTCCTCACGGATTTCCTCACTTACTTTGTACATGTGAGGAAATTCGTGGAGGAAACAACCATCTTTAGAAATAACCACGTTCCCTTGTCTGTGGTATTCCCAATTGCTCTGCTGTACAAACATGGCACGCTTAAACCATTATTTCCAAAGTCAGTGGAAATGGGTTGTGGTTGTTCTGCGGAGCCAAAAGCTGGGTCTGTTGCGATCCTGAGTAATGCAAAGTACCCTTTTTTTAGAAACTTTTCGCTACTTCTGAATGCCTGGACACAGGCAGTCAGCTGTGGATCTAGCAATGGATGTAGTAGGTCTCCACCTTCTCTGGGTAGCTCAGGCACTAAAAACACTTCTCGGGAAACCGTCAATAGAACGTACAGTGCATTCTGCTGAAAACAAAACAAAGGATGAAGTCATGTCTTTAGAGCAAGGCTGTAAGATGAGGGGAAGAGTCCTAATACAAGAAAAACAAGGGTGTGAAAGCAGCAGAAGTGCAAGCCTGTTGTCATAGCAGCACAATGCTGCAGGGCTAAAATGTATCTTATGTGAAAACAGATGAGAATTAAGATACGCAGGTAAGATCCGGGCACAGCCAGGGAAGAGGGAAGGTAAATAGCACGTTGCAAGGACAGTGTGGAAGTGTGTGCAGAAACCCCCCTGAGCTCCCGGTGTCAGCAGCAGCAGCTCCTCTGCGTGATTCCTGCAGGCAAGAGGGTTTGGTCTCTTCCGCAGGCACTGGTCAGAGCCTGGAGCAGAAGTCCTAAAGTTGCCTGTGCCTGGGAGGATGGCTACATCTCACTGGTGCCCACCACACCCCTGCCCTGCTCCAGTAGCACCTGCTGGGACAGGGCCCTTCTGCTCTCCCTCCTTTTTCACTCTGTGGTGTGATGCTCCCTACAAACCCTGTGCTGCTGCCGGCTGAGCAGCCAGTGCTCGGAATGTCCAGCATCCCATGTTGCCTTGCCTTTCCTGCCTTGGAAGGTCAAACTTTGCTTCCCCTCTAACAAACAGAACACATGGAGGACAGGTGTTTTCAATAGGTGGCTGAATGCGTTGTGTGTGCTGGGGGCATCACCCCTCAGGGAGAGCACACAAGTGGGCAGGGCAGGCATCAGAAGCCAGGGACATCTGTGTGTCACAGCCACCGAGGCCAGGCCACCCCCAGGCAGTGCCACAGGGCTCAGGGAGAGCTGCCGGGGCTCCCCACTGACCACATTTGTACTTCCCAAAAGCTGTGACAAGGTCCTGCCTTTAAGTTGGGGTTTACAGCAAGAGAACCCCCTCTCCTGTTGGAAGATAGAAGGAGGAGCCGAGTTGTTAATTAACACCCTCATCTGTGAACTTGCATCTATTAAGTTTTCCCTGCAGTGCAGAAGGGGTTGTTCCTCAGCCTTCTGCTGGAGGAGCTCTTGGCAAGAGCCCCCTGAAAAGCAGTATAAGGATGGAAGGGTGTTCATGGAGGCATCTGAGGTGCATGAGGAGAGCCACCGGTGGTGGAAGACACAGGAGTGAAGTTTTACTGTTTTTTCCCCATCACAAAAAATTGATCTCGTTTGCCGCACACCAGGCTGTGCAGAGGTTTCTGCTGCCCAGGTGTCCTGCCCTCTAGCAGCAGTCGTCCCAAAAAAGAGAGTGAGCTTCTCTCGTGTGAACAAATTCAGGCAGATTTACAAGGTGATTGTCAGAATTAAGATGGTATTGATTAAAAAAGCTTCTCCACTTCAGGTTAGAGAAGAAAAATCATATCTAGTGATTTTCTGTAGCTACCAAGAAGACAAATGGAAATGTAAATGCACGCACATCTGCCGCTTCGAGCACTAATAGTTGTCCCTCAGTTGACAACTTGTAGTTGGAACAATTTTTAGATTTTATTTTTATGAAAATTGTTTGGAGAAAATATAAATCACTGTGTTTTGGACAGCTAAAAAAATTAGTCGCAAAAATAAATCCCGTGCATAATTAGTATCTTAGCATCTCTTCAGGAAACCTGATTGTAGGACTGAGAAAAAGAGCCAAGCTACTCATAGTGATCCTCACTGCTTGCTCTCCAGCTGTGACTTCTAATGTTTATCCCAAGCCATTAGAATCTCTTGGCTTGGTGCACGCTCGTCATCCCTCGCTAGGCTCGCATGGTCAGGAGGCCACTGCCCACCGCCCCCTTTGAACCTCTGCCCTGCACCCGCAGTCTCGGACTGACAGCAGGGCACAGCCCGGGCCAGGGGCTCCCTTGCCTTCCCCCTCAGCACCTTCTGATGAAAGTACACTCTTGAAAGTTTAATTCAGCCGATGTCTGCAGAACCCATGGTGGGGTTTTTTGTAAATTAAGCTGGAAGCTGTGCAAGTCTTTTCTCTCTCATAACCTTTTTACGTTTTGACTGAGGCCACCTCTTGACGTAAATAAAAAAGTACACTGCAAAGGTATGAAATGCCAGAGATTACTGAGATCATAGGAAAAGTGGAGAAATTTATTGCTGTCCATTAAAGGCATTTTCTCATCTTCATTTTCCTTGGCACAAGTTACCTGCAAAAATTACTAAAAGAGTAAACCAGCTTCTCATAAAAATGAAGTGTATATTTAAAATTATTGTCTTCATCCTGCTTTCTAGTTTTTCAGTCTTGAACCCAAAACAGTGATAAAATTTTAAACAGTAATAGATAATGAGTTCAGAGCCTTCTCAGTCTTTCCTCCATAACCACAAGATCAGACATTTCTTTACTTTTTTTTAATTTTTTTTTTAATGAAAGCTGAAACTAAAAGAAAAAAATCACAATACTTCAGGCTCCAGGACTCACGGAAAAAACAAACTTGGTGAAAATGACAGCAAAAAAAATTCTAAGAGTGGCAACACTGAGGAGCGAAGCTAATGTTGAATTTGAACCATCAGATGGAGACTGCAAGACCAAATAAGGCAAATAATAGCAGCAACAACAAAGTAATATGGCTTTGCAAAGATGATGCTCCTGAGAGTAAAACATGTGTGTTCCAGATCATTTGCAGTGCAAGAGGACATCCATATATCCAGCTAGTTTTGTCTCATTGGCCATTCATCAACTGTATGTCAAGTACAAAGTACAGCCGAGTCCTTACGATGAGTGATGTCCCTTATAAACACCACATGTCACCACTCAGCAGCAAAACCAAACATGTTTTTGAGGTATATATGATGAGCAGGAGGTAGTTGTACACATCCTTGTGATTAAAAATGGTGTCTGTGACTGACCCAGCTTCCAAGAGAGTCAGGATGTGTTTTCATGAGCTGGGCATGGGAGCTTGTCAAAGACTGAAGGGTCCCATTGCGTGTTGCTGTCGTTGTCACAGTGGCATTTACCTGGGAGCAAAGCTGTGCCACCAGCAAGGTGAGACCCAAGTGGGACACTGGTGGCTGGGTCCTCATCCTCTTTGCCCAGAGATTTGATTGGGATAGGAGATTGTGTAATGTGAGCTTAAAGGATTTCCGGGATTGGACCATTTTGCAGATGAATCAGCAGTTTCTAACCCATCCCTGCTGGGATGGGATCTGTTTCCTTCACAGGGAGGCTGCAGACTTCTTTGTTACCTGATTAAATTAACAAAATTCTGGTAATACCTGCTCACTTCTGAATGAAAGAAAGGATTTCTCAACAAAGCAAAGGCGTACAAGTTTTTCTCACCCCTTCTTGTAGCTTTCTGCATCTTTCGCAGGGACTTAAGAATAAAAACTAGTTTTGCTTTCTGTCCTGACCATACATCTCCAAGTACAACCCTTTTGCCTTCAGGCACAGCTTTGATGCCACTGCTGAAAGTTGTGCCAAGCTCTGTGCAGTCGAGAGCTGTCTCATAGAGCCCGGTGTGGGACTTGGCCATCCCAGGGCACCCAAACTGACCCTACTGCAGGGCTCTGGTTCCCAGCGTCTGTCTTCCTGTGCTGGTGGCAGAAGTAGGAGGACTGGCAAAAATAAAACAGCTTGAAGAATTTACAGCCATGGCTCCCTGAGGCCCTGGTGCAAATGGCTTAGCCCAGGATAAATGAAATGATTTTTGCTTCCTGGCGTCTCCTCCTGGACAGAACCAGCTGGTGGGACAGTGCGATTTCACCACCTCCCATCTGTCAGCTGTGCCACAGGCTTAAACATGGCTTGATGTGGAGGTGTGAGACCAGTACAACCCTCACCTGGAGGTATTTGCCAAAAGGGATTTGTCTCCTGGTTGAAGCCATCTTTCCTCTCTGTCTAAAATAAATAACCAAGTGAGCATGGGACTTAAAGTAAGCAAAGACCAAGATGTTACCAAATGCAAATTACTAAAGACTATAGGAAAACACTGTTCCAGAAATCTCTTAATGTTGTGCAGGACACACATAAAACACCATTTTCGGAAGGTAGAGGGGAAGTCCAAGGAATGGTCACTGTTTAAACAATGGCGAAAGGAAGAGGTGGAAGTTATTATTTCATGTCTGAACACTTTCAAGGACCATGTGCCACCGTGGTGAGGGAGCTTAGGTGGTGCTGTGCAGTTCTCATGCTCAATGCTCTGGCATCTCAGCAGCAAACTGATTTTTGGTTCCTTGCACTGTTAGCTAGCTGAAAAAGCTGGGAGTGATGAGCAAGCAGTGCATGTCTCCCTTCAAGAAAAACCATTCATTCAGCTTTTGTCATTCCTTTAAATTTCCCTTTCTCCTAATAGGATCAGTAAGGATAAGAACAGCTGGATAAGTGAGGATCTGGTAGTCAGTCATTTGTCCCAGAACTAGGTGCCAGGTTTATTCCAAGTATGGGTACTTGCTATTACAACCCTCTGCACCGAGGAGTGCAATATGCATTGTGCATTAGCATATTGCTAATGTTGTCCCCATCACACAACAGCCCTCACCATCAGACTAAAGTTTCCTGGAGGACCTCCTGGTGTAACATAGGCAAGCCAAACTGCAGGCTGTGCAATCCTTTGAACTCACAGGATGTGCCCTTGTAAGTTCTTGGAGCTTCTGTTTTCTGTGGAAACCAGTCACCCAGGGTTATGAGTGTGGGTTCCAGATGTGGGTGGAAAAATCTGTGTGGCTGCAGCTGAATTCCCAGTGTGGCAGCAGAAAGGAGAGTGCCGTGGGACTGAAGCTCTCATCAGGGAAGAGGAAGCATCTGTGGCTCACAGGCTGCCACAGGCAAGCAAAGGGAGAAAGGAGAGAGAGCCTGCAGCCATGCTGCAGCACACCCCTGCCCTGCACCAAGGCAGCAGAGGGCTTTCCTAGCATCAGGTCTGAAAAAAGTGCAGATAAATTGATGTGTTTGTCTTGAGAAGGAAGTCTGGGTCAGGATTCCCAGTGCTGAATTCTTGGGCATGCTGGTACAGTTCTCAGCATACTTTGTTGGGATGGAGGGAATGGCAAGTTTTCCTCTTTTTTGGCTGCTTGCCGCCGATTTGAGACCAAGCATTGTGGCCACTGGCAAAGCTCAGGATATATCTCATAGCTGCTCTAAACTGCACGAGCTTGCAGCCAGCTCTGGGGGCTGCTCAGCTGCCAGGGTATGCCAGGACACAGAACTGTCTGCCTGCGTCCCTCTCCCCCATGAAGCCTCATTGCTGAGGTGGGGTGGGCAGGTCCTCCTCACACAGTGCCCAGTCCAGCACAGCATGGCCTCAGAAGCACCAGGCCACTGCTGCAGAACAGGCTCCTCAGCCTGAAATTATCATTTCCAAGAGGAAAGGAGTGTTTTAGGTATGACATTGAGCTTCTAGCCTTTCACTAAAGATGAAGTAATAGCTGTGATAGATGAGGTTATTTTATAACCTAAATATTAAAAGAAAGTGCTTCAGGTGTGGAAGGAAGCAAATGCTGCAGTGAGGCAGGGTGGGTAAATAGCAACACACACTGTTTGATAAAAGTTGCATGTCAGTTTAGTTTCTTCTGTGTTGTGTCACTCCATAGATCCTCTCTGAAGGAGTTGTATTGTGAATGTAATAAAGGCAGGAAATTCCTTCTATTCCTCCTGGTTTCCCTCAGCTGCGCTTCTTTGTGTGACGTCTTGTTTTATAGCTGTTGTCAATGAAAACCATTCAGTAGCTTCCACTGCAAAAAAAATTTAAATCAGATATCTGTCTTTGATCCGGTAAAGCAGGGAATTTTCGCCAAACTGTAGTGACATACATTAGAATTTGTACCCCAAAAAGCAGAGCTTTGCAACCCCAAACTGAAAACCCCATAGAGGTTCATTTCTTTGTCATGTTCCTATAAATCTTTTAATTTGTTTTGTTTTAGAAGAAAGTTGTGCAAAAGACCCTAATCTGTCATATAGACAGTTACATTTGCTCTCCCACCACAGTGAAAAATTTTGCTTCTCACCATGGCCAGGTATCGTGTTCTCACAGTAATGTGAAAAGATTTGTTAGTTCAATTCATTTCTCAAAGTTATCTTTCTAATATCAGTATTGAACTGTTACTTCTGTTAAAAAAATTAAAACTCCTCAAATGTGGAAAAATACACCCCCAAGCTGCTAGAGAAACAAGTTGAGAATATAGGAATGTTGTAATCTTTGTCTATATGATGTCACGTTATCCTGGGGAATGGCGGCAACATAGCTAATTTATACCCATCACAGACTCTGCAATGTAATCACAAAACAATCAGATTCATAGTACCATATAAATGATGGGGGGTTGCTGCAAATAAAGTCACTATGACTGTTTAGTTTCAACAGATGCAGGAGGTTAACCAGGGTTATTAGGCATTTTTTCCGTTGCCCCCAGATGAGTGTATAAGCTCTACTGCTCTCCTGTACACTGTCTTCTATTTCTTTAAACAGTGTTTGTCATCAGAAAGAATGATACATGTTAGCAAACTCAATATTTTATTTTTGAAAAGCATTGTAACCCCACCCTATTAGGGCTATTCTCTTGCCATATTTTAAATTTCTTGTTTCTTCTATGTTGACCAAAATGGATTCAGAAAATGTTGCAAGAGTTTTCTATATTTTTTCAAGAAGAGATGGTAATTTTTTCTGCCTTTCTTATGGTCAAAAATAACTGAATGTTTTTGGGGTCAGAGCTCAGGCATGGCAAATTACAGAAGGATGAGAAACAACTTAAAAAGGAGGGTGCACTAAGAGCTGCTAGACCTAACAATAACCTACAAACCCTAAAGTTAGGGGACCCTCACTGGTTAACTGAACCTCTCAGAGGGAGCAAGAGAAAACCAGTGTCTGTCTCTGCCATTGCTTCCTGCTCTCAGACTACTGAGGATTTGATGGGGGAAGGAGGGAGGAGAAAAGAGGGCAAAGCAGTTGTTGCCAGCTGTCTTTTCCCTGCTGTGCCAGCAGTCTCTATACGTAGGACATGCAGCTGTGGCCTGTCCTTTACTCTGAGCTAGTGCTGGTCCCCTGCACTGCCAGGCTGCTGGCGAATCCTGCACAGGTGGCACACCTGGTCATGGTGCTCTTCTGCCTTCTGTACCTCAAGTTGATCTCTTGAGAGAGTAATTGGGCAATCCTGAGCATGACAGTGTCCCTGGACATGGTTGGGCTGTCGCTGGACCTGTTGAGTTTACTTATTTAGAGAGGCCAGTCAGCAGATGCATGTGGCACGTATGCAAGTCACATTATGCCAGAGTTACCAGCAAAGGACATAGGGGAATAATACTGCTGGTTGGATGCATGTTTCTTTTTTTTTTCTCCAATATATGTGCTATTAATACTGCAGTCACTGGAACTTTTGTTGTTGTTGCTTAGATCAAATAGAAAAGGGACGGCGGTGAGGAGCTGCTGTCGTTCTGGCTGCTGCTGTGCGAGATGAACTGATGAATAACGTGTGTGATTTCTCTTT
>NW_008236965.1:2733849-2742278 GCF_000691975.1 Corvus brachyrhynchos | reverse complement strand
TTGTAGTTGCTCTCTGCAGTGACCAGGATCCAAGTTCAAAGACCTGGTTTCAATTACACGTTTGCCCATATATGTATCCTGAACAATGACAAGACATGCATAGTGGACGACATAGTGCATGTACTGGAGGAATTAAAGGCTGCTCGTTCTTCTAATCGAACTAATTTTGCAATCACTTACCCGATTACTCACTTAAAGGATGGCAGGGAAGTGTATAATGGGCATCAGCTCGGTGGGGTTACTGTGCACAGCAAGGACCGGGTGAAGTCTGCGGAAGCCATTCAGCTCACCTACTACTTGCAGGCAATCAACTCCTTGAATGACATGGTGGCAGAGAAGTGGGAATCCATTTTTTGTGACACTGTTGAACTTTTCCAGAAATCCAACAGGAAAGTCAAAATGTATCCTTTCACTTCTTCTTCGCTGAAGGAGGATTTCCAGAAGACGAGCAGGGTGTCAGAACGCTACCTGATCACAAGCTTGGTCCTTGTGGTCACCTTGGCCATTCTCTGCTGCTCCATGCAGGATTGTGTCCGCAGCAAACCCTGGCTTGGCCTTCTGGGATTGCTGACAGTGACCCTTGCCACCCTGACTGCAGCTGGGATCATCAATCTCACTGGTGGGAAATACAATTCCACCTTCCTGGGAATCCCCTTCATCCTGTTAGGTAACTATCTCCTCTCTCTTTTGTGTGTTTGTGCCTCCCTGACGCATTTCCCAGTAAGCCGAGAAGCATCACTGCATGGTTCCTGTTCTCTCATCCCTGCAGCACTGCCCCATGCCAAATCCACACTGCCTCTTTTCTGAAACTCTTTTTATGGTGCCTGGATGTTAAAATCGTGCCTGGGGCTCCAGTATGGCGTAACACAATGCTGTGGGATGTGGAGCCTGTGCAGTAGTAAGGAACAAGGATGTGCAAATGCCATGCCTTTTGCAGAGAGGGAGCCCAGCTGCTGCTTCTCTGTGGATGTTTGATTCTGGTTTTGGAGGGAGACCTTTGCAGTGGTCCCTATGCAACACTGACAGCATCAGGTGCGCTGGCAAATCATAGGGCTGCCCATGTTGGGCATTTAGGGAGTGCTGGCTCCTTTGGAGACCAGAGTGGTGCTGTCCTGGCTTGGCAGGTGCCTGCCTGTGGGATAAGAGCGGTGGTTGGTTCTGGGTTGCATTGCTCCAGAAGTCCCTGTGTTGGCTGAGCAAACATAGGGAGGGTTTCACAGCCCTGGGGGAGAGAGCTTTGACACCCCTGGCCAGGGATGGATGTGCAAGCCCAGCACCAGCGCACCCCACGGCAGAGGGTTATGGAGGGAAGTAGCACTGGCTGCTCCCTGGCTCCTGTGCCAGCAGAGACATCTTTATCTCCCTGGGTTTTGTACCACCTTCACTCGCTGTGGGATATGGAGTGGTTTTGGTTTGGTTTGGTTTGTTTTCCTTGAAGGTAGGAAGGGGGAGGACAGAAGTGTGGTCTTCTTGCTCCCAACCCAAAGTCAGAGCCCTCTCCTGCACCAGGGCGTTTGTGGGAATGCTGCATACTGTACCCAAAGAAGCAGGAGGACTTCACAGGAGACAAAATGAGAGCTCTGGAGAGTTCACAGCCTCTTTGTTTGTGTTTGGTTCATAACCAGTGTGAAAAGCTTTGTGCACTGTAGGTGTTTAATATGTCCTTGTTCACGCCATTATTCATATGTGGAGAATAATACATGCATTGATTTGATCACAGCTTCCCCGGCTGAAAATCAGTGTTCAGTAATACTTCAGGTTTCAAGTGTGAGTGTCTCCAGTGACTTAGTCACATCATCTAGTGATATGGCACGTTTTGAGCACAGCTATTTTTATATCCAGCACCAGGTTCCTGTGCTGTGGTGGTACTGTAGTGCTGTAGCACTGTGGTATTGTTGCACTTTAATTAAAGGCTATGCTTCAGTGCATCACACTACCAGTTAACATACAGAATATATTCAGTGACAAACAGAATTCAGCTACATTACATCGGCTGTCATTTTCAGATGACATCCATGAAAGTTAAACTACATTGTAATCTACAGGAAATGCAGCACAAGAAAGTCAGAGTCAAAAGAAGGGTGTCTTTCTGACCTGAGTCTCTGGTTTCTTTGGTGGGTTTTAATGCCTTTTCATGTATTATAAAATTCAATTCCTCAAATTAAGTAGTGTATATTAAGTGTAGCTTTAGATAGGAGGGGATTTTCAGATGTGTTACAACAGTAGCAGAAAAGCAGTCTGAATTCCAGACATATGAAGTGAAATTACATGGGGAAAGCGACTCAAAAATATGAAATACTAGCTTTGTTTAGGGATCAAATATCTGCTCACTGGGACAACCTTTCAGATCTTTAATTTACTAGTAGTGACAATGCTGAGACTTGAAATCCTCAAAGACTTACAGATAACTGTGAGAAGTTTCACGTATCTGTTTTAGTGTTCCTTTAAGTGCCAAGCTGTATAGTCAACTCTGCTTTTCTTTTCCTTTTTCTTCTTTTTCCTGAGTGTGGGTTTTTTTTGTTTGGTTTTTTTTTTTTTTTTTTGGTCTTGCTTGGTTGAAGTATTCCACTCTTAAAAGGGCAGCTCAACTCCCACTGTGAACAAGCCAAGATAGAGCAGCCAAGTTCATGTGAATCTTGCCCGCTTCTCAGCTGCATAAAATCTCCCAAGGGATGGGAATATCAACAGGTGAACAGAAGGCACTGAAGGCATTTTGGAGTTCTTAATGAGAACTGTTTTAAACTGGCAGATAGCTAGAAAGGCAGATTGGCCTTTTTTTTTTTTCCCTGAAGTACAACGGAAAGATTCAGCATGAGTTTTGAAATGTCTTTCATACCTAGATGTTGTTTTGCTTATAAAGGATGTTTTAAGCCGAGGCAACTGAAGGGTGAGATACTAAGAACCCTCCGTCATAGCCCGCTGAACTGCTTCCGCTTAATTTCAGTGAGCGTCAGATTAGATCATAGATTAACTGACCTTTAGAAAGCGAAAGGATTTCTGGCTAACGATGCAGCCCTGTATCTATTACTCATAATCTCATGGCTAAAAGCAAAAATGAGATAGAAAAAATGATTACACTGGACATGTTTCAGGCGAGGCCCCTTTACTGGTATACATCATTAATGAAGTTTCCCTGGTTTATAGCAGCTGAGGATTTTTAACTTTTCATCAGCGTTGCGGAGGCGGGGGGACACTCTCCAGACATCATTTGACACAGGATGAGATTACATCTTTCATAACAGATAGTTTTCATCATGCACTTTGTCTCCTCCTTGGACTGCTTCCTCCTGTGTTTCACTGCACAACCACTACAGCATTTGCATCATGTCTAACCTGAGTTCCCCTTTTGCAACCTAGCTGTCCTCCTTATTTATCCACTGCATCTGGAAAATCATTTATTTTCTTTTTCTTTGTATATTTGGGACCACTCTCACTTGCCCAGTCCTCTTCCTTTTCATTGCAGCTTGCCTCAGACTATGTTTACCAGACTTCCAGCACTCTTCTTACTTTTGACCATTCCACCACATCTTCTGTGGAGTGTGGTGCCTAAATCCAGACACAGGATTCAGACTGAGGCTTTCAGCAGCACGGAGAGTAGGAGGATGATTTTTCACATCTTGCATATGGCACTGCTGTTCATACATCGCCATATGTCATTCATTTTTTTCTCAGCTGTGTGAAATGGTTGGCATTTGGTTGGTGGTATATGGTAATTCACAGATCCTTCATGTCGTTTTCTACCCTGTTTTCACAGTCATTTATTCCAAACAACACGTAGAAGTTTGCCCTTGTCCTTGCTGAATTATAGCTTGTTTATCTCACACCATTTCTCTTCAATAAGTTTATCTGGAGACCATCACTGCCATTCCAGGATGTATTAGCTGGTCAGCAATGTTTTACAATTATCAACCTTTTCATATTTTCAAGAATTACTTTCTGAATAGGTTGTCCAGTCACAAGCCCATTCTAAAAATATCGGCAGTGTGTCTGGAAAATAGTCTGATCCAAGTGCTTTGTAATACCTCTTTCATTCATCCTGTTTTCTTTGACATCCCTTATTCATCAGCCATTTCCAAGAACAAACAAGCTACAGTGAAGGGTACCAGCCTCTGTAGATGTTGAATCCTCAGCTTTAACACCAACAGGGAATTTAAAGTTACTAAAGTACCATGACTTACCAAATTACAGTCTTAAGATCAGGCTGTGTAAGTGTCGGCAGGAATATCTTTTGCCTACTCCACCTGTTAAATATGACATGCCAGTTTAAACACTTCATACTTTGGTTTTAATCATGGTAGTTTGTTCTAATTTATTTTACTTTTTAATTAAGGCAGATTACTGTAACCTAGCTTACAAAAGATGATTCTACATAGTGTGTCACTACTGTGACAATTTTTATGTTGGGGCAGGTTTCTTTTTTGCCCTCCCTGGTTTCTAACTCAATGGCAAAAATGGAAGCCAGGAGGGATGTGCCAGATACCCCCTTCTCCACCAGATACTAAAAGAATGAAGGTTCCCTTTGGTGACTGGAGGCCCAGCTGCAAGAGGCAGGCAAGTGGCCATGGCTGGGGCTGGCCTGAACCCCACCGAGGGGCTGTGGGGTGAGGCAGCAGAGGGCAGGCTGGCTGCAGCCACTCTTTTCTCTGGGATATCTTGTCAGGTCAAACTGGGAACTGTTCTTCTCCAGCTATAGGTTTATATAGGTACTTCTAACCTGAAAGTGAAGCCTAAAACCTGGGAAAATTGGCAGGCTCCCACCGTTCATCTGGACGTAGTTTGAATTAGCATACGTCTCAGTGGTTTTTAAAATTGCCATCCACATCTATCAGTGTGCACACAAGTAATTTAAGGACAAGTTTGCTCACATGTGTAGTTCTTTTGGAATACTTTGCTGAATTAGGGCTATTCATTTTTGACCATAGGAGCCAAAAAAAAAAAATTCTACAACTTGGTTTGATTTAAAATAGTTGATTTATAGTGTCAGCTGAAAAACAGAATTAAAATTCTGATTTCCTATTGCCTTCTTCATTAAAAACTACAGATGTTTGGTCTGGCACAGATGCTAATATAGCTGTCATAAGTTTCCCTTACACATTAAATTCTGTTTAAAAACTGCCAAACCTTTAAAAATACTGTTTTCCTCAAAAAAACACAGTGTTACCAAACAAATCATTGGACAACAACCAGCACTGTCTGAACAAGTTTTTGGCGTGACTTTTTTTCTTCCCAGAGGCAGAGTGGAACCTAGGCACTCAAAAGAAAATTGCAACATAGCCCTTTGCACTGCAAACTAGCAATGTGTTTGCTGTTCCTTCGGAAATGAATACAGCTTACTTGGGGAGAAGTGGCTGTCTTCAGCTGCCAAGTTCGTGAAAAGCATCGGCTGTGTGAAACCGCGGTGGAACGCCAGGCGCTGCCAGATATGGGCAAGGACGCGGGGCCAGCTCCGAGAGCTTATATTTAGCCTCCAATGCTGGCAGGGGAAAACCAGGTGGAAGTTATGAGAGAGGCTTGAGCTTGTAGCACACTCTAAAAGGAAACGATAGGCAGCAGCATGTGAAACAAGGCAAAAACAGGGACAAATGAAAAACCCCTTCTTAGCACCTCCCTCGCATCCCACCATGCAGCATGCCCCTTCTGGGAAGAGAGAAGGGAAAAGCAGTCAACAGAGAGGTGAAGGGAGGTATGACTGGGAAGGAGCAGGTGGAAATGTCAGGCAGGACCCAGGCAGGGTGCTCCTGAGGTTCAGTCCCAAGTGGAGGAAAGTCAGGAGGAGAAGAACACTTACAGGGCTATGTCTGGCAGGAGGAAGCAGAGGAGCAGGTGAGTTGCAGAGCACTTTGGAAGGTACCTGGAGGAACCAGGGCTCATAGTGGCACCTCACAGATGCAGAGAAGTTCCAGTTGCTGCTTAGAAACAGATTTGTTGGACAGACACCTTCCACATGGCTTGCCTGGAGGAGAGCTGTGCTGATGGAGGAGTGAGCTGAGATAGCTGTACAGGGGCACTATGGATGCAAAAAATTGGAGCACCAAAGATGGGATCTGAGGTCAGAGACAGCTGGGAAAGAAGATTGGAAGGAAAAGGTAGGCAACAGAAGAAGAGGGGAGGTCAATGTGTTTGATTATAGGAGTGAAAAGTACAGGAGGGCAAGTGAGAGGATTGTTGAAGGTTAGAGACCATGAAGGCAGCTGGCAACTAAAGCAAGCAGGGCAGCTGACAGTACAAACACCTGAGGGTGCTCAGGCCGGCACACACCAGTACATGGGGCTCACTGGAGCTGTGCCTCGGTGCCAGTAAGGCACCTGGCCTGGCTGCTGCTTAGTTCTCTGGAAGAACATGCTGGTAGGGAGTTGCAACATATGCCAAATTAATACATCCAAAAAGCATTCATTATCCTCCCTATAAAGCATCCAAGTGTTTGCTGTATTCAGTAAAGCTGAAGAGTCAGCATTGGTTACATATAGAGAGTTTCAAAGGGAGAACCAGCCCCTCCACAGGTCTCCCCAGTGCCCTTCAGTCCATGCACAGAGGTAACACACACCCCCAAATGTTTGACTTTGTACAGTATTTTTCCACCGATTTTCCTGCTGTCAGTTAATAAAAATGTAAAGCTTACTGAGTCTGGTTTTTTTATTCCCCAGCTAAGCTTTCTCACTCTACCTGTCCCTCTGCTGTCTTTTCATGCTGGGAAGAAGCATGTCGTCCCTCAGCTGGCTGCCTCAGCTGGCTGCCCCCACATCCCTGTCTCACATCTCATCCATCTCTTTTGCAATATCTGGCTGCCTCCTCCAGTAGGTCTCACCCATCTTCCTGCTCCAGGCCATGGCATCTCCTTCCTAAAGCCTGCACAGCTATCAGCACTTTTTGGTCTCCCTAAGCTTCCTTCATCTTTTCTGCTGTTTTCCCCATTCCTGTCAATGTGTTCCCTCTGCCATTTTTGTTGGGTTTTCTTTAAATTTCTCCTCTCTCATCCTCCCTTCTCCTCAGCCACAGCTGGGCCCATTGCTCCTACCATTTTCCCTATATTCCTCCATAACTTCCTTGGCTCTCAGCTAGGTCCCCACTATACTCTGCAGTTGTATCTCAGCTGCTTCAGATTTCCCAGTGATTTCCACCATTCATCCTTTCCTTTTTTCACACTGCCAAAGCACTCCAAGAGTGCCCTGGAAGTACACTTGGTTTTTTGTCACTCCATCTGCTCAGTTTTCCCAGTTCAACCCTGCACAGCTCAGTTACAGTCCTGAAGCATTTTGTGGTTTGTTCCTTTCATCCCTCTTCTAAGAAATGAATAAAATTATCTGGTTTTATCTACCCTGAGCAGACAGAATCCCAGGCATGTCACGTTGCTCATCATGCTTTTTTCCTTTCCTGTCCTCAGTCCCTCAGTCTCTTCTGACATCTCTAAGCAGCCATGCATCTTCTGCAGTCCTTCAAGCATCACCTGGCATTTCTATTCCTCATGGGGGAGACGGGGTAAGAGCAGAAGTATGTTCCCAGGCCACCCTTTCTCACTCAGTGTAGCAGCTAGTCTCACGAAAGTCAGCGTTTTCCACCCAAAGTGGAGCTGATGATTCACCTTCTTCACCTGCTGGTCTTCCTCACTCCAGCTCTCCTCCTGAAGGATGATGTCCCAAGCCCCTTAAGGAACCCAAAAACTGAAGCCACTATTGTATGGAAAGGAAACAGACTTGAAATTGGTGGACAAATGGTGGCAGACTGTTTCAGACACCAGCTCTTTCCTGAGCTGTGCAAAAGCAGCAAGTAGAGCTTGCAGCTGGCACACATAACACACAGCCAACAAGGTGTCCAAGTTCCCCCCTCACCACCACAAACCCCAGTGAAATCCCTGCACATGTACATGCTTCTTGGCTTCAGAAGACTGCTGATGACTCAGATAATTTACAATATCTTTTGGAAAAGAGGAGCTATATCCATAGGAAGTTAGTCCAGAGAACATCTTAATATTGAAACCAAGTGCTGTACAGTCATTGAGTAAGATGAACTATTTCCTCTTGATTGGTGGTGCTCCAATAAACGCTTGTGAGAAGTATGTTAAAGGTGATGCAGCGTGTTCAATGAGCATTCATTTATGCAAAGAGTGACAGAAAGCTGTTACACTTTTGCTGTCTGCATTCTTTTAGCTGCAGGGAAGTCAGTCCACGCGAGGGCTCAATGGAGGGCTTTGTCAGAGGTGTCCCAAACAGTCACAGCTACCAAGAGTCTGGCACAGACATACTGATTTTCTTCAAGTAGTGAAGTCCCTCAGGGGAAACTTTCACATAGATGTGAACATACTGGAAATTCAGAGATTTAAGAAAGGAATCCTTTCTTTATATACACATGTAGGAAGTATATATGTATATGTTTGTGATACACTTTGCGTACTGGGCCTGGGTGATCAATGAAGACCTGGGGAATGTCAGCAG
>NW_008236965.1:2705984-2733756 GCF_000691975.1 Corvus brachyrhynchos | reverse complement strand
AGCAGGAACCAATGTTACTGCTTTTTAGGTCTGTGAGAGAGGTGGTGCACACTGCGAGCTTCAAATAAATGACAGCCCCAAATAGGGAATAGCCTAGAGGCTTGTGTGCAGAGAGGGGACCAGTCATTTTCAGGTCATGAAACCTCTGGCGGAGAATGATTTCATCCAGAGGTGGATTAAATTGAACTGGAATAAATATGGATGCTTTGTGAAAAGCTCAGGTTGAGTTCCAAACTTGTAATTACTTTTTTTTTCTTTTTTTCTTTTTTTTTTAATCAGTAAAAATAGGTTGGATGTGCTTTAACCGAACTTTTGCAACGTTCTGAACATTTTGTTTCACATATGGTTGATCTGTATATTATGAGTAAGAGTAGTGACAAACATCACTTAAACAGGAGAATTTAAGTGTATGCCTGAGATGTTGTGGTTGTAGCTTTCTCACCAGAAAAGGGGAAACTTGAAGTGTGGTAAACAAATCCATATTCCACTGGCCCATATTGCACTGGGTCAACACTCCTAGAAGCAAAGGATATTTTAGCTTGTGGCCTTAGAAATTTAAAGCAGATTTAAAATGTGTTTGCCCCAGATGTACCCACTATGTCTTACTCCATCTCCAGGAGGTTTGCTGTATGTTACTTGGCTGTTCTGTAACATGGTAAACATTAACCTTGCACAGGTGGTTGCAGGAGGCTCTCACTTTTAAGTGCTTCTTTTACACAGCAAGCATAAAATCTGTCCAAAAATCACTTAATGATGAAAATCAGTTTTCAATTTTGTCTGCTGATCCAAGTTATAGCATGTCATGTATGAGATGAGCCTGGGTTTCTTAACATACTAACTCCACATCTGACCACGTCCTCAGCTAGTGAGGCTTGAGGTACATGCTCCACGGGGAAATTCATCTTGCCAGACACATCTGTCATTCCTTTACTGCCCTGGCATGGCACTCTCCCATCCTGTACAGCTCCCCTGGTGCACAGGGTGGTCCTGGCTCCCCACACACCCTGGGGTCTGCACCCCATGCCAGCAGCAGTGGCGAGCAGACCCCCGGTCGTCCTCCACACGGCTTTCTCCCTGTCTCTTCAAATAACACCTTACGCAGGGCACTCTGCTTCCTGGGGGATTTTCTGATGTGTCTGAGCTAAAGGGATGAAGAGTCATTCCTGGAAGGACTTTGGGGCACGGAGACCCTTTGGAGGCCAGAGTCAGGTGCTCCCCTGGTGCTTGCTCCAGAAGCACAGATTTGCACATACAGCACAGGTTTGGCTCAAATGCTTTCGGTTCAGATCTGCACAAGGTCTGGGGTGTCAGTAGATGAGCAAGCCATGCAGACATAAATATTCCAGCAGCTAAAACCAAATTTTGATAACACGCAGCTCCTTCTGTTGCACTGAAAGAAATATGACTTTTAACTTTTGCCAGGTCTTTTGTGAAAACAGAGGAAAGCAAGTGACACGTTTAAACAGAGCTGACAGCATGCTATTTAAATGCCAAAACAAGCCTTTGCTGATTTTTAAGTGGAATTAAATGTTCTCTTTATATATAAAAGTATATTTTGAACTATAAGTTAGTTTGCTTATCAAAATACAAGAGCCACTCAAGTTTCCTCTCAAATGTATCTCTGTTTTTAAAATGTGTTTATCTGACATTCTTGCTATCACTGTAACAACAAAATCTCAAATATTACATTGTTTCAAAAGTAAAAAAGGATGATACAATAAAAACATCCATAATTCTCCCAAAACCTAAATCAATAATTTTATTTTCTTGAAATCAATGGGACTATTCAGGATTAACCACGTAAGTGGTGAATTGCATGTATAATCATTGTAATAGGAGGCTGTTAATTTAAACAGAATTTGGTATGCTTTAAAAAAATAATTTGAAAATGCAGTATTAAGTAGTAAGATTTTTTTCTTAGTGAATAGCTTTAAAATACACATATTCCAAAAATAAAAAGTGGTGAACCTTGTTACCAGCATTGCTGATTAGGGATTGTGGTGAAGTCTAGGATTATGAATACCAAGGCATTGTAGAATTCTACTTAATTAAAATACTTCTCATGCTCTTTGTTTCTTTTCCCCTTGTATAGGTAGAAAAATTACAGAATGTTTATGTGTGTCTTGTGTATTGTGTTTGTATTTCTTCAAAGCTAGAGATTTATATGTGGAATGATTTTCATTTCAATAGTAATACATAGATCATGGTTTTAAAATTAGCTTGTGACTTGTACCATTTTCTAAAACATTGGCTCGTTGTTTGTTTGCCACAATAAAAAATACTACTGGAGAGTTTATAGTTGGGGTGCACCATGTACCCCAAGCATTGCTGACTGCATCTCCACAATTTAGGGTGAGACCGAGGGGGTGATTTCTTTTTGTCCGTGCCCACTTTGTGCAAATGTGTACTTCTTAATATTGGTCCAAAAGGGCTATGCCTGACCAAAACAGAGTTTCACAGGAGAACAGAGAGTTGATTGGGTGCTCCATTTCCAAAAGCTCAGTTAAAAAATGTAGGATATGGCAGACATTCATTGCCAGAAGACTGGGATCTAAATTACTCCGGTGCAGCAGATCTGTACGAGTCTTGTGAGGAACCTGCCCCCCTTTTGTGCTTGGGAGTGCCGCACAAGGCCTAAATGAGGCATCAAATTTGTGCTGGATTTCCAGACACACCCCATTTTCCTGACTGTGCATTAAGCAATTTGAGTACAGGCTTAATGGCCCGGAGAGTCTTTCAGCAGGGTCTACGACTGAAAATACCATTGTGGTCTCCCAGCATGAAGCACTGAGCACCAGTTGAAGGCGTCTTCTCTGCGCACACCAACCAAGCCAGGGTGTGCTGCACGGGGACACTTTCTCTTCACGGTGTGTTTCTGTGGGCACAGCCGCCCACAGCTGTGAAACACAGCAGATTCTGAGAGCATATTATTAAACATTTTAGTTTCTCTTACTTTGTTGCCAAGTAGATACAGCACAAAACACAACTCTCTCTCCAGAGACTGAGGCAGATTTTAATCTGGTGTGAATGCACCAAGATACTGTGTTTTTGATGCTGGTAGTAAGTTCAGGAATACTTGGGCATGCCTGGGGCTTTCTGACTGGGATGGCCATTGCTGTTATAATATATATAGAGAGATCAGCCTGACACTTGAGGGTTAATGGTTAATAATCAAATGTAAAGCAAAACCAGAGAGTGATCAAATGGTTTCATGCCTAGATGCCTAACAGGCTCACCTACCTAATTTCAGTATGTTTCTTTCTTGGGAAGATCCCAAGTCAGGTGTTAGTACCTGCAGCCATAGTACATCTTAGGTGATATATGAGTAAAATTTAGTAGCCTTTAAAACAATAATTGAAAATACTGAATCTACCCAACAGGATTGTCATCATGTTTTTGAGGTATGTTGTCATACCTGTAATTCAGTTACAGTACATGTAGAGTCTATGTGACAGGAGGTAAATAAAGCACAGCAATATGTACAGCCTATTCTTATACCAGTACATCCCCTCCCATGTTGCTCTTCACGTGTCCTGAATCCATGTACCATGCCTGCACATAGCATTCAGGCTTACTTGGCCTTTGAGCCTGTGCTTGGAGGTATAAAATGAGGTCAGGCTGCGCTTGTGTGGCTGGGACTTCAATCACTTTGCCAAAGAGAGAGGAAGCATTTAAGACTATTTAACTGTCCACAGCCTGCAGTCCCCTAGTCACAATTCCCCTGAGCTGAACACTGCTGCCTGGAAACACAGTTGTTTAGATGAGTACCTTACAGGATGTTAGTACCCTCTAGGATTTTACTCTACACTGTGAACTGGGCTCCCACAAACAGGCAAGTGTAGGAAAAGCGAGTAGGATTTACAGTGTGTTTTCTCAGCTCAGCACAAATGTTTGGGACAGACAAGTCTGCACTGTGGGATGTTCAGCATTACACACCCTCCTTCAGGTCTGACATTCACGCAGCAAAACTGGGGTATTGCAGCACCATTTATGGAGGACAAAGTTGGACATTGCTTAGGGTAACCCACAGTTTGTTCCAACAGCATGCTAATGATAGTATAGCTGGTCAGCTCCACCCTTGCCAGTAAACTCTTATCCACTCAGTGAAAAGTGTTGTATAAATTAGGCTTGGTGCTGATTCTGTCTGCATGCTGAAGGATCTCATTTAGCTGTAGTATTTTATTATTTTAGTGAGAACAGAGTATGGAGCCAAATGTTTGCTTCAGCTGGATGCAAATATTCTTGCTCTGCCTGTCATATTTGGTAGCAGTTTGAGCCTGCTATATGTTCCGAGCTGAAATCGTGCCTGCTGGGAGAGGCCACATGAGGCAGGCCGGGTATTTAGTCAACAACTGGTTGATTACAACTCCTGTGACAAAGGGAGTCCGGATTAGCGGTTTCACTTGGCTTGTCAGAAGATGGGAGCTGATGAGATCACTGATCTAGCTGGAAAAAAATAAGTCAGCAGGGGGAAATTATCTCAGTCTCTTTGTTGACATTACTGTGGAAAGCAGTCCTAGAGTTGAGCAGTGTACATTGTTATTTTTAATACTGTCAGCTAGGAAAATTCATTGCACCTTCATTATATCATATGTTATTGCAGGTACCGTTTTGGAAAGGGCAATTCCTGCGATATGTTTCTGATCTCCTCTGTACTATTTTTGCACAAGAGCAGTTCTTGAGACCTTGCCTGCATTTGCAGCAAGCTGGGATATGAATTTACAGCATCCTAGCTATTTCATGTTAATTCATCTGCTGTTTGTCTCTGCAGATGATATTTCACTCCACTTTGAATGTGAATCAGGCTGTGCTTCACAGATACCCACAAAGAAAGCTGGTGCAACATCATTTGCCCTCTGTACATTCACACCCTTTCTCACAGCACACTAAATTCCTCTTACAGACAAGTGCTCCAATTCAGTGGGGTGATTTCAGGCTTAAATCAACCTGAGTGGGACAACATTGGTCCAGCTGAACTGATAGTGTTACAAGGATGCAGCCATTACAGTGCAAGCAAAAACCTTAAATCAAAATCCATACTTAACCTCAGAAATTCCATCAGACCATGCTTCCACTTCAAATTTTCACCCCCCCCCCAGTTTACAAGGCTCCTATATATCCTACCATGAGTCATTACCCATTTCAGATGGTCTTTTTTGCCATCAGCATCAGGAAAAGATTTCGTTTAAAAAGTAACCTTCAAAAAAAAAAAAAGGCTACTTTCTAATCCCCACCATTCTTTTAGTCAGTGTAGACTATAACAGGTGAATTAGTAGCCATGTGGGAGCAGAGAACTTCTGTAGGAGAAGGGAAGTAATGCCTACAGAGGGAGAAACCCCATAGCCCAGCTTTGCCTCTAGTGAAGTCTGCCCCCTCTGGAAAACAATTTGTTGCTTTATTGGTGTTAATTGTGGCAGTTAATGGGCACCATACATCCTGGTGCAGCACTCAGCCTCACTGAGGGGCAGATCTGTTGTTGTTAGTGTTTTGTGTGCCTCTGCATTAAAATGGGATTGATAAAATCCATTACCCCTGAAATGCAGCCTTCCACACAGAAGACTGGAACTTCACAACGTGTAAGTGGTGTTTTATTCAGAGAGATTTTACTCAAGCATCAAACACATGCAGAAACATACAACCTTCAAAATAATAAGGACAAACCAGATGAGACCCACAGTGTACTATTATTCTCAACTTTCATAGATAGTTAAGAAGAATGATGCAAAAAGAAGAACCAAAAACCTCAGTCATTCCCCTTAATTTCTCTGACAGACTAAGTCTTTTTGGATATCCAAGCCTCATCTTATCATGATAAGATCAAAACTTCACATGATTTTAGAGCAAAATTGAACATACCCCTCAGTCTTTTTATAAAAGCAGGCAGCAGCCCTTATTCCAGGTAGGCAATTAAACCAAGCAAATAAGAGAACTGATTTGTGACTCCAGTGACCTGAAGGTCACTTCCCTGCCCTCTCACAGGCTCTGGGGCTGCTTAAATCCCTTCATCTCTCTCTGCTTCAGTTTCACTGTTTGCCAGTCAGGAGCAGAGCCAGCACTAAGCCTGGGCTGCCAGTGCCAATTCATAAAGGCCCCTTGCTTGAGCAACCACTTAACAGGGGAAAGGATGCATTTCTTTTTTGGGGTTTGAAAATGGTACTAAAAAGAACAGTTTCAGTGCCTGCACATTAGTAGTATTTAAAAATGAGGTAAATTATTCGATAATTTTAAGGAACAGAAAATTTTGCTTTAGTTTTCACAGCTTCCTACAAGTGCTTTTTTTTCTCATCTATGCTCTGCATTGATTTTGCAGAGCATATGTAATTGCAAGACTTGTTTCTGAAGGAGGCAAATGAAACTTTTTAAATAGCATTTTCAGGCTGCTCATAAAAGTGCTGTGTTTAAGCTAGGCGTAATTTATTTGGTTTATTGGTATTATTATTATTATTATTATTATTATTATTATTATCAGGTTCTAAAATTAAATGTAGCCCACCATAGGCTGAAAAACCTGTGAGCTCCTCAGCATTAACAGTAATTATCTTCTTCATTTTCTTTGGCTATTAAAGTCCTGTTCTCAGTCCTCCAACACATGGTAGGAGTATCTCCTAAATGCAAAGTAGCAGAAAAAGAGAATAAGAAAAAAAGTTTTATCCCCATTTTGTCCAATACCATTCTCCTATCCCTTTAACATTTTGCTTTGACCCTGAACCTCTTTTTCTTTAAAAAAATCCCATTTTTCTGTGTACTTCTTGTAAGCTC
The DNA here is from genome assembly GCF_000691975.1 of Corvus brachyrhynchos. Classification (NCBI taxonomy): domain Eukaryota; kingdom Metazoa; phylum Chordata; class Aves; order Passeriformes; family Corvidae; genus Corvus; species Corvus brachyrhynchos. Next base: position 2,726,997 of record NW_008236965.1, on the reverse strand, counting down.
ATGATTGTACAGCCTGACTGTAGGGCATGCCCAGTGAATCATAACAGCAAATGTCAGCAGGTAAACATCTCCAGTAGCCCATTAGCTGTTTGAATTCATATTTATTATTTACTGAATGACCGTGAATAATGAACAAGTTGCTCTAAATGATTACAGATTTGTGGCTAAATCTCTATTAAAAAGGGAAAATCAGTTGAAACAATTACACAATTTATTTACAAGGAAAAAATTTCCTTCATCTCATTAATATTACCTAGAGTAGATAGCGAGAGAAATAGAGTTAATTGGTGCAAATTGATTAGGGATGTAAAAAAAAATGAAAACTCTGAAATGACATAGAAGTGAAAGAATGCTTCCATGGAGATATCTGCCCTAATCTTTGTGGGCTAGACTTATATGAACATCTGCGAGTTACTGTGTTGAAGACTGTTACCCAAGTTGTGTTTACAGTCAGTATTTAGAGAGGTAAATTAGGTTAGGTAAATCCCATCCCAGCTAAATACAGCTAATCTTTTGACTGCCAAGCTAATTTGTGCTTGAGTTTGGGCCTAATTTTTTTCTCAGACTAAACTGGATCAGGTCAGGAGTGCCACTGGTGCAAAAAGTGTGCAACTTTGTCATTTAGGCATGTCCTCTTAAAGGTAAATGATAATTCCGTAGCTATCATATAAATGGACAGAGAAATCACAAACTGTACAACTGAAGGAAAATACCAGTTCCTAGTGCACAGATTGTGTAGCAAACAACAAAAGGAACCTATCCTAAAATAGGAGAGTATCCAAATATTTTTCTCTTGGCTTTGTGGAGCACATGTGGTGACGCCTCTTCATGCATTTAGTTGAGCAGCTCTCTAAATCAGATTCCATTTTAGGGTAGTCTTGAAGATTATGTAAGAGCAAATTGTGGTTTTCTCTTTCCTGCTTAAAGAAAGAATGTGGCATCAGAAGTCGTATTATCAGGCGTTATCCAAAATCTTATACCTGTTAAAACGGCATGTTCAGCATCATATTTAACTAGCTCTAATTTCCTTCTCTCATTGCAGAGTCAAAGGGTTTCCAAATTAATATGGCTATTTGAGTATTTTTAGGCAAGAGCCTATTAGCACTGATTTTTTTTTTTACAAAAACATGCTATAGCTAAAGCTCATAATGGAAGTAATTTGTAATATTCAATGACCTCATTTTATTCTGTTTTGCTCACTCAACGCTAATGCGTATGATGCCATGTGAAATTCACAGACGAGCCTGTCTGCAGGACTCATGGGAGCCATAAATGGATTAAACCTCTCACTCCCTGCTTTGGCAAGTGATCAGTTACATTTAAATAAAGGTCAGTCTGTCTTTACAAAGAACACACTGAAAGCAAGCTTAATAGCTTTCCCCAGAAATATTTGAAGCATAATTAGCAACGGGGTGCCTGTCACTGATTGTGCTTTTTATGTCTGGGGAATTCCAGTATTCCCCATTAGCTTTAAGAGGGGGCACAGTGCTAGTTATCAAATTGACAGTCTTGACCTGGCCTCTGAAAGCAGCTGTAAAACATTGTTGGGGAAAATTAAGATGAATGCCAAAGCCAGGTCTGTAATACTGCTACAGATTGGACATTTGAGGTGCATACCATGACTCTAGGTAAAATATCTGATACACATGAGGGTATGGACTTTGTTACACTAAATACCAGGTGATAAGGACATACACCAGCTGTCCTATTGTCTCATCTTGTGAGCTCTGTATTGTGATTTCTTTATAAAATACTCCATAGCTGTTTTTTTCAGCATAGCAGAGTGACCAGCTCTGCCATCTGTCAAAATACAGATTTCAGGAAGGGTGGAGTGAATCAGCTACAACTGCCCCTACAGTTAAAGGTGCTGGCCACAAAAGGGTTATTTTGTCAAGTTAAATACTTAGCCTGTATGAGGCATTTAAGAATAAACATGATTATAGACTCATAGAATGATAGAATAGTTTGGGCTGGAAGGGACCTTCAAGATCATCTAGTTCTAACATTCCTAATATATCTTGTGGTGTTCCAGTTCTTCAAAACACTTCATTTGCTTGAGGTTTCTTGACTGGTATTTATAGCCCTTGTAGCAAAAGTGATAATTGTCTACAGGTGGAGAGAACAGAGCTGATACAGCAACTTTGGTACTCTGCAGACAGCCTGAAATTCTAAGAGAGATCTGTGAATTACCTTGACCTTCCTGACTGGAGCATGAGCTTCAAAAGTCCAGTGATTGCACTTCAGTGTTATCAGCAGCTAATTTAGCACTGATCATTTTATCTAATACTATCAGGGAAGATGGGTAAGAGCAAAACACAGTGGACTGGCTTTTGGGAATTTCTGGAGATAATCCAAGAGCAGACCAGAGAAGTACACAAGTGACAGCAAAATCAGCAAAAGAATAAGGAGGAGGAGGAATTAAAAGGCAGAAAAGAGGCTGGGATTAGATGGAAAGGATCTCTTTAGTAAAGATGAACGTCATAATGAATTATTATGAGAAAATATTACCATCTCACATTTTAGGGGTGATACAAAGATTATAGTCTGTTTATGTCTGTGTAAATCATCAACCTACATTTACTTAAGCCCCTCTCACCTGGTATTTGGTCAATGGCTGCATTCCCAGCTCAGGTTCACTACGAGAGAGCAGAGGTCTGTGTCCTCCAAACACATCTTCACAACATAGAAACTGTAAGAGGAAGATGACCAACCAGGGATTAAGTTAAAAGCATGTACTTTTCCTGATTTACGTGCACTTGGGGGTTAAACACAGGATTTTAAGTCAACAGGTTTTCTTCTCCTTTCATGAATGGTATATCCATTTTAAGAGTCAATTAAATACATCACAAAATGTAGGCATTGCCAAGAAAAATAGGGCTGTATTTGGTTTTAAAAGATCTTAGATATATAAAGAAGACCAATGCCTTAAGCAGCTCCATATCAGTTTTACCACTCTCCTTCTCTAAAATTTATTTGTGCTTTTATTTGTTTGTTTCATTTCTAGGATTTCTTTTTCCTGATGGAAAGTTTGTCCAGGAATTAGAGAAATCGGTAACTGATTTAATTGATAATTTTCAGCTTATATGGAATTTTCATTTTTTACAGATTTTCTGCAAAGCAGCCAACTAATTCTCTGGTTCCAGAATAGGCACTTCAAGGTCATATATCTTTGTTTTCACCACAGGTCAAGATACCATCACCAGGAAAAACTAATCTGAAAGCATCTTTCATCACAGGCACTTGGAAATAATGAAACAAAACAGCCAAGCAGAGTAAAAAAATCCTTTTGCTTTAACCCATGAATCCTGTGCCAGCGGTGCAGAACTCACCTCAAGCACTGGCAGTAAGGTTTGCTAGGCAGGTAGCAAACAGACTTCTGTGGTTTATACCTCCATAATAATTTCTCTCTTCTGCAGAACGTTTCCTTCAAGCACTGGTAGCATCCAGCTGTGTCTCCTTTGAGCCTTTTAGCATGTCCACTTTACATTTTTCCATGTAATTCAGGATTTGTACTTTAAACACTCGCTTTGTTCTCTGTTGTAGGTCATGGGTTGTATGGGACTTTTGAAATGTTGTCCTCCTGGAGAAAAACTAGAGAAGACCAACACGTTAAAGAGAGGACTGCAGCTGTATTTGCAGACTCCATGCTCTCGTTTTCTCTCACCACTGCCATGTACCTGGTCACTTTTGGAATAGGTGCCAGTCCCTTCACTAACATTGAAGCAGCCAGGATTTTCTGCTGCAATTCCTGTATTGCAATTTTCTTCAACTACCTCTATGTACTCTCCTTTTATGGTTCCAGCCTGGTGTTTACTGGCTACATAGAAAACAACTACCAGCATAGTATCTTCTGCAGAAAGGTACCAAAGCCAGAGGTATTGCAAGAGAAGCCTGCATGGTATAGGTTTCTTCTGACAGCCAAATTCAGTGAGGACACGGATGATTCAGAGGAAACGAACACTTACGAGAGTCATCTTTTGGTGTGGTTCCTGAAACGCTATTATTGTGACTGGATAACAAACACTTACGTCAAGCCTTTTGTAGTTCTCTTTTACCTTGTTTATATTTCCTTTGCCTTAATGGGCTACCTGCAGGTCAGTGAGGGGTCAGACCTGAGCAACATCGTAGCGACTGCGACTCGGACCATTGAGTACACAACTGCCCAGCAGAAGTATTTCAGTAACTACAGCCCGGTCATTGGGTTCTACATCTACGAGTCGATTGAGTACTGGAACACCAGTGTCCAGGAGGATGTGTTGGAGTATACCAAGGGCTTTGTGAGGATATCTTGGTTCGAGAGCTACTTAAATTACCTTAGGAAACTCAACATATCTACTGGATTGCCCAAGAAGAATTTCACTGATATGTTGAGGAACTCCTTCCTGAAGACCCCTCAGTTTGCCCATTTTTCAGAGGATATCATCTTTTCCAAGAAATACAACAATGAAGTTGATGTTGTGGCCTCCAGGATGTTCTTGGTGGCCAAGACAATGGAAACCAAGAGGGAAGAACTTTACGACCTCCTGGAGACCCTGAGGAAGCTCTCTCTCACCTCCAAGGTGAAATTCATCGTTTTCAATCCATCATTTGTGTACATGGATCGTTATGCCTCTTCAGTGGGAGCCCCCTTACAAAACTCCTGCATTAGTGCTTTATTTCTGCTCTTCTTCTCTGCATTCCTGGTGGCAGACTCTCTGATCAATGTCTGGCTCACTCTAACTGTTGCCTCGGTTGAATTTGGAGTTATAGGTTTTATGACCTTGTGGAAAGTGGAACTAGATTGTATTTCTGTGTTGTGCTTAATTTACGGAATTAATTATACAATTGACAACTGTGCTCCACTGTTATCAACCTTTGTCCTGGGCAAAGAGTTCACAAGAACTAAATGGGTGAAAAATGCCCTGGAAGTGCATGGGGTAGCTATTTTGCAGAGCTACCTCTGCTATATTGTTGGTCTGATTCCTCTTGCAGCTGTGCCTTCAAATCTGACCCGTACACTGTTCAGGTGCTTGTTTTTAATAGCATTAGTCACCTTCTTTCACTGCTTTGCCATTTTACCTGTGATACTGACTTTCCTGCCACCCTCCAAGAAGAAGAGGAAAGAGAAGAAGAATCCTGAAAACCGTGAGGAAATAGAGTGTGTTGAAATGGTGGATATGGATAGCACCCGAGTGGTCGACCAAATTACAACAGTCTAACTTGATTTGTTGGCTGCTTTTTTACACTAGGTCTTACTGAGGAAACAAAAAGAAACCAGTACTGACTAAGTGTGTGGGGAGAGGAAGGAGATTGGAGGTTTTCCCCTCCCTTCTCTAAGCTAAATCCAGGAATATTCAAAATTATGGGAGAAATTAAAAATAAATTAAAAAAAAAAAAAAGAGCCGGGGTATTGTACCTTGCTCAGTTCCTGTAACAGATTATATGAGAGAATTTGCACACTCATGCAAAGAGAGGTTAAATTGTAGATGCATGAAGTAAGATCTAATGGAAGAAGTTGGGTTCTTAAGCAGTCGTCTGCATCGCCTGTACTGCAGATGCTGCAATTATTGTGGCTAAACCAAATCATGTTGAAAGGTCAACTGTCAAGGCTGAAGTAGCACTAAATGTTCGCTGGATGTAAAGGCTTTACAAACTTTCTGCACAGCAATAACTCAAGTCAGTGAGTCAGCTCTTATAAGTCTTTGCCATCACATTTAATTTTTCTTTTCTCCCCTAATCTAAACATTTATGCAAGACTATATAAAAGATAGCAAACTGTACTGGGAAAGAAGGCAGTACACAGCAACCAAGTGCTTTCCAAACACTTTTATGTTATGAATCACATTTTTTTTCCTAAAAGTATCATTATTTTAAAATGGAGATCATCCCTTGTAACATTTTTAATCATGGTTTTATAGCTGTTTCTTTTTCTTATAAAAACAAAAAAGAACAAAAAAAAGGAACAAAAAAATCCATGTGACTCTGTCACTCTAGAAAATATATAATTCTATTTTATACATGTCTCGCTACTAGTTAAACATGTAATCTGCTTTACCAACTGTAATTTTGTTAGCACTCTACTAAGACACGTGAGTGGATCTAGCAGCAGACAGAAGATGGTGTACTGAATATTTCAGCACCAAAATCCATGATACAAACCTCAGATACTAAAATGTCATCAAGAAAGTGAATGTTAGGGCTCTTTTAGTGAGAGCCTATTTCAGGCCATTCACTGGTAATGCACACTAAGAGGATTAGAGGGTAGTTTTACATAATGTATAACTTAATCCCTCGATCGTCCTAGAGTACCTGTAAAGCAATAGACCTTGCAGCTATGGGCTCTTCCAGGAGACAGTAGACAGGGAGAGTTGTGTGGAACAAACCGAAGGTTGGGACTGTGGTTTAGTAGCAGCAAGTTTAACAACGTCCCCAAAGAGCCCATATCTAAGGAGCCTATTGAAAACATCACATCTGAGAGGGGAAAAAAAAACCAACTTAAAAATATTACATTACTGGGTCTTTTTGGAGCCGTGAGTTCTAATCAATAATTCTGTCAGCATCTGTGATGTGGAGTAATACAGATAAAGCAGCATCTCTTCCCTCCTCCACCCCCTCCACCCATAAACCCAACAGGCCCATTACTGTAAGGTTTTATCATGCAGTTGAACCCTAGTGGGGATGTGTAAGCCAATTCTGTAGGTTTTGCTGAGAGTTTTCTGACCATACATTGCCTGTGAAAACCCAGTAGCAGGAAGCTGGCTGGTGTGTCGGGTGGTTTCATATGGACTGTTGCTTTGTGGTGCAAAATGAATGTATTCCAACCGGACTCCCTTTTGCAGCTCATCTGGAAACTAAGAGTACTTGAAAAGTTTTCAGCACATGGCACAAAGTTTGCTTCAGTGCCAGTATCTGGAGGGGAAGGGATATGGCAAGAGCCATGGGGCTTGGAGCACTGGGAGCACTGTGGCTCAGGAGGCTGCCTGTAGTACCTGTACAGTCACTAGGACATCTGTGGTCACAAACCCAGGGTGTGCTTCATTCCATGAAACATCTCTTTAGCATCCAAATCCCAGTGACCCCCAAATGCCCTGTGCAAAACCTGCAAATGCCACCTACTGAATATTAATTTTCAAGCCAAGAGATACTTCTAAAGCATCCTTCCTAGCAGAAAATAAGATAACCAGATATTTTGCCCTGAAGCAAAATGTTACATTCTCACTAGCAAAACAAGTCAGCAGTGCAGCTGGCAACATTTACTTTCCCCTGGATAAGTCCCTTCCCTGACCAGAAGAAAGGAAGCTGTGTCCAGGAATGCACAGGCTCTTTGCTTAAGTAAACAACAGTTGCTTCGGTAGCAGCTGGGAAGCTGTAACAACAACTTCAGCCTTGGAAGAGCACAGGCGGACACCTTGAAGACAGCCAGATGAATGTAAGGCTAGGAAAAAGATCTGTTTCCCCTGTTTTCTTTAGACTCAGGCTTGGGGTTATGTTTTCCAGCCAAAAATTATTCCTTAAATATACTTCACTGTAGATTTTCTGTGATCATCAGTATGTTGTTTAAATAATAGTCACCCTGTCCCCAGGCTGTTCAACAGGCAGCTGCAGTGGCTTTTAAACTTCTGAGGGCATTAGCAAATTAGCTGAGAGTTACAGAGGAATTGCAATTCCTCTGCAGTAATCTACTGACCTGTGGGACACTTGGAAATGGGACATGTGTCAAAGAGGTTGTTTGTACACTGCAGAGAGGAATACATGGCAAACACTGATTTTACACCTCTGCTATCCCTCATGCTATCACTTGCAGACACCAGACACCAAGATAGTTACCATAAATCTCCTCACATCTAATTGCAGTGCATAGACAGGAGCATCTTTAAAAAGATGTCCAAAGACAAGATTGCAGTTTCACAGATCTCTTATTAAATCTCACCATGTGAGGCCTTCAGAGATCTTCAAGAAAGGTGATAAAACCAGGGATAAAATTACTTCTCTATCTCCAAACCTGTCAGAAAAAGGATGTGGAGGCACTCCTGTGACAAAGTGCTGCAGAAGAGGCTTGGGTGTCCACAGAAGGCAGGGTGAGAAGTCATGCAGTCCACACCCTTGCCCCCAGGGCAGACTCAACAACATGTAAATAATTTCTGAAGGATGTTTGTTCAGCCCATTCCTAAAAGTCTTTTTAAGGGCAGATTCCTCTCCCAGCAGTTCTCCCCCAGTGCCATGTTACCCTCTCCAGTAACCAGTAACCAGTAACCAGTAACCAGTAACTCCTGCCAGCCACCCAAGACTGGGTTAGAGAAGAGGAACTGTGCTCCTCTCCACACAGGGATAGGACAGGCAGGAGACTGGAGCATCCCCAAAAGAGAGAGAACCCGGAACAGAGCCGAAACCACCTTACATACATTTTTCACTGTGCTTCACATCAAGCTGCCATTCCATTCCCCACCTCCAGGGTTGGCAAGGTACAGCTGGTGCCTTTTCCTGGTCTTAAAATCAAGAGTCAAACACGGTTAGAAGGGGAAAAGGGATTTTACTTTGGTATTTATTTTAAGGATCCTTAGGTGCACACATCTAGGTCAAGTGCACCAAAATGCACACCCCCAAAAGATCTGGTATAACATTATAGGTTTTACTAATTAGCATATCTATCAAAGATTCCCCAATGAGAGGCTCGAATGAGCCCCCCTCCCCAAGGAGCGTCCCCCTGGATGGTTCTATCTTGGTTTACAGAATGTGTTCTGGAGAGGACCTTGGGGTCTGGGGCACACTGATCTCTAACTACGAAGCTTCTAAAATGTTTAGTCTCCCAGCTTGACAAACAAGTCTAAGAATGTAGGCAAAAGCACTAAGAATACAGAAGTTGTAAAAGGTATAACAGGGGTATAAAAGAAAAGGCAAAAAATCATCATGGCATCACAGCCATGGAAGTGTCCAAGGTGCACTCAGCCCAGGTCCATGAGACTTCTGCCTGAATCCTGTTGTGTCTGAGGGATGCACCAAATGCTCCTTGTCTACAGGTAGCTTGAATACCTCAACATGAACCATGTTCTCAAGGTTTCAGACTATGCTAAGCCACTTTGGCCTTCCTCCCCTTCAACTTTTTCCTCTGGAGCAATTATCTTCACCAAAGTCAGTGGACCTCCCTGCGCCGACTGCGCCTGGTGCAGATGCAGTGCTCTGTTCTCAGTCCAAAGCACTCCCAGTGTCGAACTGTGCATAAGATTTTACCCTTACTGGTGAACCTCCATTTTGGAAGACTACCTAGGCTTAAGCAGATTTTTGTCATATTCTTAAGTGGCATTTTAGCCCAGGTATCACTGTGGTTTTGTTTGCAATATAGAGGATCAAATTTTTTATAAATTCAATGAGTAGAATACAGTATTATACACTGTCAGGCACTGACTAAAATCTAACAGTGAAAGTTTTAGCTAAGGCTAATAAGACTATGTAGGACTATGGCTCACTGAGCACATATACCTTCTACAAACATTAAAATTCCCATACAGTAAGGTATGGTGTACAGTATATTTTTACTACAGGGTAAGCATGAGGAAAAAGAGCCAACCTATGTGCATATGGCCCTCAAGATCAATCCAGTTTTCTTGTTATATAACTTCTGATGTTGTGTTAGCGCAAGTCCACTTTCAATTTACAATTACTCTAACTGGAGAAAAAAATAAAGAAAGAAAATGTGGTATAGCTGGAATAACTATGTCATAAAAATTAATTGATGAAGGCAGAATTTTCTGCCCAAAGCAGAAATGTGAAAATGTTCTAGTTAGATTAAAATTATGGCTGGAAAGGTTGAGAAAAACCTGTCAGTCAAAGAAAAAGAGCTTCTTTTCCAAAGACAAGCAAATACACTTACCATGGTCAACTGCATGAACCTGGAGGGAATACAGTACCAAAGTGGCCTGAGGTTATGTTGAGTCACGAGAGGATTCACATCTGCTCTCAGAAACCTTCTGAGCCAGCACTGAATTCAGGTAAAACATGTACTGTAAATTGAAAGGTGTACTTTTAAATGCTTTTTTCTAGGCTGACTGTCCTCCTGCGAGCCATGAAATCCCACCTCAGTCAACACCTTTATTTTTATTCAAAGGGAAAACAAAACAAAGTGGTGGCATGACTGGGCGGAGATCAGGGGAGTCCAGAAGGAAGACTGGCTTCTCTGAAAAACAGAGCCAGCAAAGCAAGGGGGTTGTGCGAGAAGACCTGGTGACTTCAAATCTTAGCAAAGTGGTGGTTTTTCCTATTTGTTAACTTTGGAAGCAGATAGCACGTTCAGGGAGACGCAGGGAAGGGAAGCCGAGTTAACAGGAGCCAGCTCCGGGTTTGCTGTGGACTCAGTTACAGTAGCTCCTCTGCATGGTTGGGAACTGTCAGCAGGACGGGAGTGTGGGAGGGGCAGGGACGGCCCCTGTGTGGGCACTGGGGATGCCAGACCAGGGGCTGTGGTGGTGCCATTTCCCTTGTCCCCATCCCACAGCCCTGCCCAGGGGTTCCCGGGGTGAGCAGCCTGCAGAGAGCTCCAGCTCCCGGGCAGGAACAGCTCCTCACGATTCCCACGCTGTGGCAGCACTGCTGGCAGGTTTTGCTGAAGCAGAGCTTGCGTGGTAATGCACAGGCCCTCTAGGAAACCACTTTCTGGAAGCTCTTGGTTAGAAAGAATTACCCAGAGCCCTTACCTCCCCTGCCTTTGCACATGTTAAAACCCTGATCCATAAAAATCAGATTGTACAATTAGCTATGTAGGGACAAAGTATTTCTTCCATAGCTTTATCCCTACATATATCACTAAAAGTACTTGTAATTTATTTTCTTATAAATGTTGTGAAATAAGTAATCCTTTCTGGGGTACACACAAGTCTGATGAGAAGGAGGCAGGGAGGGGAGAGAGCCCCTTCCCCTTCCTGAAGGTAGGAAGCATCTTCCACCCACGGCCAGGCACTACACCATCGCTGCAGGGCACCCCCATCACCCCAGCTCAGTGCAGTGGGGGGGCAACCTTATCCCCCCTCCCCAATCTTATTAGAGAACAGGGAGAAGCTTTAGCTCCAAATTATGGGGGGGACGAGCCCCCAGGAAGCCCTTGTGAAACCCATCCACTGCCAGGAAAGTGCAGTGGCGAACTTCTTGTTTGGTTGGGGTTTTTTTGAGAAAGATACGGCAAAAGTATCACAGGAGGGGATTTGAACACAAATTCCTGTCCATGGTGCATGGGTTGGAGCAGAGTGGCATGCCCTGACATGCCACCCCTTGCCCTGTTGTCCTGGCACAGCTTCCTGCCTGGAGAGAGGGCACCTCAGCATCACGTGCGCCTGCCTGGGGCAGCCGCTTCTCAGGCACAAATTGTTCTGATGTCGTTGGCATTCTGCAAGTCATTACCTTTTTTTAATTTTTGGGAAAAACAAAAAAAAAAAAAAATCAGCATAAACAATTCTAGATTATTTAAGCTCCAAGAAGTCTTAATCTGTGCATCAAATAAATGGCTTGCAAGATGTCAGGGGTTTTCGTTTAGGCTTTTTTTAACCTATTTTTACTATTTTTGTATTAATTTAGGGGAAAATTGTATAATGAATCTCAATGTATAGCATAAGCCTAAAATAAAATGGCTGTCTCTCTCTTTGCTTCCTGTGCTCCCAAACTGCTACAGAAATCCTGTGCCATCACCAATGCAACAAACTGATTTTCCTGGCCTAACCCAAATAATCAGGATGTGCACCCTCTCCAGATCCCCACAGAAATGGGTGGTGGAGTAGTTCAGGGGCACCTGCTCAGCATGGAGCCAGCAATGTCCCAAAGATGATGGGCATGCTGCTTCTCCAGGAGCCCCTCTTGTTCCAAGCTGCACGCTGCTCAGCAGCAAGCACAGGGAAAATCCCTTCACTTCTATTAATTTCCATGTTATTGGGATCTAAGTCCTTTTTGGGGGGGGTGGTTCTAGATAATCCAGCAGCAGGACCCCAGCCTCAGCAGGCAAGCCAACATCTAAGGCAAAAATCTGAAACTGGATCAAAAACTACAGGTTATCTCCTCAAACAAGAACCAGACCTTCTGAGATCTGGTAGGTAGGTAGACCTGAAGTATTGCTATTGAACAGAAGTAGTTCTATTGAACAGAATTATTACTATTAGATTTTTTCTTACCAAGACCGTACCAGCCACAAACTTAGAAGCTCCATCACCACTGAGAGACCCACCTCTCCCACCTGAAGAACTGCAGCTGCTGCCCCAGGATCTTCTGATGACTGTGCTCAATCATCTTCTTCTCATACCCAGGCAGATCACCCATTTACACTTTTGCCCTAATGTTTGGAGGAGGGGAGCAGCATTCCTACAGCCCCACTTGGACTAACTGCTTCAAAGCAGAAGCAAACCAACCTGCCAGGGGATGAGGGTGACAGCTACAGATGCTCTGTCACACCTGACTGCAGAAATGAGATATAATTCACTTTACTGTAAAAAGCAGGTGAGCCAGATCCAATCCCAAGTCACTGCAACAAATATCAGGGCTTTGGGATTTTTGGCTACCAAGGGCTTTTGGCCTCTTTAGTTTAATGGGAAGTTTGGGATAGCAATTTAAAGGTGACTCCTGTCACCTCTTACAGCTCCTGGCCTTGGCGCTTTCAGTCATTCTTTCTCTCATTGCCTTAAATGCAGAATCCACAAGCACTGTTGCCAAAAATTCTGTCTGGAACTGAAACTCAAATGATTTCAATTTTTCTAATTGCTTGTATAATATGAGAGGCTACGTCTAAGCATTGTGCAGGAACTCGGAGAGCAAAACCCCCGTACCAGGCTGGTGTTCCTCATTTGTGTTAGCAAGAGCTCCTTCATGCAAATCTCCAGAGATCTAATTTACAAAATTCAGGCTTTCCAAATGTGTAATCAGCACATTTTATTCTGAAAATTCATCTGTACGTATACCTTCAAAATAGAGGCATGTTAAATCTGATTTTTAGCTTATCAAGGAATACAGTTCAGCCCAACAAACGTTCATGAGCAGCATGTGTGAATTCCACATGCAATTCTTACACTGCCACATACAAGTCAGAATATTTTCATTCCAAAATACCCACATTTCCATCTTTATACAACTAATTTGCACACAGAAACTAGGCAGGATTGTGAACCCAAAACAGTGAAGTGTGCTCATGTCCATGTTCATCCTGTAAATATCACTTGAACTTGTAAAGGTTAATGGCAATATAGAACTCATTGAGAAGAACAGGGCTTTTTTTGCCAACTTCAGTTTACTGGCAGAGAATAACTGAAATATATGCCAAGCACTAGCTAGAAAGAACCCAGTAATAAGACATTCAACAGTCCATCAGCAGAGAAAAAAGTCCACTTGAAAATTTATACATATGAGAAATGTAAGAATCGCGTTAAAGGCCTTAGCTGGGTATCCAGACTATACATAGCATATGTTATATATGAATGCAGAATATTCCATTCTGATTCTTTTTGGCCACATTCAATCCTCTGAAATATTCTCTGTTCTGTGAAGAGGCATACTTTTGAGCAAAACTGACATTTTTCTTCTTAGAAATTACCAATTTGCACGGGTGAAGTTTGCTGGAAACAAAATTTTAAATGCATACAAACAAACTGAAGCCAGAAAACACAATTTGTAAAAAATATGCCTTCACGTACTGATTATATTTCATAATAAGCAATCTGTTCCCTGATGCTACAAGTAAAAAGTGATTTTTTTATTTGTCAGCTATATTCAGGAAAATGAGATGCCCCACTAATGTATATATAGTGCATACACCCCCATACCTATTATGTATTTCTTACACGCCCAACACAAGTTGGCTCTGTATAAAGAGGAGGAAAAGCCAACCTAGAAATGTAGTTAAAAGCTGGTAGGAAGAATAGTTTATCTGTACTGAAATTAGTAATGAATCAGCAGGGGAGGAGCGACAGAGAAGTTTGGTAAAGAGTTTAGGAACAAAGACAATAGCTGCAGAAATGCAGAGCTGTTGAGAAACTAAAATACTCAGGTTTTATTGTGTCAGAAGGACGAGAAAGAAATTATATAAAAACTTCTGAGTTGCAAAGGGAAGGAAGGTCTAAGGCAGTATGAGAGAGAGAAAAATCATGTGAACATATGTAAGACTAGCAACTGTAAGTTATATTAAGGCTATCTAATAAAAGACAGGATCTGTCCATATAAGGAAAATAAAAAATCACAGCTGCCTAATTATATGATTTCAAATATAGATTCAGTACCTCATTGTTTTGGAATAAAAGGAGGAGATCATTCATAATCTAATCTGGAGTCCAGAGCTGGAGACTTTAACATGATATATAAACAATATCATACAGAATAAGAGATCGGTCATGGATTCTGGCTCAGAACTTGCTGAAAAGTGACAAATTGACTCTCACTATTTTGCTGCAGCTCTTACTTAGAGAAGAGCAGCTGACTTTAATGGTTCTGAAATGGCCATACTTTCCTGATAAAATACTTGTTTGTTGGAAGCATTTCTTTTCTTTTCTTTTGAAGATGTGATCAATTTTCTCTCTGGACAAAGTGAACCCTCAGGCACATAACCTACAGCAAGAAGTGGGAAATTCCAGCTCTCCTAAGGTGATTCCTGATTCATGGACATCCATCTGAAATTGAATTTCTCTTTTCTTTCCTCTCTGCATGCTATTGCAGGCTGTTCTAAACTTGTCTGTTGACAGTTTTACCAATCAGTATATCGTGCCCCTCTTTGCAAGAGAGGTGAGGTTCTACCAAGCCTCTCCTGATGCTGGCTCCAGAGGCAGTGGCCACCTTATAATTTCAGGATTATTCCTGCTCATTAGCTCCTCTCCTGGGAGCCTTTCTGTCAATATCTTGGATCTTACTGGAAGGGTGGCTACAACGGCTGTCACAGGACAACCAACATTTTGCTGATCTGACATGCCTCTGATATACACAAGTGACATAACATTATTAGATCTAGCAAGGAAAAGCATCCAAATCTCACTGTCAGGACATCATATGATATTTAATATCACCATCTGTGAGGATGTTTATACAGCAGATTTATTATATGGAATTTGCAGAAAAGGGGAGAAGAGAGAGAAAGAGAATATCAATTAGACTGCTCATTCAGCACTTTCCAAACCTATCCATCAAAGGAAGAGTTCTTGCCTCACAGTCAGTGGTGATACCAAGCCTGAAGAATCTAATTTACAGAAAAAGGTTAAAAGAATTTGGCTTAGAAAGGGGAAACATGGACTTAAGAATTATGGATAAGATTGCTAACATCAGTGAGTTCCTTTTTTTTTTTTTTTTTGCGCAGTATATGCTTCAAAGCCAGAATCTCTGAATATGAAATGTCTGAAGTGAGAAGCAAATAATAAATTCATGGAGAACATTTCACAGGTAGAAATGACAAATACATATAGGAAACTGTAAAGTCGAGGGAGACAAAAAAATCAACTCAGATGAGAAATGCCTAAATTTATTGTAGAGAGCTCCATAAAAACCTAGACAGAAAATCTCCTAAATGTACTCACAGC
Source organism: Corvus brachyrhynchos (assembly GCF_000691975.1). Lineage (NCBI taxonomy): Eukaryota > Metazoa > Chordata > Aves > Passeriformes > Corvidae > Corvus > Corvus brachyrhynchos. The sequence continues at coordinate 2,711,494 of NW_008236965.1, read as the reverse complement.
CCTGGAGAGCTCTTCAGGTGGTCTCTTCCAGCACCAGACCAAAATAAAGGTAAGAGTTTTAAATTATTGACAACTAAAACCAACAGAGCTTTAAAGTGTGGAACATGGGTACGGGAGAAATGGAAAAATTATGGGAAAAATACTTCAACAAAATATTTACTCTTTGTGTGCACTGGCACCTCTCCACAGATTTCTTGGGAGTTATAGCCAATAACATTTGTTTAAAGCACTACCCAGACAACTGTTCCCCCCTTCCCCTGGAAGCCAAAGGCTGAGTTTCATTTTGTCAGTCTGCTTTCAAGGCAGACGATCCCTCTGACAGTGTCTGAGTGACAAAGGACCTGAGACACAGAGGTGAGCAGAGATCAGCACAGGAAATGACCCATACCTGAGCCATGGCAGGGCAAAGTATTATTCCTCCTTCATCAGAGAGCTGTGCAAAAGAGGGCATTCCAATTCTTAATGTACTTTAAAAGCTTATAAGTAAAATCGGCCTCTGTGGTAGTCTGTGGTTTCCCTAAGCACCGACTGTGCTATGGATGCTGTCCAGGCCTACTTATGCTTGTGCTTTTCCAAAGCTTGGTAGCCCTCAGCCTTTGGCTTCATGTCACACAGCCCCTCTGACACTCATATTGCAATTTTTATTGAGATACCTTTTTGGTGAAAAAGACTTTGTTCAGAACAAACAAACCTTTTTAAATGCATGCTCTTCTATTTGCCCCAGGTTCCCACACCTGCCATCTCTATTCCCTGTAAGTACATTTGGAAATGAAGGTGGCCACAGTGGGAAGGAGAGAACTGGAAACCAAGTAAAAGTCCCATCATTGCAGTTAAGGGACAGCTAGTTTTGTGAGGCTCAATTACCAGTGATTTTGTGAGCCTCATTTTCCACTACCAAATTTTAAAAAGGTGCTCACTATTCTACTCCAAGCCAAGGAGAGCTATGGATTTTCAGTATACTCCAAGCAGAGTATAACCATTGGATTGAAACCATGTTGCCCAGTGGAAATAAAGCATTGGGAAGGGGAGGAGAGGTGGATGGAGTTGCTGGATTTGAAATTTTCAGCAGAAAAGACTGTGTTTTCTTTTTCTAAAGAAAGTTCACATATTTACCTTTGTTCTGATAGGAGAAGTCTTCAAGTCTGACAAACTCAAGCACATAAAATCATTTACAAAACCTTCTGTGCAGGAGAAGAGAGGCGGGAGGTGAGCTGAGAAAAGACATTAAGGCAGTAGCAAATGCAAACAATAGCAAACATTGCACTTCTAGGAAACGCAGATTTGAATGCAGAATTGGCTAAATGTTACCAAAACTCTCCTGATGCAGGAGAAATAAAGTCAGGGAACGATTGTCAAAAAAGCCTTTCTACAGTTTTTAACTTCCTGTTATGGTTTATTTTTAAGGTCACCAGATCTGTGGCTTTTACACTCCATTCAAATCTGTAACTGTTTCTTCAGACGTAGGTATCATTAATACACATTCAGCCACTGACCAAATATAAACCATACTCAGGTGGCCAGCCATAGATCTCAAGTAGTCAAATGTCATCCCTAACAGCTACCGCTATTCCTAAAATACATATAAAGTATATATATTTCACAGAATAATGGGGAAAATCTATACAAAATTCTAACCTACCTGAAAACAATTTGCTTTAAACAGGCCAAACAGAATTGAAAAATTGTTTCCAGCAAATACTTTTATAGGCTCTAAATGTGAAGGTAAAGTAGCTCTATTCAAGCCTTTTGAAGAGAATGAATGAGAGAATGAATGTGAAAAAGCACATGGAGTGCAATTTAAAGAAGCAAGCAAGCGAATCATGACCAGAGAATGTCTATAAAACCTTGGCAGTTGACCTTCACTGGGTGAGGATGGTAAGTGGTTTGGAGAATCAGCATTTCATCAAGTGGTTGAGTATATTTTTACCCTTTTCGGATATGAACCAGCTCATCAGGTAGAAACTGATCATGGAGGTTTGTCCATTTGCCTGCTCTCAGTGAGCATGAAAAAAAATCATATTCCTAAATGAGTCTATGGTTTCTGCTGACTTTGGTTAATTCCAGTATGTTTCTGTTAACCACTAAGGGGACAAAAAACAGAAATAAAAATGCTCCAAACCTTTATTACTTTTTCTTTTCTTAAGAATCTATCCTACACCTCCCATTATCTCCTTTTGCTATGCCAGACCTCTCTTACGAAATTCCCCAGTTTTGGCCAATTGACTCAAGCACTCCCCTAATACGCTCTTGCAATTGTAAGTACTCAGGGGTTCCACTAAAAGGGTGGCTGGATGCAGCTTCAGGACTAATTGTATCCTATGAGTTATAGAATTATGCACCAACAGCTAAAAGGACACAATTACAAGGTGAACTATTGTGACACACACTGTGTAATGTCATACAATCAAATGCAATGTTTAGTAAACATGAACCTCTTTGTCATTTTGTATTTATTTATACAGGTTTAAAAAAAATAAAAATAAAGCACACATTTAAAAATATCCCTTTCTCCATTGTGTCTCTGCAGCATTATGCAGCTTCCTGTCGAGGCTGATGGGTAGGCAATGACTCGGTCGGTGCCTGGGGAACTAGGCAATGACTAGCAAGGAATATGCAATTCTTGTTTGATTGAATTATACCTGCAAAGAGAGGGATACAACCTTCCAGAGAATGTGGGAGAGAAAAGGAACAGCTCACCAGGCATTTGCTAGGAGCTGCCTAGGTGGGAACACCAAATTTCTGCAGAAGTAGGAGCCTTAACTATCTCACTGCGTAAAGGACTACATTTTTCCAGCAATGTGCCAGTAATGAAACACCAAAGGGTTTCTAATTCCTGGGCTGTCTTCCCCAGCTACAAAGTCTGGGGGAAAAAGGAAAGGGGAAAAATGTCTTCCACTTACAGCTGGAGAACTGATAAATCTCTGGTATGCCCTCAAAACAGGGATATGACACAGCTCTGCAGGGAGCCAGCTCCTGCCTGTTTGCCCAAGGACCCATGGGTTATCCCACCAGCTCTCTGTAATACACAAAGGCTCTGCTTTGCAGACCTCCAGCACAACTGTCCCCCTCTCCTCTGGCAGTGACAACACACATTTCCAGATCTCTGTCTTTCTCCAGAGGAAGATTCTCTGGCACCTTGCCCTCCTGCAATTCCACCCTCCTTCTCTCTCCTCACTTGTTCTCATCCTCATTTATCTCACACACTCACATAAGAGATTCCTATGCAAAGGGGTGACCTCAGTCCATTCACCTCTGGCCTAAGCCACACGACTTCCACCAGCAAAGGAAAGCAATTCACAATTCTGGCAAAATGATCATTTTTCTCCTTTCCTCAATACACCACGAGAAATGGAGAATAATCTAAAGACAGATATCCAAAATACTGCAGAGGGAACAAAAGCCAAACATGTTACTAATTTTTACAAAAGATGTACCGTGAGTTTAGTGTAACTACAATGAGTGGAGGGGCCATATCATTATTTTTTCCAATGGTTACAGAATCATAGTGGGTTTTGTGGCAACAGTTTTGGTTTGTGCTTTGAATACAAAGCAATTACAATGTCAAATGGCATTATTTTGAAAAAAAGAGAAGCGTTTGTGAAATTTAATTGTGTTCAAATCCCAGAGTAATTGTGGTAATATGAATTATCATGTCAAGTTTCAACTCCATCTCTACATTTGCACTGCATGTGTGTGCATGCTCACATTTGGTGCACTCAGTGGTACTCTTAGCAGTCATACAAGAGGGAGATCCCACATGGGCTGTTCAGGGCCAGCCCAATTCAATGTTTTCACTACTACCAGCATGGATAGTGTACAAAAGGATATGTTAATAAAGCATTTTCTGCCTAAGTTGGGAAGAACTACAGAATTCTGAAGGCTGAGAACAGAGTCAAAACAGACCATTGGAAGAATGATGTGAAATCAGCTGTAAGAAATTCAGAAAAGGCAAGTCCATGGAGGAAAGAGAAATCAGTGATGCAAACACAAAGTATGGAAAAACTGATTAAACAGCAGTTTAGCAGAAGACTATCAGAGGTTGCACTTGGTCACTGCTTCACAGTGAATAAAAACTGTCACAATGCTACAAAGCCACCACATCTAATCCTTACCCAATTTATTAAAAGAATCACATACAGAAGACATGGAAGACTTTTTCTTTTTTTTTGTTCTCCTTAGAGGTGATGAATCTTCAACTGAACACTGTAGGCATGACCCTTGGAAAGAGAATGGAATTGAATGAGAATGAGGAGTCAGAAAAATGCACTTTCTTCAGGAAAGCCTGCTTATTCTAGAAGAGATGAATTTGTGAACCACAGTAATGCTTTTCTGTATTAAAAAGGAATATAAGAACAGGTATCAAATGCTTCTTGTGTCCCCTGAAGGTGGGACAAGACACAATCAGTTTAATTTGCAGCAAATATAAGTCAATTTGCATATCCTAATTCCAAGAATAGGCATGCACTGGGAATATGCCTAGGCTGGCTGTGGAACCATCTTTAGCAGGGTTTAAAGAAGAGGTTACACAAAAAACTGCTTGAAACAACCTAGATACTGATTCAGCCCTTTTTTTTACAAAATCCAGTATTTTACAACTCAAGCATGGTATAGCAATTTAGGTTGCCCCAAGCTATGTCCCTTTAAATTGGCTCAGATTGTGTATTCAGAAACAGAGGCACCTTGAATTGCTTGTCATGTTACTTAGCATAAAAGCTGGATTCCTGGCCTGTGGAGGCTGGGATGTGTTAAAAAAAATGGGAGATTTATGTATCTGTAGCTAATACTTTTAAGTACGGCAATTTAAAAGTTGTAGCAATTCAGCCACAATGAGTGGAGAAAATGCAATGTCTTCTACTGTTTCCTGATGCACTTTAATATGTATCTGTGAAATTCAAGCTCTTTGGCTCACAGAAAACCTCTGTTGTAAAACATTCAGTAAGAAGGGTCCATGAAGTACAGAATAACAGCAGAAGAAAGAGACAAATTAATTTGCTGGATAGACGACTATTGGAAGCTTAGGAGAGAGAAATACCAGATTAAATACTTTCTCCATTTCCTTCTTGCAAATCACTCTTTCGGTGTTTAATGAGTTCCTATCGGTCTATGCAAATAATTCACAATGAATAATTTATCTGATATTTTTTCTGTTTGTGGGATATCTAAAAGCAAATTGGTTTCCTCTCACATATTCATTATTCAAAATTATATTAATACAGCCTTAGGTGAGTGCATTTTTGCTGCAGTTGCTTTGCTCTATCATTCAGTTTTCATACCACCTACATGTGGCAAGGGTCCCACCAAACTCCCCTTGTCCTCAGGGCAAAGATTCCTTCAGGGTGAATTAAGGTCCCACTTTTAACAGGCTCTGCAGGGTATCTCTCTGTCCACTGATGCCATGGAGGGGGCTAGCCTCCTAATCTGAGCATCTGGATCCAATGTGGGTGTCTGGACTAGGCTGCCCAGTGGGAATTACTGCCAGTGCTAAATTAAGGATCCTCTTGAGCTCCCCC
>NW_008236965.1:2661906-2705966 GCF_000691975.1 Corvus brachyrhynchos | reverse complement strand
TGCCATTAATGTTCCCCGTCTCTTCCATTGGCTGTTCCTTGTCAACATTATCATAGAATCATGGAATACTTTAGGTTGGAAAATACCTTTAGGATCATTCAGTCCAACTGTGTATTACATATATGCTTGCACTTGGTTTGCACACAAGTGGTAGGAAAAGGATTATGACCTTAGTTTTGAATCTCATTTTAATAGTCCCTCCATGAAGGAAATTGCCACCATACTTGAAGTATCTCCACAATTTTGGGTACAGTCCATGGAACTCCTTCTGCTCCTTGGAACAGAGAATTAAATACTTGTGTGGAGAACTTTCAATTCACCTCTGTCATGAAGTTTAGGGATGCCAGACAGACCAGCTAACACAACAGGCATTGCTCCTGTCGTGTAACACATTGAGAATGCCAAACAATGACAGAGAACTAGCAAGGTCCTTCAGCAAGCAAATTTTGAATAGGAAGAAAAGCTTGAACTGCAGTTGTTTTTCCACATGCAGTCAGGTCTTTTGATAATCACATTATACAGAGGCAGTTCTATAAATTTCCTCGTGACTTCAGTGCAGACAGTTACGGGTTTTGGTAACTGAACGTGATGAAATATTTGTGTTGTTAGAGGCACTTGACAAGGAGACACACTGTATTAAAAGTTCAGTGTGTCCAGCTCCTTCAAATTCCTTCTTTAGCATTTTCAGAATTCAGAATGCCATATACACCGCAGCATTTGCCTTTGCAGAATCATCTTTCTCAGAAGCTCACCTCAGACTTCCTCTTTCACCATCTCAGACTGTTAGAAGAAGTCATTCAAAGTTATCAAGAATATTTTTATTCACAAATGGAAAGGCTCATTCTCTTTACTGCTATAAAAAGCCAGCTTAAACTGCTGACTGCTTGTGGCTGGCGTATTAATGTAAAAGTGAGAGAGCTTGCATGGGGGAGATAAAAAGGGTCAAATGAAAGAACAGAAAGCATGCAGGGAGAGAAAACATATTAACAGAAGAGGGGGAAAAAGGTCAAAGAAATAAGTGGAATGGGAAAAAAGCAGAAAAAGAAGGCAAAATATAGAGATATCCTCAGTAGAAAGGAAGAAACAGTAAAGAAAAACAAGGGTATTGGGAAAAAGCAGGGATGAGGATGATACCAGATCTTAAAATAATTCTGAGAAAATAGATAGTGATGCCAAAATCCCAGTAATTGAATTTTTGCCTTGAAAAGCCAGTGACAGCTTTGCTTAAATGTTTAGCCACATAAAATCAAAATCCACGTCCCTGACTGCATGTATCTCTCAATGAAGTCAACAAGAATCGATAGCAAGAGCAGCATTCAAATCCATGCTGTTTTCATTGCAGAAAAGGTAAATACAATACTCTTTCCATACCTGCACCATTTCTCCATCTTTTTGTAGCCTCTGACACGCTTTCTAATATACGTCTATCCCAAAGCCACTGTTGTTAGCCTTCCTGTATTGATAGCATCCAGCTGAAGAGAAGCCAGTGAGGGAGAGCTCACATATTGTCTGTTCTTAATAAATAATCATTAAAGCATAGATTGGCAGCACCACAGCATTGTCCAGCTCTCAGTCTATTTGCCTTGAGTCAGCTGCTCTGTACTTTCTCCCTATTCTTGCATAATTGAATACTACATCTTACATTTCTTTTTTTCTCTGTGCAAGGACTGGTCTTACCTGAAAAATATTGTAAGCTCATTCAAATTTCATGAATTCATCGGATCTAATGCAAACTGGAGATACAGGAAAAACAAATAAATTAGTAAACCAGCACCTCTCCACTACCCATTAATGGTGGGTTTTTCTGTTTCCTTTAATTGCAGCCCAGGCCTGCCTAGCGTCTCCCCCATCCTTTGCAAAGGACACTGAAAAATTTATGAGCAGCCCAAACTTATTCAATCATTTCAATATCTCAGACTTACAATATATCACATAAAGTGAGTACTCAAATGCTTGAATCATTACACTGAGGCCGTGTTTCTTGGATCAGTGATGTTTCCATCCATCCACCCGATGGGTCTGATGAGACAATCTGCAAACAGGGGCCAGACAAGGAAGTAATAGTGTCACATAAGAGTTAGATAAATGCTTCACTAGTGGAACCAGCTTGAAGATTTCTTGGCAGTTTAGACAAAAACTTGAATGTCTTCACCACACAAGCAAATTAGTGGGTAGGTCTCCTTTCAGACAGTGGTGAAACTCAGGTGATCATGGTGGTAGAGGGTTGTGGGTGGGAACAGGGGGCACAGTGTCACCAGGAGGGGCAGGGAGCTGATGAGGGCCATGAAAATCTGGAAGGGGTGGCAGGTGGTCCGAGGGTTTCTGGAGTTTGTGGGGATGCCTGTTTCCTACCTTTCCATCTATCTCACAGGTACAGATGCACAATCTCCCAGTTTATTTTATCTCTAGTGAGGCTCTGGTCTACAACAGGGACACAACAGAGTACCAGACCCCACCCCTGCTCCCTTGGGACCCCAACCCATGCCCTCTGGTGGAGGTGATCGAGCTGCCAGGCTGTCCTTGCTCTGTCCCACCCCAGTGGCGCAGCTGCCTGAGGGGAGCTGCACTTCTTCCCAGACGTGGTTTCCACCCCATCAGCTCAGGTGCTGCATACCGAGGAGGGGACAGCTCGGGCACTGCAGGCACTGCTCCCAGCAGCTGCCAGTCTCCCTGCCTGTCTGCTGGGACATGGGTAGGAGCACACTGCCCCGTGCGCCAGCCTGAGCCAGAAACACTAACGCTGAAAAGCACATTCTAAAATGTAACAGGCTCAGGTCTTCAAGACCATCTCACCCATGCAAAAACCTAATGATTCTTCATGTGGACATCAGTCTAGATACCAGAGCCGTGATGATTTGTAGGGAACCATCAGACTTGTAGGCTTCTCTGTATGTCTCATTTGGGATGGGAAGACAGATAATATACGATCAGGTTGATTAGCCAGAGGGAGTGACTTACAGTTTCGTGCACCGTCTGCTTTGTACACCTAAACAACAGAACAAATTCAGATATATTCCTGAGTGGCCTATATAATCAAAAATATCTATATCTAGACCCTAAAACAGAGCGAGGATTTGTTTCCCTTTTAAAAGTCAAGGTGTCCAAGCACATAATATAGAAGGAAAGAAAACTTAGTATTTCCCTCTAGAGGTCTTTTAACGAAAGAATGTGTCACAATGATGTACCGCAGGTAGAAAACAAATTTGATAAAATAAAAATGTAGAATAAATATTATTTTTAAGGACACTGTCTCACAATATTTTTGGTTATGATACAAAAGCATATATTTGATTTGCACAATAAGACCCTTTCCAGAAATACTGTATAGTCCTAAAATGTCATGCTGTAAAGCAGAATCATCCATCAAAATGCAAAATAAGCAAGTTTCTTATTTTGGGACAAATAGAGTTCGCCAAAGATATGAGGTCAGGTGAAAAGAAGGAAAATTTTCTGTATTTTTCAGCCACCAGGATTGTGAGAAAAATCCTTTCTGAATTCTTCCCATCTATGTGCCTGTGATGTACCTGTGCAGCTCGAGGTTCCTTGTACACAGAAAGCAGGATGCATTAATCATGAGGAACAGAGGGCCTGGAGCTGCAGTGTGCCACTCCACTTGAAAAGCCTCTAAAATATGCTAGTACCAGATCTGCCTCAGCTGAAAATTGTGTACTGCTCACAGTGATGCATCTGAAAAGAGTAAAATTAAATGTATGCTCTCAGAAAATTTGCTGCACATCTACTCCCAATTTCTTTCCATTTCTGCCCTACCAAAGGCTTGCAATTTCCTTCTCTGTCTTAAGCATGTTCCTTCTCTATCTTTCATCAGACCCACAAAGCTCCCTCCTGCCTTTCTCATGAAAGTTCACCTCAATGAAATCACCAAGGTAAATAGGGCAAGCAAGATTTTCCCACTACCTCGCGGGGAATTCATCTGCCCAGGCTTCATTTTCTGTAATGTATGGCTTTTGTTCCTGGCCTCCTCCACACAGTTACGCATTTAGGCACGATGATAATCTGGCTTTCTCCCCATGTACACCTGGCAGATGGTGGTGTGTATTAGCTCTGACGGCAAGCACTGAGCAATGCACCCTGCTCGTTGTCATACTGGAGCAAGAACAGCCTCGGCCACATTCCCAAGCACTTACTCTTTGTCTGGAGTTCCTCAGATATTTCAGTGCCAGCCATACATCACAACTTTAAGAGCTGAGGTGACAATTCAAAATACGAAAATCATTGCAGAGTAAATGAAGCAAATGATCGTTTTTGACAAATACACATGAGTGTGGCACTCAGAAATCTGGCTTGAATGTCTCTAAATAATTAAATTTATCTACCTCAGTAACTACATTTGAATTGCAAATTAGCTCTCCACCTCAGCCCTGCTGCATGCGTGCATCTCTGCTGGTACCTGAGCTCCCACAGCCTGCTAGCTCCGAGTGCAGGAGCACCTTTGGGTGGATGCATTTCGGTGCAGAGAGCACCCAAGGGTGAGGACGCTTGGCTTTGCTGCACAACGTTTTGTTGTCACCCTCCTTGCACTTCCTTTTGGTGCTTTTTAGTGGGCGCTGTGCTGTGCGGCACATCCACAGCCCAGGGACAGTGCCACACACGGAGCTGCTGGGGCAGGGCTGCTCCTGCAAACCTGGCTTAGTTCCATCACGTGTGTTGTGGTATCTTTTAACTGCATAAACCATCCTCTCTACCACGCTCCTGTCCTTTTTACACAGAATAGACAGGGGCATCACTGCTCACCTGATATTCCCCCCTGGGGGAATGACAAAATACACTGTTAACTCCCTATATTGTTTCCATCTTTGTTCAGTTCTCCACCAATGCCACCTTTATTACAAGTTACTCAAATCCCATTGTAAGACAGAATTATCCATCTCCCTACCACTTCTCAGCATATGAGCATTTTCCCAAGAACAATGACTTTGTTCTCCCAAATGTCCTGTGAGATGAGGAAACTTCCTTACATCCATTTTACAAATAGAGGCTTGAGGCACAGAGATATTAATGTCAACAGGGCTAATTCATTTGAAGTGTTTGCAGTTTGACTTTCTTAGGGAACCAGGCATTTTATTGCACTGCATTTCTCCACAAAACACCAGTTTCCTGGTCTCCATTGGAAACTCCAAGCATCCTTCACTTCATTTCAGTAAGTCAGACTGAAGGGCTCAGATAAGAAATCCAGAAATTGAAGAACACACAGGCATTACCTGTGAGAAATGTCAGTGAACTGATGTGATTTAAATCCCCATGGAATTCCAGCACGTCAGGAATAAAATAAGGTTCTCCAGGGCAGTATTTAACAGCCCATCCCAGGAGACTTCCTCTTGTTCCATCTTACTCACTGCACAGATTCCCAGTTCCTGCAGCAAATAATGCAGAAGTCCTGGAGGTGACGGTTTCTCCCCATAGCTGTGACACATCTCCCAGCCCATGTACCCTGAACTATTTACAGCTCTGTGGAAAACCCTGTGTGTAAGGGGTGAGCAAGTAACCCAAAATTGCCCTTGTTGCCATTCAGGATTGTAAAGGCAGCTTTGCACTGGCAACTTGAAAACTGATTTTTTTTTCCAGTTCCATATCTCCCTCTGGTGCTGTAAGAAAACCCTTAGGACAAGTGAAGAAGGGGCTAGGAAGTTTCCAGGTTTCATGCTTGCAGCTCTGAAGTGATCCTGAGGTAGGAATAATCCTCTGCACAAGTGTCACAAAGATGCCAATGGCAAAGGGCCGCTCTGGTTCCTTAGGAAAAGGAACTACACTCCACAGTGGCAGTAAGTGAATTTTGGCCCTTGTGCCCTGAGCTATTCTATTCCTCAGGCCAGGTTCAACCCTCCTGGCACCTTGTGACTCTTGATACCTCAGGTTCTGTCCCACCTGAGCCCTGTCCTCATCCTGCAGGGCTCAGTCCTGCCTCCTGCTTCCTCATCCCCGCTCTTCCCTTAACCATTCCCATGACCCTCTCCAGCACAGACACACACTCACAATGAGCACTCTGCACACAGAATGAAATCAGACAGCAGAAACTTCAGTCTTTCATGGGCATTTTCACAGCCAGAGTAAGGGACAGATCCTGACACCAGCCCTGCTCCTCACCCAGCTTTCCAGCCCTGCCCTAAAGCTTTAACTGAGCAAGGCTGTCCCCTCTTTCTTGCAAACAGGCAAATTGTTTCAGAGAATAGAAATTGTGCACATGTTTTGGCAGTGAAAGTTCTAAACGTAACTCTTAAATTTTAGAAAAGTTATGAAACATAGAAAAACAATTATAAATATTGTTGTGTCCTAGAGTGAGGCTTGATTACCTGGCTGCATTATTTAAGGAAAGCTTTTACAAACAGAAAGAATATGCATGTGATCTCTGGATAACCAGACAATCTCAGCTGACAAAACTGTAACTAAATGACCACAGTACTCAGTGTAATTCTCTCTGTCAGGTGGCCAGCTCTCTACTAGCCAGAGATCAAGAGGTGAATTCTCTCTATAGTGTCCTTTCTCTGTATCTGAAAGCAAAACTCAAAAGTTTTTAGCAGCACATCCAATTTATCTCTTCCACTAACAGGCAGCGTCCTCTTAAAAATCTTTTCATCTCTCTATAGTACTAAATTACACAGTCCTAATCCCAACTGAATCAGATGATTGTGCCCATCTGTGCTGTGGAGGCACTTGCAGATAGCTTCACTCAACATAAGCAGCACCTGCTCTGCAAACATCATACCTGCTATCCACACCTAAAAGCAGTTTTGGCTGACTGACAAGCATTACTCTTGTAACATTAGCCCAGCTGTATAGTATTTATTTATATAATCTGTTTTATATGTATGTGTTTATGTATTATTATTGATAAATAATAGAATAGAATAATATAATGCAATGATAAATTACATCATGGTTTCATTTGTTGGTTTGTTTTTATAATGAATTTATAATCTGTTAGTCCAGCTACATCTTTAGGTGTAGTTAGACGTATGGGACAGAATAGGCTATCTGGAGTCATCTGCCATATGCACTGGCTACAGACATCATGGATAGCCTTGGCAAGGGGAGGAGGTTCGTGCAAGTGTGATCTTTGTATTTTTAGAACGAGTATTCTCAAATCTATCAAATGAAGAAAGGATATTATACTGATTCCAAGTGACTCCATCACTGCAGCTGGATACAAGATGCTGGGTGGTCACAGTGCCTGCTCACAGTTCAGTGTCTTACATCAGCCAGGTTGCAGCATCACCTTTCAAACACAGACAGGCCTGGTTTTCCATGACACACCTAGCTTGCCATTTAGGCCTAAGCCTGAGATCTCGGACCAGCAAGGCTGCCAACCTGCCTCACTGCTGTGACAAACTCATCAGCGACCGCCGGGCTTAAGACCATGATCCTCTGGCTGGACCCCTCACACCTGTAGCTTCAGGTTGCTTCCAGGAGGACAAGAGGAACTTTGGAACATGGTTTAAGCTGGGCAGATGTTCATTTGTGAAGTAATGTGCTAGAAGTTTAAGGAGTTGCTGTCTCAGCAGGGAGCTCCCTGTCAATCAGCTGGGTGCTGAAAGACTCCACTGAAAGAGCTCAAACTTGTTAAACATCCATGAGCTCTTTCCAGCGCCAGTGCCAGTGCCCTGGGCTGGGTCACACTGGCAGTCAGTGCCCCAGCACTACAGGCACAGCTTTAAAGGACCAATTTCAAACTCCCCACATGTCACCAGCAGAAGCTTGAAAGCTTCAACATCCAGCCAAGAACCACAGGCTTGGACTGAAAGTCTTGGGAAAGAAAATGTGGGGTCTGCAGCCTGTTCCTGTGTGGTGGCCGGTAAACATACATTACAAGGGACAGAGAGTTCTCAGTAAGACAAGTCCCCAACACCACAAGAACCACTTTATGTTAGGCTGACCAGAAAGGCGTCTCCCAGGATGCTTGTTCTGTTATGTTAATCTGTCCCAGTTTGGATTCCCAGGTTGAATGTAAGACTCTATCCCTTGTCACTCCCCCAGAGCTTCCCCATTGGCCCCCGTTCCCCGGTCCGGCCTTTTCCCCACCCCCAGATAAAACTCTGAGTTTTGGGCTCGTGTTTGTATTTGCCTGTGCACCCTTCGGCAGTGTAGCAGCAATAAATGCTCCTGGCAGAACGCACCCAAATGCCCTTCTCGGCTCTTCGCTGCCGACTGTAGCACTGAACCCACCCGTGTGTCTGTGGGGGCACGCGGGACCCCACGGAGCCGGGCAGGGACAGTATTATTCCTGGATTCAGGGGGAATTGCAGAGTATATTTCCCTGAATGATTAATGTAGCGGCCACAGAGCTAATCAATAATAGAAATAATGGCACACTGTCTGTGCTTACTGCATTGCTGTCCTTGCTTACTTACATGGCCCTGGCCAGCCCTGCCTCTGCCACTTCCTGAGCAGGGCAGGGAGGAGGATTTTGTCACAACCGTGGTAGCCGAGCACAAGACGAGCCATGGCTGCAGGAGGATGTCCCATGTACCCTGGCTGGGCACATGAGGTTTTGGTGCAGGCAACCTCCCACAGCTCCAACCATGGGGCAGTGGCAAGAGCAGGCATCTGGAGCTGCTGGTGCTCTCCTGAGATTCATGACTGCCTCTCTGGCTCAGGGAAACATCCCAACAGCCCTGCACTTGCAGAAGTCACTGGGGGTGGGAACTACATGATCTTTAAGGTCCCTTCCAGCCCAAGCCTTTCGATGATTCTATGAAATCTATGAAATATCCTTCATTATATTTTAAATAGAAAGAACACTTCTTCTTTTACACTCTGTTTTCTGAGCCTTTGGATTGCCCTTGTCCAGGCTGGTCCCTTTGACAATGAAATCCTCCTCATAATGCAATATAGTAACATGACTTCAGACAGGGGAACTTCAAGGAAAACTCCAAAAGCTGCAGTAGAGCTCTCAGAGCCAGCAGCAGCAGGAAGGGATCACAGGTACACTCTCAGCACGCTGCTTACCTGGGGACACCTTCTTCCATTTCCACTCCACCATGTCTCATCAAAGTGACAGGTGTGAGACCATGGATCTCAGTTAATGTCCGTTAACTGCTTGGATGGAATTTGACAGAATATGAAATGCTATTACTAAATGCACAAAAATAACTAAAGACAGTATGAAGTGAGCATGTATAGATATATAAAAATTATATATATGTATGTATGTATGTATGTATGCATTATTTTTTTTCTCAAGAAGCCAGTAAAAAGTTACTGGCTTTTATCCCCTTCTGAGATACTTTTGGAATATGTACAATGTACAATGTACAATATGTACAAAAGCCCTGACAATTATTCTACCACTTGTTACATAAAACACTAGAGTGTCTCATATGTAAGCAATATCCTTCCAGAAATAATTATCCTTTTGACATAATGTTATATATATGCTTCTTTGTTTAGGCATCCAGCAGATTAATAAAATCAAGACCCAGATGCCTTGAGACAAATTAGCTATTTCCTGTCAATAAAATATAATGCAGCACACTTAATCTGTAGGAAACACTGGTGCCATGAAATGCTTTGGGCTGCCTGTGCTGCTCATCCCTGTGGAAGCACTGTTGCTATTACAGCCCTACAACCACACAGCATTGGTCCACAAGTATAGAAGAGCTTATCTAAATAAGAGCCATGAACAACGTAAGATGGTTCCGCACCAAAAAAGAGCCATTTGACTTTGAATTTGCTTAGTCACTCTCCAATTCATTTTTCATCTACAGGATTCTCTATATTCACTTATAAAACCAGGTGGTTTTTATGGAGGTTTGAATAATGACAGTGCTCTGCAGCTGTTTGGCACTGCTTCTGAAATGGAATTCCTGACAGGGAAGATGCCTCTGACAAGACCAAGTGATATATATATGTATGTATGTATGTATGTATGCATTATTTTTTTTCTCAAGAAGCCAGTAAAAAGTTACTGGCTTTTATCCCCTTCTGAGATACTTTTGGAATATGTACAATGTACAATGTACAATATGTACAAAAGCCCTGACAATTATTCTACCACTTGTTACATAAAACACTAGAGTGTCTCATATGTAAGCAATATCCTTCCAGAAATAATTATCCTTTTGACATAATGTTATATATATGCTTCTTTGTTTAGGCATCCAGCAGATTAATAAAATCAAGACCCAGATGCCTTGAGACAAATTAGCTATTTCCTGTCAATAAAATATAATGCAGCACACTTAATCTGTAGGAAACACTGGTGCCATGAAATGCTTTGGGCTGCCTGTGCTGCTCATCCCTGTGGAAGCACTGTTGCTATTACAGCCCTACAACCACACAGCATTGGTCCACAAGTATAGAAGAGCTTATCTAAATAAGAGCCATGAACAACGTAAGATGGTTCCGCACCAAAAAAGAGCCATTTGACTTTGAATTTGCTTAGTCACTCTCCAATTCATTTTTCATCTACAGGATTCTCTATATTCACTTATAAAACCAGGTGGTTTTTATGGAGGTTTGAATAATGACAGTGCTCTGCAGCTGTTTGGCACTGCTTCTGAAATGGAATTCCTGACAGGGAAGATGCCTCTGACAAGACCAAGTGATCACAGAATCATAAAATCATTAAGGTTGGAAAAGATTATTAAGTCCACATCTAACCAATCACACTGTTGTTAATGGCTTGAGAGAAGAAATATTCTGAAAAAGTTTAAAAAATCCAACCCCTCTTATCATCCTATATTTTTCTTGTATATTTCCAACTCATCCAAGGGTTGTTTTCTTCTCTGGACTTTGGTTAAAACACTTAGATGCTCCAGCCTAGATTGGAAAAAAATCAGTGAGACTCATTTGCAACTAGCACAGTTAATTTTGGAAGACCTGTTGCCATGCCACAGTTAAGCTGCATTATGTTTTATCATGTTGTTTAACACACAAAACACGTGGTATCACCCTCAAATGTTTACCGCATACTCTCTTTTCTAAAACTTGACATTTATGACGTTTTTCAAGAAAGACAATAATTCAGGCTCTAAGCACTAAGTAATTAAGAATTAGTGCCCAAAAGCCCATGTTTTGAGTTCTGTGATTTATTGAAGATTTTCTACACTGACGAGGTCAAAACAGAGAAAGTGAAAACATACTGAACATTTCATGACTTGTCAGTGGCTCTGGCTTTATTTTACTCTCAAAATTCAGACTTTCAGCAGTCAACTAACATAAACCAAAATTTCTGACAGTTTCTCCAATTCTTCAATGCTGTATGAAAAGCCATCTTAACCAGCTCAAACAGTAAGTATGTTGGGACCAATTCACACAGGACCCTCTTTCTCTAAGGCTCCCAGCCCCCACCAAGGAGACAGAAATAACCTCTGCTGGACTTTCTTCTTTAATATAAAAAATTATAGGGGGAGAGGAGGGCATTCACTAATGATTTGTTAAGACAAGGTGGAAGTCCTGAACTGGCTAACTTTAATGGAAACAAAGAAATCTGTTCCTCAGCCAAAGCTTATGACTCTCACTGCCCGGTCCACTTCCACCTCCCTTTGATTTATAGCAAACTGATCCATTCCTTGAAACAGATGGGTTTTTTGCACTCCCCTCACGAAAAAACTAAACAACAAATCCAGCCAATAAAAACAAACCAAAAAAATCCTCTTCTTTAAACAATAGTGACCTTTTCTCAAGAAAATAACAATTTTGATAAAAGTTTATTGTTTCCCCCAGACTTCTGGTGACCAGGAAGGAAAAGGTCAAGTTCCCACTAGAGCATTTTTCATCTGGGCAATTTTGAGAGGACAGAGAGCTCAGTATGCTGAAGGTGAAGCCCCGAAGGTGACCCTGTCAGCCTGAGTTTCTGCCTCCCCTCCTGCCACAATGCAGAGAAAACCCACCAAAACACAACCTCACCCATGCCACCCTGACAGCAACCTCAGAGAGCAGGACAGGCTCTAACAAAGCAAAGGACCCTCTTTTTTTTTTACACAGAACAGAAAGTTCTGCTCTGAGCTATGTGGCTCTATGAGGAAAATTGGATGTTAGGCAAAAAACAAATCTCAAATCTTTTCCATCTATCTGAGTAAGTGACAGTTGTGATTAGATGCACGCACTTGGGAAATTACAGCATGTGGCAAGGACGTGGTACCGTAATCCTTTCAAAAATAGTTGTGGTGCCAGAACAGACCCCTAAGACACTCCAGTATACCCCATCTTTCTCCCATTTCTGCTCTGTGTGACCCCTTTACCCTTCCCCACTGGGATCCCCTGCCCACTTCCCCACTCTGATGCAGGGCATTCCTTCATCTTGCAATGGAAGCAGCAACAGCAGGAGGCTTCACAGCTCACTGCCCTCAGCCCTGCAGCCTGGAACACGAGGAAGAAAAGCAGGGACAAAGATTATAGTGACTTTGATGGAGCAGGGGAACATGGATATTAAGTTGCAGCAGAATACGGATTAGAGGCTGTTGAACCTGGTTTGGCACAGAAACTCTGCGATGTCTATCTATTGCCTCTGCAAAGCTGCATTTGGCCAACCTGCTTGTAGCTTCTGGAAAGGTTTATTTATAGGCCACCCTTTCATTTTTGTTCATGCACAATTAGGAAGTGTGGAGAACTAAATCATTTGCAGCAAATGGAATTTGAACCGAAAGGGAAAATGCCTCCTTACATCCCATGGAAAATGAGTTCCTGCTGTCTACCGCAGGAATCTTCTGTTCAACACCTCTGGATCGTGCATGAGTTGCAAACTGATGTGCTTTGGCTGATAGGGGAGACCTTTCTGCTCTTTCACATCTGTCTTTTCAGGTTCCAAGAGGAAGGAAGAAGCTTAGGAGTGAATTTTAGAAAATAATTTCATTTTGTGTATGCAAACATCCTCACTAGAGAACCTACTCATACCAGTCAAATCTCAGTATAAAGATCACTTATTCAACCCAACAGGCTGATTCCAAAAGCCCAGTACACAACAAACAAATGGAAAAAAATCTGTGTATTTGCTGCATATTTTCACAGTCTTCAACTCGCTTACAATTAAACTTTCCATTTTAAGGAGTATTACAATGGGGTTTTAATTCAACAGCATCTCCAGAAAAAGATTTATACCTCATACTTCCATATTTATCATGCCAAAGGGTAGAAATAAATGAGCGTTGTCACATTCTGACACTGAATAAAATGTCATGAAAGTCAAATGACACACTTAGAATTTAAAATTTTTTATTCCAGGAGAGAGAGAAACTGTTAAATATATTTAAGAAAAGAAGTAAGGCAATCAAAACAATGAAATAGAGGATCTTTCTTGCTTTATTACCTCTAGTATGCCAACCTCCTCTTTGTAACAGCCAGGCAGACAAAGACCTGTCATCCAGTATCTTCACAAATTACAGTCCAACCTGTAAATACAAACAGAGCACTTGATATGATCTTCAGGCATTTCTATTTTCTATTTAATACTGTTTCATGCATTCATGTGCTAATAAAGGTTAAACTAGGTGATCTTTCAAGCAGCCCTCTACACTTTATCTGCCAGAGCTATAAAAGCCAAAGAAAATTGGTGCATTTATATTGTGAAAAGAGAAAGACTCCGAGCATTGTAATGAAGTAGGGTATTTCTTCTTGTGTATCATTTCAGCAGCAGTTGTTTACAACAAAAACATTTAGTCAGAACTGGATTTTTATGAGAAATCCTCATGTGTTACTAATCTTCTGCTGACATCAGACTGATTCTCCTGGATCTTTCATTTGCTTCTGGTGAATCACCTTGCTCATAAAACAAATTGCCTTGTCCTGACTTGGATTTCCACGTTGATTTTCCGTGTGGCTTCAGGTATATGCAGCAGTTTACCCTTGAGAAAATTCAGCATAGTCATGCTAGCACAGTCTTCATCCTAAAATAACACACACCATTCTACAATGAACAAAATAAAATAAAAAAATTGGAGGAATTAATTCTAAAATTAATTCCAGTATAGAACAGCCTTTTTACCTCAGATTCCAAAAGCAGAACCAGATGCACAATTAAGTACAAGGTGGGCCACATAACCACAGATGAGAAGCAGACAAAAGTGTTTATCAAAATATCTCCTTATTCCTTTTGACTTCCCAGCCTTGTCTTCAGCCTTCCTAAGGTAGCAATTTCTCCTCTATACAGGAAATACACAAGTCCCTTTTTAACCCTCTCAGTAGTCTGAAATACATACCAAAAAACCCCTTTGTGGGGCCCCACAAAGAACCTTTAGGCAAAGTAAGCAGCTGAATAAAATCACCTTTTCAGATCTCCACATCCTTCAAAAGATAAGAGCACGGTCCTGAACATGAATGGTTGGTTTGGCTGAGAACTGGCAGAGCTGGATTACAAAATGAGGAAAAGGTGTAATGAAAACCTTTGCAATACATAAAAGAAATCTCAGATTGCCCTATGAACAAAGCCAAAGAAGAACATGGATAGAGAGGCTGGGTTTAGCAAAAGTGCTTCCACGGTTTCACTGAATAGCTGAGATAAACAAGAACAGGCAAATCTTGATGCATCCACTCATCAGGCTAGAGAACGAATTATCATTACAGAATAAATGGCATTCTCCTTCAGGCAGAGTTGATAAACAGCCATCTAGAGAGAAGGAAAAAAACCAAGAATGTCCCCTGCAAAGGAATTACAATAAAAACCCTATGTGTTTTCTATAATGTTTCATGATCACACAGGACGAGCCAACACCAATTAAAGGCCAAACTCTGCTCTGAAAGTACAAGCTCATCTCCCATTTACAGCAGCAATGGTAGAAGAGGCAAATTTTGGCCATGACCTTGTCTTTTATTAACATCCTAGATGCCAGAAGGCAGATTTACAAAGGCATTTTTCAAGCTAAAATTGCATATGGGCCCATTGACACAAATACAGGGATTTGCAGAAAATCCTCACAGGATGCCTGTAGTGGCTTTTTAAATTTTTAATCACAAACAAATGAGTCATGCTAGAAAGAGTACACAGAAAGAGAACTACCATCACCACCAGCACTGATTGTTTTAAAAAACCTAAATTAAGCTTGCCAAACCTAGCACTTGAAGTTTCTTTTCTCTGTTATTTGTATGCATACACAGAGTCTGACAAAGCATCCCCAAAATTATAACATAGACTTAAAAAAAAAAAAAGATGCAAATTTTTAGAAATACCCACTATGGTGCAGTAAAATTCTTTCATTATTTTCCCATCATTTCATTTTATTCTGATAAATGCACACATTAAGCCCTTCTCTCAGTAATTTTTTTATACTCAAGTGGAATCTGATTTTTTCCAACATAGTTACTCTGAACTACTTCCTCCTTTTCCAAAGGCATTTGATCTTTTGCATTTGAAATGGAGCAACTGAAATTGGAATTGAGCAAAACATTTAATTTCCTTAGACCAAGAGATTCTTAGCACTTTCCAGATATGCTTTAATTATTTTGGGAGAACAACATAGCTTTCCTTGCTAACTCAGACCAGGTCTAGTAATTTCCCTGTATTGCAAACTAGTCAGTGCTTCTTTAGCCTAAAAAAAAGCTGATCTTTTAAAATATTGAGTTATGCTCTTTGAACAATCCACATCATGCGGATTTTTGTGGGGTTTTTTTCTGAAATATCTTCCTTGAATATTTTTTTACATAAGTTGGTAAAATGTAGATTATCTAAGTGTCTACAATTGTTTGCATCATCCTCCTCCACTTACTGTAATCTACAGACCTCAAGATTCTGGATATGACAGCAGTGCCACCATTGAAGGCACTTACAAAAGAAACAAACACCATGGCTACAGCAAGAACTTGAATTCATGTGCTAGAGGGTTTCTGCATTTCACAGTTATTGTTCTTTGTTTTGAGGTGGTGCCTACAGTTCTGAACAGCAAAATGATCCCTCCTAGGTATCAGGGGATGTGTAATGAAAACTGAAAGGGAAGATGAGAATAATAACTCGTTGACTAATCTTTTTTCCCCAGCTGTCATTTATGCCCTCACCCATGCCTTCATTTCTGTTCCCAAGTTATTGTTTTAATTTTGACCAAGCCCATGCTGAAATTGAACACAAAGCTATTTAAAATACTTAGGGTCCAATCTAACTCCTATTCAAGTAGATGGAAAGAAAGATGGATTTTATTTCTTTATTTCAGAATAGAAAATATTCCTGTATTTCTGCTAAGACAAAGGCCAGTGCAGGACATCAAACCACTACATTCCATCACATCAGAAGCATTTCCCACATGGGTCTTAACAACGTGAGATACAGATGAAAACAAAAGCCTTTTTCCCAAGCAACAGCACCACACCAGTCCCGTCCCAAGCTCCTCCCCACTCCTTCCTGACCCGGGGCAATTGCTCAAAGTCTTGTCCACATTTTTTTCAATTTACTTTCCTTATATTTACTGCCCAATTTATACTGGCAATGAAGCCAGCCAAGTCATTCCTTTTTGTTTTGAGAAGAACAAGGTGGATAATTTTTTGTAAATCATTTTTACAAACACAATATTCATAGTCCTAGAGATGAACTGAAAAATCTACTGCAAGGACTGAGCAGCAGTTCTTAAACAAACTTTCTTGGTTTTATTGCTGGTGCTTTATTTTTCCTTTCTTTCTCCTCTCTTGCTGTCTCTGTCACCAGTACCAACCATTTTCACTCTTAATGTCACACTGTAATTAAAGAAATTTCTTGTTCTATGGTTTAAAAAATTATTTTAATGACCTTCACTAATTCAGATACGTCTTCAAGTCTTTGTGCTATAGCTATTGAAGCAAGCAGGAGTCTCAAAATGTCTGTGAAAAGCACTTACTGAAATTTTACATCTAAAAACACTAGCTAAGAATTCTTTTCAGAGGCTTTGATTCCATGAAGCCGCCATGATCTTCCTTCTAAACCAGACAGACAAAAAAAAAAGCCACTTAGAGGAAAATGGGAAAAAAACCATAATACAGAAAACACTACCCTGCAGCAGAGTTCACATCTCAACAAAGAAGAAACTCAAGGACTGCATAACATCTACTAGGATGTTTGTTGTAGATATTATATTGATGTAAAAATGTATGTCTCTGGTGAGATGAAGGATGGTAGCGCAGAGCTCGAGAGAGAAAACAGGGCAGCACCTGAATCCTTTGTTTTAAGCACAGAATCATCATATCATCATTAGGGCTGGAAAAGACCTCTAAGATCATCGAGTCCAACCATTCAACTGTATGGCACAGGAGACATATCCTTTGAGATACAACAGTTGTCTGTGTCCTCTTGCATGAAAAATATTACCCTGTCTCATGCCATGAGTTTGCAAACCACGTATCCCTACATGTGAAAAATAATGTGGAGCCAGACTTAAGTGAAGTAGGAGCAAGAAGCCCACAGGACAAGTATTCCTGCTCCGTGGCCTTCCTACATCACCAGAACAGCTTCTGCTGGCTCCCAACCCAAAAGACAGGACCCAGGAAAGGGATAAAAGAGGTGGGAGGCAGGACCATGAGGAAGCTTGGCTCCCAGAGCAAACCAAGCATCAAGGGAGACCAGGGACAGGAGAGCAGGGAGGCCTGAGTCCTCACCTCCTTTGCTATCCCTGTGTCCATGCTGAAGGAAATCCCGTGTTCACATCTGCCTGAAGCACAGTATTCCCTGGGCTCCCACTGCAACACAGCAGCTTTGCTCTGCCCCTTGCACAGCTCTGCAAAGCCTCATCTGAAACAGTTAAGTACAAGGAAGTGTAATTTTAAGTTCTATCCATAACTCACACGGAGCTATTATAAAAGGAGGAACATTACCCATATTATAAATGTTACATGAGTAAACGAGGAATATGAATGAGTGAGAGCTATTCATCTCAATGAGCACTTCTCTCCTGGAGAGTGTTACAAAGCCACAGGATGTCCCCAAGTTTCAGAATTTGCATTCCCACCTTTGAGTTAGATGAAAAACTTGCAAAAGCATATGTATCTAGATAGCTCCTTAATGACCCTGCCTCTCAGGGGAATTCTGTGCATTGCATATTCAGGAGAAAGACGGCAATAGACACAACCACGCACGCTTACCAACAATAATTGCTACTTAAACAGCCATTTTCTCCTGCAAACAAAGCTTTACTGGGCACCTACTATCAACCCTCTGAATGAGGGAAAGCCAAAGATCTTCCAAAGATGTAGATGGGGAGCAGTGGGATAGCAACTGAAACCATTTCCATTGCCTACAGCTGTGTCTGTGTTGCAATTAAAAGATGTATGTGGAGATAAACGCTTAATGCTGAGGACCTAATGCCACATTATTTTAAAAACCAGGGAGGGTAGAGAGTGGGGATGTACTTCAGGCACAGTCAAGTCTGATCTGATGTGCTGAATTAGCAGTGGGCACACTGGTCTCCGTGCAGGAGGAGCTGAGTTCATGAGCTCTGAGACCACTCAGTACCACAAACCACATGACCTTAGTGCAGGCAACTGGAAGAGCTGTTTCAAAATGCATTCCAGATCTGAATAAAACCACTAATGTAAATGCACACTTCTTCATCCTGTTCCTCAATACCTTTGAAAACACTGAAATAAGTCATGCACAAAGGCACAACTCAAGGAGAAGAAAGATTGCACAGTAACTTCTCTTTTGCCCAAGCTGCTATGCCTTTCATGTTGCTTTGATAATAAAGGGAACGAAAGTCTGAAGCAGAACTATTCAACTAAACTACACTCCATTGCCTGGTTCTGAATAAAGAAATTTCAAGCTTTTCTACCTTACCTATTATGCTATTCTAAGACAGAAAGATTTCTATAATTTTAAAGGTTTGTTGGGGTTTTTTTCCCCAGCATTAATGAGATTTTTTTTCCTCTGAGAATTTAGCACTTTTCTCACAATTACCATTCCACCTCCAGTTTCTTTAATACACCTGTTTCTGCACAGCAGACAAGAATGAGCTGTTTTTGTTAGGTAGTGTCTTCCCAGTAGATGCTGCCACTGCAGTGCTGAGCACCTCTCACAGCAACACCGAACACTTCTTTATGAACCTTCAGTGCCAAAGTTGCACACTGATTTTGCTGCACTAGAATTCCATTCAGCAGAATTCATTGCTGCACCAGAAGCATCTTTCCTGCAGCATTAACAGGGATACCCCTGTGTCAGTGCAGGAACTGTAACAAAAGCAGGCAGAATTGCAGCCTCTCTCTTTCTCCCAGGTTGTTTGAGAGGGCAGGTACTTCATTTAGCATATTTCTTAAACTGGGAATTGTTTTTAAGAAAAGAAAAATACACACACAAAAAAAATCCTGACTACTCTTATTTCGGTTCTGATGCTCACAGAAACACCATTTTTTCCAGGTACAGGGAAGGTAAATGACAGCTTTAAACCAAAGTGATCTGTTTCAGCCAAATATATTTGCTTTTTTTCCTGAAACTTCTCTCCTGCCCTTCCACATGCCCAGACTGGAGAACAGGCAGTGGGTACAGAAACTCCTCCCTGCCAGGAAGCCAAACCACAAGCAGACACCTCCAGGGGTGAGCACAGGGCAGGGAACAAGCTCAGTGAAAGCTGGTTATAAACCAAACCCACATCGTGGATGCCCTGCAACCACCCCCATTCCCCCTGGGGCTGCCCACTTACATAGGCAGCCAGCAGCTCCTCCGTGGCTCTTCCCTTTCTAAAGATACTGTGGCCCCAACCTCAACCCCTGCTTTGGTGTGGGCAGCTCTTTCCCCCTGGGCTGGGGAAACAGCTCACTTCTGGCTTTGAAATTAAACCATTTGCCTAACAGGTCTCCCAAGATCTGGGCACCATCACAAGATGCCCAAATCACCAAAATTTTCACACCTAGCTGGGTTAGAAAGTTAGGTGGAGAGCAGAGCAGCATTTTCATCTGGGAGCCCAAGGAAGGGACATGACCGGCCCCACTGTGAAAGCAGCGAAGGATTCACACTGCCCCGTAACCAGATCTTTCCGTGATGCCAGCCTGAGCTTTGTGATGGAGTGGGGAACATCTCCACTGCCTTCACATGATCCCACCTCAGGATTTTAGATCTAACTTTACTATGCTTTAAAAAAAAATATCTGTTGTATAGGATTGGTCTGTTTCTACTCCTTGGTGATGTGCATGACAGCAACACAGCAGATATATAGCACATGCCCTTAATTTAGTCCCTGTAAAGCTCTCCTGTAACTGCTTAATGCAATCAATTCCCGAGTAATCTGAACTGTGCCCACAAATGAGCATAAATTGGCATCGAAGCTAGAACAATGCAAGCAGTGGTGTTAATTCCCAACCATCTATTGTAATTCTGTATTCATTGGAGAGGTTCCTCTCCTGGTTAATTTTAGAAGTTCTTTACACAAATGACTGCTATCCTCTGATGTGGGGCAACAGGGAATGTCTTTTTAGCACTAAAATTACACAAAACATACTATGCATGTATGTACACAAGCAGAACTGAACAAAGAGTATTTAGAGAAATTCTGGACTCATTTGCTTTGGTGGATAAATACTGTTTTTAGGTAAAGTCCATTTACAAAATTACATGACACATCCATATATGTATATACACACACGCATCCCTTCAGTACAGAAAATTCCCTTTAGAAGTATTTAGAACTACACTGTGCATTAACTACAAAATAAGCCACATGCAGACTTGCAGATGACAAACAGCAAAGGGGGAATGATTTGCATTATTGCAGAGCGAGGTGAGGCAGGCAGCGCGGGAGCCCTGCCCTCCTGTTCGCTCCGTTGTCTCCAGGGAATGAAGGGAGCCGATGATGTTGGGAAGGCTGCACGGCCGTGCTCCTGCGCTCCCTCTTCCTCTCGCCCTCTCCAGTCTTTTCCTTCTCACACTGCCGCAGAGCTTTCCAAATGAAGAAGTTGTTTCCATGACACCAAACCCTTAATTTGAAGCATACATATAAACAGCCTATGATTGTGATCACAATGCACCATTTCTTATTTATTTTATTCTTTCTTTTGGTTCTGCTTTGGACAGAGACAGGCAGTTCTAATGAAATACAACATAAAAATCACTGGTTGTAAACAGCAAGCAGTTTCACCTTTAGTGTTTTACAAATACCTTGATTTTGTTCTCTATTAAATTTCTTGTCATGTTTAATAAACCTAAGAAGCAGACTAGTTGCCTAATCAGAGTGCTTTGTGTTTACGCTTTGTACTTTTAGCCAGACACATCTCCATGGTGCTTTGTTCTTTTGGTGAGGTCTTAGTTTAGTGCATCCTTTCCCCTCACTATTTACTTTTCCTCAAAAGCTATTTTTTGGTCACTCTCTTTCCCAGAACAGTGTTTTGTATTCCTCTATCATGGCAAACTTACAATAAGAAACTACAAATGTAAGTATTCTTTCTTTTTAAATTTATCTACATTTTTATCTATTTATCTAAAAGATAAATAAAAGAACATTCTTCTGGCATAAAAAACTGTAATAAAATATGTGCCACATTAAGAAAGACATAATCTTATATTGAACAGGACTACCATCAGTGGAACACACCCCATAAGCAACCATTTTATTTTTTAATTATTTAATTGTGCATTCTTAATCACAAGATCAAGATTTATTTGTCCTTCTAAAGAGAAATTTTAGTCAAAATATTCTCCAGTTAAAACACTGTAAATTTGTTTGATTCCCAGTGAAATGGAATCAGAAAGTAAAGATGGCAGGAAGATGAAGGTTTTGTGCATCCACAGCATCCCCTCTCTCATCCAACTCCTGCTACCAATGAAAGCAGTGGCAGAAGCAGAATGCAATAGCAGGTAAGTGTTATTCATATCCTCAGCTTTATTAACAAGTCTGAGACACCTACGGCGTGTACACCCGCACACCTGCTAAGCCAAGGGCAGGGAAAGCAGGCATTTACTGAGTGCCTTATTTCCCATTGCTCCACACCTGCAAGGCAGCTGCCCATGGGTGCCCTCAGCTCCCTTCTCAAACACAGCAGCTCCTGCCCCACTGCTACAGGTAGGAATTACAGCTAGGAATTACACTGTAGCTGCAAGTCCCGTGCCATTCCCTGAGTGCGCAGGGGGACGCAGGGAACGTGACAAGGTGGCACATTTCCATCTGGCCATCACTGGTATGCTCACTGTGGAGAGCAGCTTGTACCTTTGGGCCAGATGTTTCGCTCTCCTGAAAGACAGGAAGCAACAAACAGCCAAAACAACACTGGGAGCAGCTTCTCAATATGGAGGCCCAGAGACTGATCCCAAAATCAACACACAAAAGACAGAGCTAAATATGCACAAGTGATTTGATGTACCAGCAAAATCAGCACCGTCCCTTTTCCTACCCCCAGATTACCCAGAAGTTCCTGCACACAAAGGAAAGGAGAAAATTCCATGGCTTTATGGCACAATTCAACCCCTGGCATACTTGCAAGCAGTGATATATTAGGGTAAAGGTTGCAGGGGGGCTTCAGAATTGGAGCAATAAATCATTTTATTGGTATCTTTTCCCCATTCATGGAGGCTTTCTTATGACATAGACTTTTCCCCAAAAGCAGCCTGTTCCAAAGGCCAAGGAAGGCAGAAAGACTCCCTGCGCTGAAGACACCAGGTGTCCCACGAGGTAAAATGTGCTACCCATAAATGTGAGCACCTGGCTGTACCATCCATGAAGGACACATCCACAGAAACTTGCAGGAAGCAACAAGATGAGTAAAGCCTGGAAGCCCATAAATAGCAGAAAACACTCAGGACGTAGAAATGTGAAACACAGGAGCAACCAGCAAAGCATGGCACCCAGAGTTGAAGGGGGTGAGACTGCTAGGTGGCCACAGGAGTTCATGCATGGGACACTCCCTTCTTCTGCGTGGCTACTTCAGCCAGGCATGATCTGCCCTTCACATGAGACCACACAAGAGCTAGGCTCAAGCCTGTGCCATGCAAGTTTGCTCTGCAAACCTCAAGCAAGTTTTTCAGTCATCTGTCAAAGAGGAACAGCAGTAGAGCCACACTTCACAGGGACAGAGTGAAGACAAATATGCGGGAGCACATAGAAGACTGCAACAGCAGGTACTAAAAGACATGTGTTGGGGAAGATGAAACAGGAAAGCCTTGGAAATATGATTGCCTGACAAAAGATTTTGGGAATATGAAAACTACAGGCAACATCGAAATTTTTTAATTATTTAATTGTGCATTCTTAATCACAAGATCAAGATTTATTTGTCCTTCTAAAGAGAAATTTTAGTCAAAATATTCTCCAGTTAAAACACTGTAAATTTGTTTGATTCCCAGTGAAATGGAATCAGAAAGTAAAGATGGCAGGAAGATGAAGGTTTTGTGCATCCACAGCATCCCCTCTCTCATCCAACTCCTGCTACCAATGAAAGCAGTGGCAGAAGCAGAATGCAATAGCAGGTAAGTGTTATTCATATCCTCAGCTTTATTAACAAGTCTGAGACACCTACGGCGTGTACACCCGCACACCTGCTAAGCCAAGGGCAGGGAAAGCAGGCATTTACTGAGTGCCTTATTTCCCATTGCTCCACACCTGCAAGGCAGCTGCCCATGGGTGCCCTCAGCTCCCTTCTCAAACACAGCAGCTCCTGCCCCACTGCTACAGGTAGGAATTACAGCTAGGAATTACACTGTAGCTGCAAGTCCCGTGCCATTCCCTGAGTGCGCAGGGGGACGCAGGGAACGTGACAAGGTGGCACATTTCCATCTGGCCATCACTGGTATGCTCACTGTGGAGAGCAGCTTGTACCTTTGGGCCAGATGTTTCGCTCTCCTGAAAGACAGGAAGCAACAAACAGCCAAAACAACACTGGGAGCAGCTTCTCAATATGGAGGCCCAGAGACTGATCCCAAAATCAACACACAAAAGACAGAGCTAAATATGCACAAGTGATTTGATGTACCAGCAAAATCAGCACCGTCCCTTTTCCTACCCCCAGATTACCCAGAAGTTCCTGCACACAAAGGAAAGGAGAAAATTCCATGGCTTTATGGCACAATTCAACCCCTGGCATACTTGCAAGCAGTGATATATTAGGGTAAAGGTTGCAGGGGGGCTTCAGAATTGGAGCAATAAATCATTTTATTGGTATCTTTTCCCCATTCATGGAGGCTTTCTTATGACATAGACTTTTCCCCAAAAGCAGCCTGTTCCAAAGGCCAAGGAAGGCAGAAAGACTCCCTGCGCTGAAGACACCAGGTGTCCCACGAGGTAAAATGTGCTACCCATAAATGTGAGCACCTGGCTGTACCATCCATGAAGGACACATCCACAGAAACTTGCAGGAAGCAACAAGATGAGTAAAGCCTGGAAGCCCATAAATAGCAGAAAACACTCAGGACGTAGAAATGTGAAACACAGGAGCAACCAGCAAAGCATGGCACCCAGAGTTGAAGGGGGTGAGACTGCTAGGTGGCCACAGGAGTTCATGCATGGGACACTCCCTTCTTCTGCGTGGCTACTTCAGCCAGGCATGATCTGCCCTTCACATGAGACCACACAAGAGCTAGGCTCAAGCCTGTGCCATGCAAGTTTGCTCTGCAAACCTCAAGCAAGTTTTTCAGTCATCTGTCAAAGAGGAACAGCAGTAGAGCCACACTTCACAGGGACAGAGTGAAGACAAATATGCGGGAGCACATAGAAGACTGCAACAGCAGGTACTAAAAGACATGAAAAACCTTGAGAGAAGCAGCAGGGCTGGGGTTTGCAGCATCCCCATCCCTGCCTTACAAAAGGGCTTCCTTTCCCTCAGGAAGTCCTCACAAGAGCATCCAGCCTGGAGGGTGAAGTGTGATCCAAGCTCTGTTGAGGAGTATGGACATCAAGGCCTGTGCTCACAGCTTTTTCATCGCTTGTGGAGAACCTGGCAATCTCTGAAAATAATTTGAGATGTGACAAGGAAATGAGATAATGATGCACTTTAAAGTCAGCTACTGAAGAGAGATGGGGTGCCTGACAAAGGACAAAGTTACTTGCTGGATCATACTGACAGGGCGACACCAGAGACAAGTGATTTGAACTGAAGGAAAGGCTTTTTCAGTTGTAGTGTAGGGTTTATACCATTAGGATGCTGCCATTCTGCATGTTATTCTGAGAGCTATTAATGCATCTCTATCTTTTATTCAATTATATTTTTTCCCTTTAATAAACTTGCTTATTCAGTCTCACTATCACACCAAAGGACTAATTTGGATTTAATTTATCTCTCTCTGTGTACTTGCCATAGCCACTGTTCCTTTTACTTTTTCTCCCCTATCTGCCAGTCTTTTTAATTCTCTGTCTTTTGTGTGAGCCTCGTAGGGCAAGGATCATACCTACTTCTATTTTTGGAAACCATCTACAGGGAATAAATTATGGTGATTATGTCCAGCAGAATTAGATTGTAGTGACTGCCAGACATGGAATAGCCACTGTCAGAGATCCTCAGAACAAGATCATCTGGCTTTGCCCTCAAGTAAGAAAGAACAAGGAAGATGCACCACCAAAATCAGTATTATGAAAATGCCTCTATCTCTAATCTCTGAAAAAGTGCATGGTGAATGCTGCCTACAGCCAGGGAATCACAGAGAGAGCCAGGCATTTGAGCTTTACCACAGAAAGGACATAATAACATTAGTGACTGCTGAATTTAAAATTGAATTCTACTGAAGTTCCCATTTGAAGCTACACTTATTCCCTTGCTCAAGGCTTTGAGTGTGGGTAAAAGGGTGGGAAAAAGCTTTGAATGCAATCTTCATTTTACACATTTCTGATATTTAAAATGTTTCAAAATTATTAATGTTCTACACTTTGCTTCAGTCCAAGTGGTGGCTTATCTAATATTACTTTATGAAAAATTTGGAAGTATGAAAATAGTATTATCCATATATTCAACTAAAATCTGTTTATTTATGTAGTAGGAAAAAATGGCCAAATATTTTAACATCAAATTAAGTGTGTGGCGTAGACCTCCCAGAGGAAAAGAAATAGACTCCTGTGAAGGTGCTCAGTTCAGTAGCTGTAAGGTGAAGGATGCCAATGCTAACACAGCTGCACTTTTGACTCAGACACTTGAGGCTACATTGGTGTGATGCTCTAGAGGTAAGGTGGTTTAAGGAGACAAGGTGCAGGCTGAGTTTCCCTAGCTTGTTCTTAACTGCTTTAAGCACTTTTTCTCTACTGGTGCCTCTATATATGTTCAAAGAGGGCCCGTAAGGAGGGAAAGAAAGGGTGCTTGTGCCCTTATCTTGTTGCTTCTTGGTGTGTTAGAGACATCTGCAAGAGCTGGGAGTCTGGCTTGTTTGGGTTTTGCTGGCTTTTTCTATCAAGAATGTAGGTTCTGTGTCTTGTTTGAGAGGCAGTCATTGGTAACCAGAGCTGTGAGAGTTCTGCTGACTCTCTAGAGTGAGGAGCTTCCACAGGTCCAAAGAAGACTGTCACCTGGCACCCAGAGCAGGTCTGGGTGTCTGCATGTATGAAAAACAGGTTGTTCTGAATATGTTTCACCTTTTTGTCTAACTGATGTAACCATGATAATGTGGATTAACATATCCATATTCATCTTCCTGTAAAAAGTATAAATTGCAGAGTTTCACAGACTTTTACCATAGTGGGTTTGTTTCTGTGGGCTCTCTTACCAGGTAGATATTTCTGATTTAAGGAACTAGTATCCATTAAAAGGCACCTTTTTTTCCAGTAACAAACAACCCTGCCAGGGTAAGAGGAAACCAGAACACTCCAAATATTTTTTTCCATGCTGACAATCATGACACACAGGTGAGATGATTGATGAAGCATCAGAAGAGCAGAAGGGAATGGACATTTTGGGCACATGCCAGATCTTCCTTTAGGCTGCTGCATTGTGAGCCTGCCTTAGGGCAGTTTCATTTCTTCTCCAGCAGCACATCATCCCAGAGCAGCAGAGCTCCTCCTCTGTGCCATGCTCTGGAGGAACCCAGGGCAGAGCAGTAACCACCTGGAATCCTCCCTGATGAGAGAAGCTGCCAATATCTGCCCAAAACCTGAAAGTTTATAAATAGACATCAGAACAGATGGGGAGATGCATCCCTTCCTAAGTCAGGATTTACATTTTCTTGCATTCATATTGCAAATGTTTTGTTGCAACCAACCCTTTGGGGATTTCTGTGATGGCTGAAATAAAAAGAGAGGATTTCAGGCAACACCTGACTGTTGAATTCAGAGGCCTAAGCCCCATACTCTTCAAAAGGTCAACACCTTCCCCTGTGAATCTGTGACTGATTGCAGGTATTAACATCTCCTCAACCACATAAATAGTCTTGAGTAAGGAAGGATTTCAGAACATTAACCTCAGTAATTAGTCTCCTGTATCACCTTCTTTAAAGGACGCATGCTGAGAAGGAGGCAATAAAGACATTCAAAGAAATTAATCCTTTTTCCTATATTTTTTCTTGTTTCTTCAGGCTGGCCCTAAGGAGGAGAGAAATTTCACCCTGATAGCTGGAAAGGCTCCTATGGTTGAGCCTTTGGACATCTACTCTTTTCCCTGTCTTAAGGAGGAGCTGGTTCTGGTGCACTTATGTAAAATGCAGATGTTTCTTTCAAGGTCACTTGGCTGAAATAGACACTCGATGTTTTCTTTCCTTATTCCAACATGCTTTCACAATAGCTTTGTGTTCATCTGGCAAAGCAACATGTACAGCCACGCAGTTTGGATAGCTCACCCAGCAGCCCACTGCTCACCACTGGCACGGGGAAGCCACTGTGATATCTACAAGATACCTATCACAAAGATTTTTACCTTGTTTGTTCCTGTCAGGATTGGTGAGCAGTTTGGAGGAAAGTAGCCAAGGCTGCAGAGTTCAATTAAAACTCCCCCATTTAATGACAACCCTTTACCAATCAGATTTCTGAATCACTCCATTCATTCTGTCTTAATTAATCTTCTGGCCTCACATCACCCCAGCTAAAAGAGCCTGTATTGGATATGAACAACACATATAAGCAGCCCACACATCTTGCCTAATACCACGATGTGCACATGGGGATAAGGAGCTGAAAGAAACATGAGATGCAATTGATAAGATAGCAGCACCATCCCTGCACTGTGCACACAAACTTCACAAACACTCCCATTGGAAAAGGAATCCTTGAGGAGCCATTGTGTGGGGAACCCACAGCTCAGGCTCTGTAAGAAAGCAGTGGGAAAACCTGCTGTCTTCTAGGAGCTGATACAGTGTCACTGTCACAGAGCTACGGAGTGAGTGAGCAGTACCCACTGCATTTTCACACTATGAAATCATATGTCTTTTTAATTTGAAAAAAGTTTGGCTGATTAAGGTTATTGATATCTGTATTTCCTATGGGAATTTTAATAGCAAACAGGAAACCACCAGATAGAAATATCTATAATAGTAATGCTGACAGACCTCTGACTATAGCATCCTAAACTCTGGCTTTATAGCAACCTGCTTAGAAGTTTCTACACCCACAGAATTTCAGTCCTAGCCTAGCTCTTGGGACTGCTATATTCCACTTTTAAAAGCAAACCCATCAATTATCTGGATAGTGAAGGAGTGAAGGATAAACTTGAACAAGTTACATGAACATTTTAATTAAAGCACATCTTGACAAAAGATCAAGAAGAGAATAGTAAGTTAACATCCATAAAAAATGTGTTGAGACAGCTCTGATATATTTTCCAGTTGTAGAAAAGGTAATTGGATGAAATGAAGGGGAAACAAATTCAATGTGATAAATGTAATAGATATTTATTGCTACAAAGGATTAGCTAGAATTACCTTCAAGCACAGGCTTGATATGATAATTTGGTAAGAAGAAACTGCCTTTCCCTTTCATACTATATCAACTTCTTTTATTATGATGTTCCATAAAGGGGAGAAAAAAATCACATTATGGATTTGCTGGCCTGTGGGATAACCTTGAAATTGTGCCACTGAATTTCCACATCTTTTTTTAGACCTCCAGTATGGAACCAAAATAGTACTGAAAGTACATGGAAGATTAGAATATGGGTAAATACAGAGTGGGACCTTTTCTTGCCACAGAGAAAATCCCTGCGACCTCCACTCATTGAGAGTCAAGGCACAAATGAAAGTGCCTAAAGGGAGAAGAAAAAAATCTTAAAGAGATAACAGAACTTTCTCAGCTGTGAGCATTCCTTGTCGAATGAGAAAGTGTTCCTTTAAACTATCACTCCACACATACTGTGTGTGTGTGTGTAAATAGCGGTGATATATTCATGTCACATCTGTACTGGTTCCGTGCCACAGGGTGTAATGAAGCACATGGCTTTTGCCTTCCCAATAATGACTCACATGCTACCTACAGTAAACTAAGAAGAGAGGGGTGGCACAGTAACTACAAATGCAGAAAAAATGTGTGGTTTTTTATAATTTCCGTCTTCTTGTAACTATCCTTTTCTGTTTTCCTTCAAGAAGCCAAACCAAACCTAAGTAGCACTTTTGCCTGAACAAGGAGTGCTATAAATAAGTGTTACAAACAAGGAGTGTTATAAACAAGTGTTATAAAGAAGGAGTGCTATAAAGAGTTGAAAACCCCTATTTTATCTGCAAAACAGACATGCTGACATCTATGGCATGACAAAGCAAATGGATTATTTCTAGACTCCAGGTTGTGCAGAGGTGGGACCTATGTCTGTAAGACTGTTCCTAGCACAGTAGTGTTGCTACTAAAATATTAATAACAAATGATATACATAGCCTGAAGGGTGGGATCTTTTGCTTAAACTCAAAAAACCACTGAACAAGCGTATGACACCATCAGACACACTCTCTCGAAATTGTTCTAACTCAGTATTGACATTTATCTCCATTATCCATCACATCCATGAGATTTTAATATAATTATTTCAGAACATTGCTCAGCTCTTGTCTGCTCTTGGAAATATATCAAAATAGCTACAATTATTCCGAGATGGTTTATTTCAATATAAATCCCAAAGCGGACACTCTTATTCCAAAATAAGAGTTCTTATTTCCAATTTAATTTAATCTAGTTCTAAAATATCCTCCTGGGAGCTTATTCTGGAATAGTTCTTTTGGTACATTTCCAAATGTAGGCAAGCCCAAAGTCAGGGATTGGAGACTGGAGTTTGCTGAAGAGAAAACTCTGTTTCCACTTGAAAAAAAATCCAGACCAAATAAGCTCAAGAAATCCATCCCTTTCAGAAGCACAAGCCCTTACACAAAAAGGGTAGAGATCCTATTTCAAGAATAGCAGTTTGTTACGTTTGCATGTGCAGATACCAATTAATGTTTCATCAAAGGAGTCACTCACAGAGCTCCTCCACCCCTTTTTTTTTTCATCTAAACATATACTGTCAAAGCAAAAGAGAAAAAAATAAGAGTTGGAAACTAAGCAAAGAAAATAATATAGCTCAGGCAGCCTTCTGATCCTGAGAAAAGTGAAATGTAAAAGTCTCCATTAGCTCAGCCAAACATTTTCCATCAGTTGCTAATTTTACACAGAAGGTGTTAGTATGCTGAATGCTAGGCTGTATACAAAACCTGCAATAGGCAAGCCTGAAGAGAAGTACAATGAAGCTGTGAACCTATGGAGGGGGAAAAAAGGATATTTGTTGCTTTTTAAAATCAACTATACCT
This sequence comes from Corvus brachyrhynchos, assembly GCF_000691975.1. Classification (NCBI taxonomy): domain Eukaryota; kingdom Metazoa; phylum Chordata; class Aves; order Passeriformes; family Corvidae; genus Corvus; species Corvus brachyrhynchos. The sequence goes on along the minus strand of NW_008236965.1, from coordinate 2,675,476 downwards.
TCACTACACCAAAGCCTAAACTTTCTAAAATCTCTGGAATACAAAAGGGAACTTGGAGAAGATCTCAGTTTTCTTTACCACAAATGAACTTAGAGAAGTAAAATCAGAGAATGGTTTGGATTGGAAGGGACCTTAACAATCATCTAGGACCTATGACTTAACAACTTCCTTGCTGGGGATATCAGCAATCAGTGATGGTGAAACAGGACACTGGGAGTGTTTAATGTCAGAGTGGTTAAAGTCATTAGAACACGAGCAAACATGGGGACCTGTGTATGACTCAGCAGCTTTCTCTCTATCATTTGGCTTCACTGACCACTCAATAGTATTTCCAAGGATGAAACAAATTCTGATATCAGCAGATATTGACAGATAGTTGTTACCCAGAGCCTCTGCCTCTCAGTGTATATGAGCACAAACAAAAAAAAATCAAAAGAGCTTCCTAATACACTAAATGTAGGTAGTTGATCCAAGCAAGTTGTTTTTATTACATCTGTCCCACAAGTGTTAGTAAGAGATATGGTCTATCCTTTATGGATTTTGAAGACTGTCAGTAATACTGCTTTTTTTCCTCATTTTCTACTCATCAGCCTAACGAGAGAATTCAAGGCTTTCTTATTTTCTTTAGAGTCTTTTTTTCAGCCTGACCATGCACAAAATATATACAGCAGCATTTACCAACACTGCCACCAGTATCCCACAGAGCCAGAACACATCAGCTCTATCTTGCATCCCATGTACACCTTTCAAATCTGTCCCGAGTACCAGTGACATGTGAATCCCCTGTCCTTGTGACTGTGCTCTTCTCTGGGACTGCCCAAAGGCTCTGCAGTGGCTCTGCAAGGGCCTGCAAAGATAGCAGTCCTGTCCTTGTGAGACAGTTGTCTCAGCAGCCCATCTTCACCCTGGGTCACACATCACACAACCAAGACTTCGGAGTCAGGGACGGAGTCTCCTGCTTTAAACAACATCCACTTGGCAAGCCAAACATGTAAAGAAGAAAAGCTACAAAAGGTAGCTTCATGTCCCTTTTCTGCCCTCAAAAACACTCCAATTACACCTACAGCAGCAGTGCTTCAGGCCCACAAAGGTTGCATTGCCATGGTTTTGGTTCTTTCTCTTCCATAGGGAAGATTTGTCCCTTCTTCCTCCCAGTGCAGAGGAAGAACCATGACCGTCCCATCCCACATGATGCTGAGCTGTGTTTCACAGCCAGAAGAGAGACCTCAGCATGCCCTGTGCTCTACAGACCATCTGTGTTTGAGTTGGGAACTGTAGAATGAGAAATGCCAACAAAGGTGTAGATTGCCCCACAAGCCCCATGCAACCCCCTCTGATCAATCCCTTCCTCTGGATATCACCAGCCCTCCTTGTACCTCGGTAACATCACCACCAAAGCTGTGAGGGGTACCAAGAGCCACAAAGTAAGCAAATATCCCCATCTAGTGTCCCTGAGTGCTGCAGAATATATTCTACTACTTTCCATCTCTTTTATCCCTTTCCAGTCGTCCTGATTCTTAGTGAGAAAGAAGCTCTCTCCAAAAGAGAGACTAAAAATTACCACTGCCCCCCAGAAGGGCATTATGCAGGCTTTAGGCAGGCAAACAGCTCAGCCAGCACGCTGCTAATTACATTTCTGCAAGTCTGGTCTGAGCTTTCTCTTGAGCAACAGCTGCTTATTATTCCATCTCACATGGTCAGTCTCTGTGAGGTTTCTTTCTTGGCTCCATTCTGCTAATCTGACCACAAGGAATCGACAAATTAGTTCTAGAGGATAAACCAAAGGGGTTTTCATGTGGCCCTTACCCCCTGTTTTGCATACAGTGCTTCCAGCTCACGACTGTCTCCTCAGTTCTCCTAGAAAATCTCCCTGGCTACAGAGGCGTGTTATTTGAGGGTGAAATGCATTAGCCTCTGTTTGCTCCAAATTTAATTCATCTATTTAAATAATTTATTTCAGCATCCATCAGTATGAAAGCTGGGCAAATTGAATCCAAAGGATTTGAAGACACATAGATTAAATAAACTACCTTCCAATCCTGGCTCTCAAATTATCGCTGCCCCTGGATTAATTCTACCTTCTCAAAATTATTAAATTTGTGAAATAAAGATGAAATAAACATAAAGCAAAAGCAAATGGAATATAAACAGCCAGAAATCATAAGATATAATACAGAGCCTTAAATCATACTAATAGTCATTCAGTTTAGGTTCTTATTAGAGCTCTATAAAGTCATGAGTGGCATGAAAGAGATGAATAAAAAATTTTGTTTCTCAAAATACAAGAAATAGGGGTGCATCACATGAAACTTTCAGCCAGGGCTCTAAAACAAACAAAAGTGAGGACTTTCTGACAGAGTGAATCATTGAATTGCTAAACTCATTGCCAAAAGTGCTGCAGATGCTGAAAGCAAAAGTAGAATCTGACAAATCAACAAGATAAGGCCACAAAGACTTATTAAACACGGAGATCAGAAAATCTTTAAGCCATGAACTGCTGAGGGGTGGGAGAACATATTGGGCAAACATCACTCAATACTTTCCCTGCAGTTACACCCTTTCCTTAATTATCAGCTACTGTCAGAAGCAGGATACTGAGCTTGATGGGCTTTTGGTTGAGCATAATGGGGCTATTCTTATAGTGTGACAAGTCACAAACTGGATTTACTTTAAAATGTTGACACTGGCTTCAGAGTCTTGTACCAGAAGGTGACTAAAGAGCGTCCAAGTTAAACTCAGCCCATGGAGTTTAGGATAACAATTAGTCTCTCAGACTTATCTAACTTGCAGGAGTTGTTCATGTTGCAGCTCCAGATGATTGTCAAATCCATTAAGCATCACTACTGCAAATGCAAAGGCAGATATTTTTCTATGCCTATGGCTCATGATGAGAGCAAGCCAGCAGGTTACAGCACAAAAGACAACTCACTCTACAAAAGGTCCCTGACAAGCAGCTTCATTAACAGCAAGGATTTTAAGGAAAAAAAACTTTTTAAAGAGTAATATCTTCAAGAAAGGCCCCAAAATTTGAGGACAGGATTGAAATTATTTACAACATCTGTTCCACGCAGGTAGCTAGAAACCATAGTCAACACTGCTTTGAAGTCTCTGGAGAGTCCTTTGGAAGGAAGCATAGAAGAGCACATGGTCCCTGCCCCATCTGGACTGTAATTAAAAGCAACACTTGGAGAACAGGGTCAGAAAGATGCTTGTCCAAGCCAGCCCTCAGAAATGAGAAGCAGAGCAGGTCATCACTCCAGAAGATCTGGTGCTAAATTCAAGGAGAGGAAACAATCTAGTTTTATATCCTTGCAGTAAGTGGTGCAGACCCATACTTCATCACATAACAGGCAGCACCACCTGGCAGACTGATCTGCTCTTGTTCAACCACAACGCCAAAGTTTCTGAAAACATCAAGACAGCTCAGTTTTAAGCCAGTTTTAACACTAGCTGGAGAGTCACCAGGACTCTGAGAGCAGTGCAGCAGATGATAGACAATATTGCCATACCCCAAGTCTACTGCCAGAGCTGGATCCTCACACCAACAGCATTTTTCAGAAAAGCCAACATTTAATTTTTGTCTGCTAGAAAAGATCACACATAAAGGGGGAAGAAAGCCCTAGATTGATGCAGCCTGCAGACTTGACTCAGCCTTTATTGTCTTCAACATAAAGACCCTTGATGCCCTCCTGGGAGTGGAGTGCAGCCTTCAAAGTTGCCTGGAAACGTAAAACATGATAAGAGTGCTCAGGTATTGAAGCTGCTCTCAGAAGCCAGGTGAGGACAGCCTCAGGCCCCCACAAAGCTCATGGAGAAACAGCAATTACCAGAAGCAGCAGAGGGAGTTCACTGCCTTTGTCGCCCACATCAAGAGCGCTCAAAAGCCAGACAAGCAGGTGCTCCCAAAGGTGGCATTGGGACATGCAGGCAGGTGTGCCTGACCACTGTGACACATTTCACAGTCACATCAAAACAAGCTCTTTCTTTCTTATTCTTCCCTTGTTCTTCCTCCCTCAGTTCCCCATGCAAAGTCTGTCTCCACCTTCTACCATCATCTTGCCACAGCAGGAACAGCCAAATACCTCAGCCCGGAGTCAGAAAATGTAATGCCCAACCTGCTGAGTGTCCTGAGCCAGCTCTCACTCTGCACCTTCCTTTGGGGAACAGTTCGCAGCCATATACATTTCCTCCACCAGACTTCTACTGGTACTGACCTCTACTCTTGAAACAGCCTTCAAAACCCTTATCAAGGCTTCCCTTCACCAGTCACCATCCTAACCCATTTACAGTCTTAAAATTACAAGCCCTGGATGCCTGCCAGCTTAAATAATGCAGATCCAAATGACTTTAAATCTCTCTTTTTTTTTCCTCTCTGCATTTTCCATACACGGTGTTAAGACCCACAGCAGAAAACTCTGTTTCCCTGTGTTATTCTATAATTTGCAATGCCACCCACCAAATGGTACAGTAGAAATAGTTAATCACATAGGCTTGGGATATGCATAAGCTGAGTTGTAAAGGTGCTAATAGATATATTTGAATTCAAAAGAGATCTGAGAGGTGGAAAATAATATCTTATTAGTATGCTATATGTGTGTGCAAAGCAGCAGCCCGTTCTCTAAAAGATGTGGGGAAAAAATAGTAGAATCAAAGCCCTCAGCTTCTCTTATAAGAACATATTAAAATCAGTAATCTTTCTACTTTTTCTCATTCGAATTATTAACACTATTGATTTCTATATCACATAATTTTGAACCATTGCAAAAAATATTACACACAGTAAATCTGCATTTCTGTATATTCACAACCACTCGTGTCTGTCTCTGGGTCCAGCCTCAGGTACCAGCAGCCCAGTGTTTCCATACAACTTGCAGTTTGCCTGGCATTTGAAGAAATGTGTTGAACCTGAATCACGTAGGAAATGGATCCTCAAAATGAGCTGTTAAAATGTACTGAATATGGGCTGAAATAACACAGCATGGCAGCATCTTCAACTTGGTTACCTTTATTTCCCAGAACAGACATATTCCTCAAATACATGCAGTTTATGGGAATTGCTGTTTCTGTCTTCAACACACTGCTGGTTTGCAGGTTGTTTTCTCCCATTCCCTCTGCTCACTCTGTGACCAACAGCCTTCACAGAGCAGGTCCAATTGAATGTATGACTGAGCACTTATATCAAGAGGCCAGGGACAGAGGTTCTCCACAGAGGCAAGGGAGAATGAGATCAGTGAAGCACACAGATTATGCGTGGGCAGGATCATAAGTTTAAAATTTAGACAAAACAAGTATACCCAAGCAATTAATCCAAGTTTCATTATGACTACTTAATGCGCTCCTGTTAGTCAACTCAGTAATTCCATCACATCCATCACATTTACATCTCAGCTACAGAATTTGGAAATGATTCTGCAAGATACAATTTGGGGGAAAAAAATTATAATTTCTTTTTAAACCTTGGAGCATGAGGGGGAGAATAAATACTAGGCTATCTGAACAGACTCAGAGTGTTTCCACTGGCATGGAGAGGCATAAGATTTCAACCTGTTCTCTTTTTAAACTGAATTTCAACATTAAAAATGGATAAATGGGTTGTGCCACCCACAGCACACTCTGGGGACCAGGAGCATGACTGAATTTTAAAAAGCATTAGGCAGTCCCTGCCTGTAGACATTCTCCCCCCTATCCAGTTCTCTAACGTACAAACTGGCACAGTGAAACCTGCCATTAGAGACTGTGTTTCCACAAGCAAGGGACTACTCTTGCAGAAACTCTTCTTGGTTCATCTGGTCTCAAACAGCAAACCCAGATGAGATGAAATTTGCTCCCATGGGCTTCTACTTGGAAGTACTTTCCTTTGTACTGAGTAAGTAAAACAGAAAATGAAACAAAGCAAATCCCTTGGGCATATTCCACTCTCCTCAGCCGTTCAGCATCAACCTCCCAGGGTCCTTAACAGCATGAGTCAGGTTAAGCAATCTCTGCTGACCAAGGCAACTGGAAGATGCCATCCTGAGTGTGGCACACACACCATGAGGCCACCATGCAGCTCTGGCGCCTGCAGGAGGGCACAGCCAGCCAAGTGCTACATCAGCCACTTGCAGCAGGGAGGGCAAACACATTGCCAACACTGTGGTCTGACACTGGCTTTGCAACCCCCATCTTTCAACCGAATGTTGCCTTGAACACCAAGAAGTTTGTATCCATATTGTATTCAACACACCAGCTGTCTTGGGGATACCAAAAAGATAAAAAAACAGAAAGGAAAACCATCTGTAACAAACTCTTTCACCTCTGCAATCACAAAAGCTGTCAAGAATGCAGAGGTCTATAGAGTGAAGCTTCCTGTTCATTCTGAGCACTGGAACAGGTTGCCCAGGGAGGTTGTGGAGTCTCCTTCTTTGGAGATACTCGAATTGTCTGGACACAATCCTGAGCAATGTGCTTTAGGAGAGTAGAGAGGTTGGACCAGATGACCTCCCATGATCCCTTTCAATCATTCTGTGTGATTTTGTGATTCATCATTTTCTGGGAATGAGGTGGTGCTCCAGCAAAGCACACAGCACACTATACATGAAAGTCAGGGTGACACAGTAGATGGATAATAAGAATCACATACATCTATTCTGTTCTGCAGGGATCAAAACATCCATTCCCTTATCCATATCCTTTTTGCAAGGATGAATCATGCCTATAGCAATCATGTTTTCATTAATTAACACTGAATCTGTCTTTCCTGAATTAAAAAAAAAAAAAATCAAAACACAAATTCATTTTAAAAGTTATGATTAAATGAAACAATGCTCTTCTGTAGGACATTTAAACCTTGCTTAATCATGTGCAAACCCCTAAAATCAACACTTATATAATGGTTGGCCCATCACTTTTTAAATTATTCACAGAATAAAATATTTTATTCTTTTTATACTGGGTCCTCTACATCACCTCTGGAAAGTATCCCACAAAGTACAAGTATACATGCAGTCAAAACATAATTGCAAAAAACCTGTAGTGCAAAACACAGAGCACTCAAAACTAGCTCATGTGCATACGGGTTTTTAAAGTTGAACTGCATAAAACCCAACAGAAGTGCAAAACACTGAAGACTTGATTACCATTTTTGCACCAGTACAGCCTCCAGGAAGATGCAATATTTTCTTAGTATTTTTCAATTGAATCTTTATCAATAATATTATTATTTTGTTTTCATTGAGTTTTGATTAAACATTTCAGTTTTGGTTTTGTGGTTTTTAATGTTCAGATAGAAATTGTAGTGTTTCACCTGCCACAGACATCATGGAAAGTATTTGACACTTCAGGGGTTTTCTTCTGTCCCTGGAGTTACAGCAAAGGCAGCTTCACCATAGAGTTTAGGATCTCCTTTAAAAAAAATCTCTCAAATGAGTGAAAACTATTGCTGCTGGGAGCTCAGTGGGTAGCAGACACACCAGGTGCTGCTGAACATTCAGTTCATGCATTGGGCATAACTGGAATTGGAAATAATTAGATGAATACTTCAGTCCTGAACTGTGCCTGTTCCTCTAATCCTCTCTGTTGCAACTGTATTTGCTGCTTAGCAGTACCAGCTTTAATTCCCAGTTCCTAATTAGTGCTATCAAGCACCACTCTCTCAATTTCATTATACAGAACTGGATGAAACCTTAGGTCAAGTGTATCTCCCAGGTGAGCTTACATTACCATTTGCTTCCTAGTTTCTATGTATGCTCTGCATGTTCCACCTCAAGCAATGGCAGATCCTCTGTAAGTGCTGAAATTGTTCAGCTGGGTCCTCAGGGCACCCCAAAACACAGCAGACACCACACAACAACTGCCACAGCCCTGAGGTGTTCAGCTATGGCAGTGCAGCTGGTAAAAGTAAGCAGCCTAATAGCTGATAAATGTCACCTGGGTTAGCACAAATCATCCTTCACTCAGTGTTTTTCCCATTCTTACCATCCTCTTTCATGACAAACACTTTGAAATAAAGTTACATAAGCAAAAACTGGTAGCTCACATCCATGACAAATTACGAGCATGAAATACGTGACAACTTTACATATTTACAAGGCTTAGAGGAGGCATTTGGATCATCAAGAGCCCTAACCACATGGTTCTTAATATGCATTTCCAACTCTCAGGGATATGATGAAGAGTGTTTTCACACTGCTGGCTGAGCATTAATGGATTTGGAGCTGTTAACTGTAGTCCACAGGCATCCTGAGATGGTGAGCTAATGTGCATTTAATTTTGCTCATTTGGTTTAAGCACAACCAGGTTTAGTTATAACACTGTAGTGTCAGCACCAACCATCTGGGGGTTGAACACTGTGAGAAAAGGGTATGAGTGATCGGTGAAACCCTTTGAGAAGGGAAAATTTAAAGAAAAGCAGAAGAAAAACAGAAGAGAAACGGGCAGGGATAAGAAATAAAGTCAGAGAAACAACAGCAATAACAGGCAGTGACAAAATAAAGCACCGAAAAGGAGTGCCTTGAATAAATATCAACATGTCTGGTTGCTCCACACATCTGAGTAAAGACTGGGTGCTGCGAAGAAACTCACTGAAAACATTAATATCAGCAAACTGAGAAATGCCAGTGTTCCTGTTTTAGATATCAGCCCTCAAATTAGGATTTGAGTACTGGATCCTCTCCTGGAAAAAGAGCAATTCTAAAACCATTCAGTTAGTCCTGGAAACATTTAGGGGCTGCATGGCCATTAAGCAGCTTATGTTAAGTTTCCTCCCTGAAAAGCATTCAAAATACAATATTTCAAAACAAAGGGGGGAGGAAATGCTTTTCAGGGAAGAAACATAACATAAGCTACCGTGATATTTTACTGTGAACTTTCACCCGTAAGTTTTGTAAGTTATAACGGGCTGGCAGGATGTTGGCCCAGGAACTAAAGGATGACAAACCAAACATTGATACAGAATCACAGAATTTTCTGAGTAGGAAGGGACCCACAAGGATAGTGTACAGAAAAACAAGATCGTCTCAGGCTTTTAGAAGTGTTGCTACCAGCAGAAAGAGAGTCCAAAGAAGCAAAAGGGTCAAAGACATGAAGAGAAGAAGATCTGAGCAGGGACACCTCTTCTGCAAACCAGGAACACAATCGTCTTCCTCAGCTCTTGATGTGCACCTCAGGTACATCCCAGCATGTAAGGACCTGAAACCCAGACACATTCCCAGGGAGAATACAAGCAGAAAAAAGTGCCTCCAAGTACTTCAGGGTGAAGGAAAAACAAGAATGCAATACCGTGTCCAAAGCTGTAAGCACAGACCAGCAACCAGACTGACACCAGTTCGTCTGACTGGAACCAGCAGAGAACAGCATCCTGGCAGGGAGACCATGAACCAGCCCCAGCCTGAAATACTCTTGGCACTAACAAATGGACCAACCATAAAAAAATCTCAATAGATCATTTTCATCCTTATAAATTTTGTTACTAATGATTTCACATCAGTCCAAAAGAACCTTCCATAGCTCTTACCCTGGCGGGGCCTGAAGCAAGGCCAGCTCTGAGCAAACAGTAGGTATATGCCCCTAATTTTTAAGACTAACTGTGGTAATACAGCTTTGTCATCACCAGCAGCAAAGACTCTCCCAAGAGGCAACCTTGGAGAGCCTGGGGGGTACTTTTAGAATCACATTAAAATATGTCTGGTCTTTAGCATTGGCCAGAACTTCTCTGTTTTTCATGTTTTTCAATGCAAACTGAAGACAGAGGAAAATCCACCATCTTTGAGTGACTCAAAACAAGCATCAGTTTAAACTGCAATGTCAGATGTACAAGTGGAGTGTAGATTCAGAACCTGCTGGCAAATTAATATTTAACAGGAATCTTAGGACTTTAAAAGTATGCTGCACACTGCAGGCTTTTTTATATTAAAGGAAAGAAACTAAATACCAGCTAAGGTTTCATTATGCATTCGTACACTACTTATAATGGGACATTTGTGGAGTGGTCCCTCATACCAAGGTCCTGCAGCAGTTTAGGCCAGGTAGGAGCAGGGACCACAACACAGGTGAGCTGCCTCCACCACACTAAAGCTGCATCTCACATGTGCGAACACCACCCCGAAGCTGGATGCTGAAAGGGCCAAGCTGTGTCCTGAGCTGAATCAGCTCATTTGGCCTGGGTACTGGGATGGTGTTTTGCAGTAGAAATTGCAGACAAATCCAGAAGGATTAGTGGCTGGAGAGCAGGAGCTGAACTGAGAAACCTGCTCCTCCTGCCAAATAAATGCAGCAAATGAGTCTTGGGGAATCAAGTAGAGGGTGTTATGTGAAGGAAATGAGTATCACTGTCTCCTATAATGAGGGCCCCCAAGGACTGGTTGCACCAATTAAATTAAATCAATTTCATAGCCAATATTGCACTATTGCACAATCATCTATAGAAAGTGATATTTCAATTAAGAGAATTTTCTCTCAGTTTAGATTAAGACAGTTCACAGTAAATTTTTTAAAAATTAATTTAAACCATTGCTGAAGTGAAATCCAAGCCTTGACAGCACACCATTAGCTGATTTCATGCAAGCCTAGAAAAAGTAACTTCTCAGCAAGATACATAAAGTTATGAGAAAGATTTTTGGGGTTTGTGAGAAGATTTATTATTGCCACTTCTTTTCTAAAATTCATTTCTAAAGCAATGTGAGACTTCCCTTTATTGTGGCTGGTTTTGTGCTTGAGTGCTGCTAAGCAGTTTGTGTACTGAAAAGGGCTTTTTTGCTGATAAAAGATACTGAGAATTCTCTTAAGCTTGGAAAATTAAATGGCCAATGAAGATCTATCAACTTCCAAGCCCTTTTTTTTAATTAACTTATGAATTCATACAACCAATCATTACACAGCAGTTTAAAATCTTCAGAAGATTTTTTTGTTTGTTTTTATAGGAGAAAGAAACTCTTGAATGGCAAAACTGGTGAATAGTGTTTGTAGGTAAGCCTGTCCATCAGAAGCAAGAACATTCAGAATTTAAGCATTCAGTCAGACTGACACAGATTTACTGCAAAAAGCGAAAGCATACAGACATTTGAGTTAAGCTGCCTTATGGGAATACTTATTGGAGTTTTCTTCCCCTGCAGTGAGGTTTTATTGTCACTTCATCTCAGGCAAGGTCCACTCTTGGAATATTTGCCAGTATAATCATCTTCTATGTATATATGGGGAAGGAGGGACCAAGGAGGAGAGAGGGAGGAAACAAGGGAGAGGAGGAATGAGATCATAGGGCATTTTTAGACTTGCCAGCATAGATACATTTCTGTTGGAAAGTCACTTTAGCTAACCTCATTTGTTTTACTCCTTATCTTATACCTGGTATAAATAACAATGTTAAGTGTAACTTTTTGCTGTTAGAAGCTTATAGAGACTCCAACTATATTACACAACTGTGAGCAATGAACCTACTGCTCATCTAGAGGTTATCTGAGATGTAGTGAATGGTTTTTCATGTCTCCTCAGCTCAGTTTCATACAAAGTGCAGTGGCTTGCATTATTTCAGATGGTTTGAGATAGCACCAATAGCGAGGTAGGAATCACTGCATCCACATTCTGCAAAAAAAACTTTCTGTCTGACAGCAAACTAAGAAGTCACAGCTTCTGCACTGAAAACCTTTTGAACCGCTTCAAGGTCTTGCGTGTGCCTGGTGATGTCATGAGAGGGCTGGGCTGTAAAGCTATTCCACTACACCAGACAGCTTCTAGAGTAGCCTATGACCATGACCCAAGAAGGTACATCCTATGGCTCCACTTGCATTGCTCTATTATGGTTTCTGATCATTTCTCCATCCCTCTTATGAACTGGCAGAAATATCAGCCCCCAAATCACAGACGAGCAACGATCCAGTCCTGCCTCTCTGACCCTTCCAGACCTCAGCTCCCTGTGTCCCTTCTTTGAAGCCACACTGGTACAACTCATGTAAGCAGTTCCAATGTATTAAACTATTCCCTGGGGAGCTTTCCTCACCTAGAAAAGTCGATAATGTCCTTTTCTCAGTTAAGCATTCATTAGTTTTCTGTATGCAAGCCATTGAGTGGGCAGGGAAGAGCAGAAGGATGTGTATTGAGAAGACACAATGTTCTCCTCTGGCAATGTGGGAAGACTGGCACATCATAATGCTCAGGAATAATAATTGCACCTCTAGTACTCCACTACCTACTTGATCAATGTTTAATAAAGATTTAACATACTGATGTTTTTGAAAAGTAACCATCAGTCCAGATACACAGCTTGTGAGGGTCAGGAAAAGGGCAATAGAGCAGAACTCTTAAAAATGGCTCACTAAGAAATTTGATTGAAACAAATAGAGTTGAAAAGCAAGTTATTATTTCTGACTTTTGCTACCAAAAAGCAAAATTTCAAATTAAAAAAAAAAAACAAAATAACATATTTTCAACAAAAACACTGCGAAAGCAGGAATAGTAACTATTTGAGTAACTTGTGTTGCCCCCCTGACATAGGCCAAGCTCTGTGGTCCAGTTGTACATCACATCATGCCTGAAGATATCATTCCCCCTCACTCATGAAAACCATTGCGTCTGGGGAACCTGGCTTACAGGGCAAAATGGGGGCATGAGGAAAACAAATGGCAGCTTTCTGAAAAATTTGGCACAGTGCTTCCAAAACCAAAGGCACAGGTCTTGGCTGTACTACCTCTGTTTTCAATGAAAAGCACCTATTTCTGCCAAAATGCTATTGAAGTTCAAGTGATTATTTTACTATATCTTAATTGATTGAAAATGTTACCTCTCAATTTTTGTGAATTACCTTCCTTGAACCATTGGAGGCAATGATGGACTAATCTTTCTTCTTACATTAAATGTGGTGCTATGGTACTTGACTAATTTTGCTAGACTTTCAAATCTAATAATAGCATTCTACTTAATTGATTTAGTCTTTCTCAATTCCACTTAAATTAGCTTTCTGCTTTAATTAAATCACAACATATTTTATGCCAGGAGAGAATTGGTCATTTTTACCTGCTGGTATAATTACGAAGTATCACCACAATGCACAAGAGAATCCTGAGGTCTTTAGCTATAAATAAGCTTAAGAGTTAATTTTATGCTTCTGTTTTCCCTCCAATATTTATAGCATATTTGCATTGCTGATATGTTTTATGCTGCTATGTTTTACAGCGTTTTGCAGACAGTCTTGCAATTCTCAATATGCAATAATAGGAATTAAATATTTATGGTTGTGCATAACTTCAATTCTCTCTGCAGTCTTCAGAGTTCCCCGTAGAAGTCAGCATTTGTCAGCTCGGAGCCTGCACTGGCACCAGTGATGATTGTACTGGCACTGCCTCATGCTACAGCAAAGACTCTCTCTAGCCCCAGATCATCCATAATTTCAGTGCATTTCATCCCATCCTCTTCACAGAAAAAGGTTATCAAAGTGAAAACTGTTGCCCTACTTTCCCAGCCCGAGGAAGACATCATCTGAGAGCTGAGATTTTGCTTTGGTTTCCATGTATCTCATGCACACCTTGGAGTGAGAGGTTTGACACTGTGTGGGACACTTGTAACTCATGCCTCTGGTCAGGCCAAGACTTCAGAGTTCCCTACA
>NW_008236965.1:2656563-2661792 GCF_000691975.1 Corvus brachyrhynchos | reverse complement strand
ATACTGAAGGAAGAGATGTACAAGCTCTCTCCAGGGTGCTTGAGTCTTGCCCAGAGGCTGCAGTGAGGGACTGAAGGAGCAGGTTTTCAGGGACAGCTGCTCTTCTTCCATCTGGAGCCACAACAGGACAGGACCAGGAGAGTATCCAAGCTCCCAGCAGAACCAAACCTGCAGCTGACACACACAACAGCTGAGATAAGTCTTTGCCTACTGCTGTCCTGGGTCCTACTCCCTCCTGGGTCTGGGTATCCTCCTTAAAACCCACTCTGGTGCTGTTGCTAAACTTTAAGATCCTTTTCTAACTAGAAGGCAGAAAAGCCTTGTTAGTGGCAGGCCATCCCATGCATTTATTCTAGAAATTTCAAGATTAAATAAGAATCAAAAATTAAAAGTGCTGTTAGCTTCTGTTAAAAATGTCTAGACTTTTTATTTCTTTTTCTGTTCTCTTATCTGACCATCTGTGCTGCTTTGAGAACAGGAACTCAAGTTGTTATCTCCACTGTACACGATGAAATGGACCCCGGTAAATCTGCAGGTCCCTCCCCACAACTTTTGCCCTCTGCTATGTAAATTACATTATTTCACAAAGTTATTTTAATGATAATATGGTGCTCTTACATTAGGCCTAATTTCCTTTCAACACAGCCTCAAAAGAGGGAGCTCATTTACAGCGTTCTAAAGCACTTGTACTTCCTTATTGCCTGAACTTTTCTAATATGAATTCTTGTAAGACAGAGCACAACATGAATTATGTGTATCTGTATTCACTCATAAGCCTATAAAAACTTGCATTTACTCCCTTCCTGCTTTTTCTCCTTGTTGGATTTGTTGTTTTCTTCTCAACACGATCTGTTAGGGAACTGGTCCAGAAAGCAAAATATTCCTTTGTTATATGTACTCTTTTTTATTGTTCCTAGATATAATTTCAATTTTTGTCTGGCAGAAGGAAGGAAGGGACAGTAATGATTTCTCCTAAAAAATGAAAAAAGACTAAAAAGTTTTGGAACAAGATTTATGCCTCCAAAGGTCTACTCGCTCAAAATGCCCTGTGTCTCAGTGTGAGCAGAGTTACATGCCCTCCCAGCTGAACATCATCTCTGAGTGCCCTGTCTGAAAGAACATCCAGTCTGTACCTTGGACATTCATTAAATAGAAGTGAGGAAATCCTTTTTATAATGCTGCGCATAGACACAGAAAATTATCCCTTGTGCATAATTGCAGATGACAATTCTTTTTTTTTTTTTTTACATGGGTGTTTGCATACATATGTGTGCCTTAATATTGAGACATAAATATTATAAATATGTTATTAATGACTCCCAGTAATAATACTGCTGCATATTCTGGTGGTAAATGACTTAAGAAATCTCCCAAGGGATGTTGTCACTGCAACAACATTGTTCCAACATTGCTGGAATGGGACAAGCGGAGTGGACAATTGCTACAGTCAACTCACTCCTCACGTGGAGATAGAGCCCCTGGTAGCTTTCCATGACAGATCTCTACCTATAGCTGCACCAGCTCTCTACACAAAAACATAGGTGAAGTCTTCAAATCATGTGAAGGCTTACAGCACAAAAGCTAAGATCTGAAAATATTTTATGGAAATATTAAATATTTTAACAAAATACAGCTGTGTAGTAACGGGACTGGTTCAGTAAGTGCTTGGTGTAGTCATGTACATATGGCAGTGTCTATCTGGAGACCTCTGTCAGTCTAAAATTAACCTGAGTTTTAATAAAAGATTGCTAAATGAAAACAGCTAATTAAAGGCAAAGGCAAAAAAGTTGTAACTTCTTAACTTTTATTTTCTATCACTATGACCACAAACAAGTAGCAGAATTCAATCACTGATCTTACATTTGACCTCACTTAGATGTTACCCACAACCTGCTGATGTAGTAGCTGAAGGCAAAAGAAGTAAGGTGAAGAATAATTATAATTAATAATAATAACAACTCATAATATATTACTGCTACACATATACACAACATGCAAGAAAAAGAAATCACATTAGCAAGAAGAACACATGCAGGAGACCTAGTGCTTTTCCTGAAAAATTCTCCAAACTTCTTCCTTTAAGTAATACTTGGGAGCACATTGGGTTTTAAGGCCAATTGTTCTCACATATTGAAATTCTGGGAACATTGACTTTCTTCATTAAGTCAGAGCTATAATCCATAAGATTGACAATAAAAATATTCATGGTACTTTGTCCAATTTTCAGCTGATCATCATCCTCTGCAAGCAAAGCTGCAGGAAGCAAAAAATTGAGTAACTCATTGAAAAACAGACCAAACTGCTTTACTCTCAAAAACCAGTGTCCATCTTTGGGAACACACTGGCAAATTTAAGTAAGAAAAATATTTGTCCATGATCTACTCAGCATATGACCTACTTCTTACATAATGATTTACTTGAAGTAAATTAAATTAAGCATTGCCAACCATCAAGTCTTTACTTACTGAGCTCTATTGGGCTTGTACCCAAAAAATCCTAATTTAGTGTGAGACTCAACTATTTTTAAAAACTTTTGCAAGTCTGCCCTGTACTTGTTATAGAAGGGACAACTTTGCCATAATCATGTAGCATTATTGACTTGACAGAACTGCTGGTGACCAGACCAACCACTCATCTGCAGTGTGGCTTATGACATTTCACCTCTGGCCTCCTCTGCCCTGCAGCTCCAGTTACTCCTCCAACCAGGCCAAGACCAGCATTTCTCACATAGCTGGAGTGACTTTCCCTCCGGGGGGGTGGAGAGGTCTCCGAGATCACCTGCATCACATAGCTGGAGTGACTTTCCCTCCGGGGGGGGTGGAGAGGTCTCCGAGATCACCTGTGACAGAATGGAATGTTCCTCTCACCTTAGAATCACAGAATCATTTAGATGGGAAAGACCTTTAAGATCATCAAGTCCAACCATTAGGACTCTTTCTGCAACAAGTCCAGTCAGACTTTTGGCCTGAGGGTACGAAACCTGCTAACAGATTTTGGTAGACTTGCAGTGAGGGAGAACCCAAGCCACAAATCCCAAGCATTTGGGAGAGTGTTCAGGGAAGTATCACTGTGTACTTTCTCTTATCTTCCTCTCTCACTCGAGTATCTGCAGCTGGACAAAAGGCAGGATAACTAGTCTGACTAAGACTAAACTAAAACCCCAACAGCAGGATAACTAGTCTCAAATAGTATTTCTTTGCTTATGTTCATTAGGAATTACTGGCCAAAATTTGATATTTGGAATTCACAGAAAGAATGAGATGACGTAATGATGCCATGAAGATTTTTTGCCTTTTCTTTTATACCCCTGTTATACCTTTTCACAACTTCTGTATTCTCAGTGCTTTTTGCCTACATTCTTGGACTTGTTTGTTCAGCTAGGAGACTAAACATTTTAGAAGCTTCGTAGGTAGAGGATAGTGTGCCCCAGACCCCAAGGTCCTCTCCAGAACACATCCTGTAAACCAAGATAGAACCATCCAGGGGAAGGTTCCTTGGGGAGGGGGGCTCATTCAAGCCTCTCATTGGGGAATTTCCCTAATTCCCTTTTTCCCTTCTCTTTTTGATATTCCAAGGAGTGCAAATAACTCACTGGCTTTAAGAAATCAATGAACTGTCGTGTCCCTGCAAGTAAATGAATGACATTTAGACTTTCCACCATACAAGTTTGAATATCTGATTGATTTTATGCTGGAAAATTTAGTTTAGGCAAGCAGTACTGCTAAAGTCTCCTGTATCAAAACAAGACAGACTTTCATTTGAGATCTCCTGAAAAACAGAGTGAAACTGTCCAAACTCTTCAAGTACCTTTGGATTGCTTGACCTTGCAGGGGAGCTACTTGTATCAACCAGGGAAGTGCAGCACAGAGTGAGACTATGCTTCCATCTCTAAGGCCTCCACTTTGCTACACCCTTCTATATGAATGACAAAAATTATCTCAGGAATTAAAGTACAGCTTAAAATACAAGTCCAAGATGTTCTCATAACAAGGGTCTTAGTAGCACAGCAGTAGGTAGCAAAGTTTACAAACTGTGCCATCAGAGAAAAAAAGCAGTGCAGAGACACTTCAGCTAGAAAACTTCCTGGGGAAATAAGGTGGACAGTGGCTGAAGAACTTGTTCAGACTTTGTGCCCATTAGAGCAAAACCACCCCCAGCCATGTCAGTAACTCCAGGTCACCAAGAACTACAACTCCCTTCCCAATATCAAACTGAAGGTCTCACTCAGCTAACTAGTCTACAGTTAAATCTCACTATCTGATTTAATTCTGAGCTCTAAGATTAATTCTTTTTTCTGTCATTTGACTGCATTTTTTTGCCTTCCTTATTAAGGAGAAAGTTGGACTTAAGTTTTATGTTATGACAGCACCCTCCCCTGAGACTATGTGCTGATAAAAAAGGCTCTGCCACTTCCATAGCCATTTTTTCTTTTAGATATTAACCAAATCAATAACAATTTTATCTGAAGATAAAGAGGTGACCAACAAAGAGAAAACAGCTTTTTATTACCTTAAACATTCTACAAAGTTGTCAACAAAAGAAGAGTGGGTTGACTGAAATGCACATCAGTCAATAAAGCAGCAATCATCATTTCAAATCACTCAGGGAAAAATATGTTTATCTGGGGCTGCTTTTATGAGTGGAAATGAATTCAGCCAAATTTCAGAGAGGAATAAATGCCCTTTTGTCAGAGCCACCATAGCAAAATCGTTACTACTTTCTGACTTCTATCACGATGTCAAAACCCAGAATCTCACAGGACATGTGAGTGCAGAGCCCCCTCAAACAGAGATCAAGGAGAGGATATTGCATAGAACCAAAGCCAGCCCTTTCCAGAGCTGGATGTATTCAGCCCTACCCTGATTTGGGTGAAAAAAGAAAACAGTGCAGGGTGAATGTGCCAGCTCAAATCCATGGCCAGGTGTGCTGCTGCATTTCAAATGAATTGCAAGCGGCAGATCAGTTTTACCAAACAAGAAGGGAGCCACAACCGTTACATCTCAGGAAAGCACAGGTTCTGATCACCAGATCAATTCAAGATAAATAACAGTGTATCCCACACAGCCTGCGTATCTTAAATCAGTGCTGCTGAACTATGCCTTTTGAAGCAGAGCTAAAAATGACATTGAAGGTTTTCATGTGACTTTTACTTCAGAGTGAATCCATTCAGCCTGGGGAGACATAAAGATCCTCTCAGAGAATCTGCTCTTATCTAGCAGCAGCATTCCT
>NW_008236965.1:2636544-2656354 GCF_000691975.1 Corvus brachyrhynchos | reverse complement strand
CTTCCTTCAGGGCTGAGGACACCTTTAATACCAGCATTATCACTCAGGCATCTCTTCCCACAGAACGGAGCCCTAATTTGATGAGTATGTGGAGCATAACACAGAAGCAAATCACGACAGCTTTAGACCCTGTGCCCTGCTCATCTCCCCAAACAACTCCACTTCTACTTTCAGTGACTAGTTACCAAACTTTCCTGACAAATGAGTCATTACCTATCCACCCATGATTCTTTTGGCAGAAAAAAAAGCCTTGTGCAATATCCATCACTCTGAGGGATAGCAACAACAACTAAAAAACAGCTATTACCAGCAGGGCACTGCTCACAGAGCAAGGGACCAGTGTACAAATCCATGTGCCAGGCTCTCCCAGGCCACAGCACTTGCAGACCACCACCTAGAAACCTCCACCTCTAAAAAGGGACAGGGCTGGCTCCCCAGAACCCCTCACGTTGGGTTTTTTCCATGCTGAGAAAAGCTTGGCCACTGCAACTGAGCCAGACAGAGCCAGATGTGCAGGAGAGCTGGTCCCAGCATTGTAGCCCCATTGCTGCACACAAAAGACTCTCAGAGAATGGCTGAGCTCTCCGGTTACCTTAATACCATTACTAACAACTACCTCATACAGCAAAAAAGATTACTTTTACTTTTATGCATTTTTCCTGAACACTTGAAGGAACTATCTCCTAAGTACCCTCTTTCCTTTGAAACTCTGAGTTTACCCAGGTAGCATCTCACTCCATGCCTGCCTCACCCTCCCTGACTCCACTTTTCCCACCTGCATTCCCTCCCCCGTTTGTTTTCTCTATCGTCAGTGTGCTTCTGCTTAGAATCATTTTTAAATTAAGTTTTCATGTTAGTTCTTTATCAAGTATCTTGATCTAAGTTTGTTCTGTTGAAAAACAAGTAAATGGCATTGAGCAGGTCCCTTCTAACCCAGGCCATTCTATGATCCTGTGGCTCTATATTTGCAATTTTTTGTGCAGAGTATAATCTGTGCTGCATCTTCCTGTTATATCATACTGATAGAGGCCCTATCAGCTGATAAAAGATTTTTACCCTTTTTCTTTTCTCTGTTTTCTCAGACACAAAGTTCTTATTTTTTTAGTAGCACCTGATTCTTATGGAAGACGTCTTCCAGATAGACATTCTGGAAGCAGCAGCAATAATTTCTGACCTGTTATGGGCAAATCAGCAGTATTAAGTGATCTTCAAAGCACTTCTGTAGATGGTACAAAATGTATATAAGCTGCTCCACTGGCAAAATTATCTACCTTCTGGTGCCATTACACAGAACAGCCTAATATGCATAATTACAGTAATTATACAGAGTACAGCACAAACAAAAACAAAATTATATGCTGCTTCACACTGGCACTCTTTCAGACAGAAATTCATTTTCACATTTACAGTATTGCAAATATGGACAACATTATTAAAGCAGAATTTGAACATAATTATGCATACCAACTCCACATTAAATTGGTGTTTTCCATCTTCAGTAAGTTGTAGGTAGCTGTTGTGATGTCTTCTTGATAGTACACTAAACCACCTAAACTCTTAACAACCTGTAACTCCATCTCTGCTTTTCTTTCAACAGTACCACTGAAAGTTAAATATCACAGTACCACTGAAAGTTAAATATCACAGTATCACTGAAAGTTAAATATCACAGCATCTGTAACCACCTGCTGCCTTCAGTCTAACTGATTCTGCTTTACACAGCGTATGGAACTAGTAGGAATTGCCAGACAAGAAACCTTGACTTTGGGACAAAATGGATCTAAAATCGCATCTTCAGGGAATTCTAAATAAGAAATATCCTTCCTTGTTTAGAATTTAAAATATACTTTTTAAGTTTCTCTGTGAAAAACAAGAGAGAGAAAATATTTTAAGCAGGACTGTTTCATTTCAATTATTTTTAAGCAAAATGAAAACTTGGAGCCCAAGGTCAGAGATTTCCTACACTGCAGTAACAACCTGCATGAACACAGCTCTTTCCAAAACACACGTCCCCTATATCCTATGATAAAATTTCAAGCTGCTGTTATTTTATGCATATGGTTACATAAAAGGAGAACCCCTGTCGGGACACAAGACTGCTCTGACTTTGGGCCTGCCACATTGGCTGGGAGGTATCCTGGACCTTTTCATCCTTTCAGCCCCAGCAGCTGCACAAGGCCCTGGGGTAAGAACAAGAGGGAGATGAGTGAGTATTAAAGTGTTGAGGGTACCTGGAAAGGACCCATCAGGCACCAGAGATAAGACATTGCTGTGACTGGAAGAGTATCCAGAACCCATCTAGACAAGCAGAAAGTGCTTGTAGTGCTGGGGTGTGACTGCAGGCAGTGAGCTGCTGCTGGGACAGAAAACCTCCACTTGGAAACTCAGTAGCTGGAAGAGGTAGAATAACAAATGGCCCAGTGTAAAGCCTCCAAGGAAAGAAGGTTGATCCCAGTAGCAATTTCGGAAGTCTTTCTCACCTAACTGTTTGGACAGCAGCTCTTTCACAGATGGTTTCATCTATCCAGGCTTTTGATACTTAGGATTGGGAAGGCAGAGAAGGAAGGATCATTGCAAGCAAGCTGCTGAGCAAAGCCAAACTGAATAATTTGTTAAAGGACTGTATTAGTAGAACAGTTTTCCACACTGTCACATTATGATGACCTCAGCTCAGAGTGGATACACTGGCAGACATTAAAACCAAGACCACCAGGAAATGCAAAGATTGCAGATGTGAGAGGAAACCCATGAAGCCCTGCTGTGGGTCAGCAGAGACAGGGATGTTCAGACTTGTCCAGACTGATCAAGCATGGGAGAGGAGATCTTGACACCAACAGCCAGGCTCCTTCAGCCACCACCCTGTCCTGAAAGTCCCCAGGTCTGAAGAACCATCTGAGCAGAAAAACACTGTTTCTTTCCAGGCATTCCTCTAGTCAGCTCTGAGTGAAAGCTAAAATGCTAACATTGCTTAAGGAAACAAGGCTCTTGGTGTCTGCATCCAGGCCTGTTTGCCTTTTGTTTGTGTCTCTTCCCTAAACTTTTTTGAGCTCACCGGACAATTTAGATCTAAAAAAGACAAGCCAGAAGTCTTACAGTCATTAAGTTCCTACACATTTCCTGAAAATAGGGTGTGGGTGGAAGAGAAAGACCTCATTAATGCTGCCTGTGAGGGAAAGGCTGGTGAACAAACTCCCACCTCTTTAGAAATCAGATTGTACTCAAAGGAGAGAAAGCAAGTGGTTATGAAAATCCCAAGTGTGGGGAAAGCTTGAGGTCTGCAGAGGACCCAAACAGAAAGATCAACACCACAGAAACACAAACTTTCCTTCTTCATATCTTTTGACATTCAGTCTTACCATTGGGGGTAATCCAATCTATTTCGTTTCAGGACCTGAAAAGAGAAGGGACCAGATGTGTTTGTGCTTGAAGTCTAAGTGTACACATCTGTGAGCCCACATAAGCTTCATGCAGGAAGGAAACACTCCTCAGATAACACATGAAGCTGTCATGTATTTTTAACTGCCCTGAGACTGGGGAATTGCCATCTGTAATTGCTGATAGTAGATGATCATTGATAAAATTGATGGAGCCCTGGTTGTCAAGTGGACTGCATTGCACAGGCAGGGCAACAGCTGACAAGGAAGGAAAAGAAGAGTTTGGTTACCACAAAACAACTTAAAAGTAGGGTGAAAGCTTTATAATCAAAGTTGTGGTTGTGGTTCACATATTAGATGAATATTCTGCTTCCGAGTGGAGATGCATCCAGCTGACTCTTTGATAAAATTATCTATTTAATCAAATTCAGAATCAAATAGCAGCCATCTTCTTCACTGTTAATATGGGGGGGAGAGGTTTTTATATATATGTTAGCATGTTGTATTCTATGTGGTCTCTGACTGGATCTCCACCAATTGCAAGGACTCAGTCCTTCACTTTTCTGGGCAGAAAATATTCTACAGTTTTCCTGAAGTTCAAGCCTCAGTTCTCATCCCTACAGCACTCTGACTATATAATAATCTTCAAGTTGTCACTAAGGAGCTCTGGCAATTGCTTGAAGACAGTAAGCCAAAGCAGCTTTTCAAACATCTACTTTCTTTTCCTATATTCTTTTAATCTTAATAATCACAGAGACAACATATAAAAAGATTGAAATATTTTAAATAAGGCAGAGGATATTTTAATTTATTTAATCACAAGATTTTCCAAATGTGACCATTTAAAAAAACATTTCCACTGCAAATACATGAAAAATAAAATGCATTACATAGAATGATTTCAGCTTCTGACATTTTATTTCTATATCTGATTTATTTTATGGGAGTGTTCTGTCCATTTTGCTTTATCCCATGATGTTGTTAGATGAATTAACTTTATGCTCAGATCAAACCACCTCCCTAATAAGTTCGTTTAGCCTTTTGGATGCAGCGCTGAAATAGGCACATCCAAGCTAGTCACAAATGAAGATTGCTCTGAGTGGAACTCACTTATGGCCAAAGGCCAATTTCTCACAGTTTTCAGGGGTGGCAAGTTGATAAATCTGGAATGACAGCCAGTCGCCAGGAGGTCAGTTTTCTGAAAGTTGCATGGGACTTCAGTTTTGCAAAAGGACAAAAAGCTAAGGAACTCAAGGAGCCCAGTTTGATTCATAAGAGAGAAACCCTTTTCAGAGCCTTCTTCCCCTACAGGGGACCTGGGTTCTGTTCTCTGCACCAGTTCCCATGAGAAGGTCCTAGTGACTGATTAAAAATGTATTCTGGATTCACAAAGTCATAGATTGGTTGAGTTTGGAAGGCAGATCATCCTGCAGCACAGGCCTGACCTGTGCTCAGAGCTGAGTCAACAAAGGACAGTTGCCCACAGCTGTGTCCAGTCAGGTTTTGAATGTCTCCAAGGAGTTTTGCCTAGGAGCACTTTTTCCTTGACGTTCAACAGCAGAAGAATAGGTGCACTATACAAACTGTATCAAAAAATTTGGTAAAAGCAACCATCTCTCCCTAAAACATCACCTCTCTTATTAGACCAGAATGGTCTTTACTAGTACTACTGCTATTGCTACTATAAAATTTCAATTTCCTATTTTGGACTTTAAGAGTAGGTTTTACAGACACTTTACCAGTATTTAAAACCTCCTGCCTCTTACCTCTGCATACTTGAACAGATTGCCTCATATATTCTGTAAAACTATTATTAATCACATCTATTACCTGAAGATTTAAGCCTTCACTTGAGAGATCCATATAGAGAGTGAGAAGGTGCTTTTGGAGAGGCACGTTTCTGAGCTGTGTACTTCTTCCATTAATCAAGGCACCAAAGGAAAGATCTCCACCGACACAGCTACACCAGTTCTCAGCAGGCAACAATCTCCCCTTAATGTCTGTAAAGCTTTTCTTATTTAACAATATCAGCTAATTAAATAATCAGAGAAGCATATGTCTATGGAGAATTAGAGAAGTATATGCCTATGAAGACTGTTCAGTCCCAGGCACAAGTGTGAGAATGTGGTTTTTTTCTTCTAATTAGCACTGAAGCTAAATTCCTCCTTAACTCTTTATCTTACTGCTCATTTGAATTTCTCAGAAGCATTCATTTTTACTCTAAGAAAAGCTGTGATTCAAATCCTTGCAGCTTTGCTGATGTGCAGATTAGATCTCCTTGTGGAGCAAAGCGTTCCCCAGGACGGCTCTGCTTAGCAGGATGCAGGGTTTGGTATTTGTGTGAATCAATCCAGACCACTTCAGGGTCACTTTTAGCAAAGGAAAGCCTGCCTGTTAAGACCAGATAAGAGTGAGGTCATTGATTTATTTTTTCCTCATTATCTGGCAAGGTTTCAGTTGAAGCCTAAACTCATTATCTCTGTGGAAATACAAACACAACTTGGTCCCTTGAAGCAAGTTAATTTAGTTTGAAAACAGTTAGGGAGTTACCTTCTGAATTCAATTAGCTAATAACTCCTGATGGGTAAAGGTCACAGAAGAGCAAGGCACTGTGCTGTTTTAAGTTAAATGCAGTTCTAAGTAATATCAGAGCAGCACTTCTCCCCTTCTTACTGAGTCATGGCTGCAGCTTCTGGCCACCATCCCCAAATTCTCTGTCAATAAGAGAGAAAAATTTATGCAAGAAGGGATCACCTTCAGGGATGAGAACAGCAGCAGAACCTTTGAGCCACAGCTCCTTCAGTGTCTTCCCTTTATATTGGAAGTAGATCAGCAGCAAAAAGACCTCGTCCCTTTCAACCACACTGAATAAAGCCCCCTTACTCACCAACGTGAATCAAAATAATGTGTACATTAAAATCCAAATCCCTCTCTGCAACAAGACGCAGTCAAATGCAGTATTCACTTTCTATTCCCAGCTGCAGAGATGGTTCTTACAAGGACTGGTGCTGTAGGAGAGCCTGTGTTTCTGCAAAAGATACGACACTTGTGGATCACTCATGGGCCACCAGCTGCAAGAGGCTGTTTCAGGCTGGGCTGGGAAAACATTTCCAGCTTAACATCCAAGTTAGAAATAATACTGTGATAGAAACACTGACAGGCTTGATCACAGTATAATAACTGTTGGTATTAACTACCATAATAGAGGGGAAGTAAATGGTGGAAGGGCGGCACATTTTAATTGTTCTCTCAAGGAAATACCAGGCTCTGAACTACCCTGGCAATCACGAGCTACAAGCAGTTCCCTCTTAGAGCAACAATTTTTCATTTTATAATGTGAAAGCAAATTTCTTGCCAGTATTACCTCAGGTCATTAGCTATATTGTAATTCTTGTGTTTTTCCAAACTGATTTCCCCCTTAATTTGATTTTGAGCAGCTGATTAAATTTGCCCTCCTTGAAGAAACAGACATTCAATTTAACTCTAGTTCAACATTCTCCTGGTATCAAAATACAGTTCTCATGGTCACACTTCTAGCTACAGAGTAATTTTGTCGCCACTTTAAAGGGACATTCTCTAACCAATGACAGTATGTTGGCTTGCTCCTGTACATCCATCAGATGTGCTCAGAAAGCAGAACAATAAACTGTACAATGCAAAAAAACCTACAAATCATTGAACTACAGGATGAAGGAAAACCCAATGCAGCATAGGTATTAATTTTACTTACTTATCCTACAAGGAACCAAATTTGATACCCAGAAGCCTGGGTGTCTCTGGTTCATTACTGAAGTCACCAGGGCTCTCACCTTCTCAGGCAGCTGGATCAATGAGACATTCCAAATATGTTCTCTTTCAAGACTTCGAGTGGACATCCGGGCTGGGTCTAAATTTTTTTAATAGGGATCAAGCCTTGGGACCCTGTGGATCTCTGAGCTATTTTATGTGCAAAAACATAAAAAACATTAAACAGAAACATTATGCAGAAGAATTCTGTTGGATCAGATCAAAGGTCCACTTAGTCCAGTATTCCACTGCTGACAGGAGCCAGCAGAAGATACCAAGAGAAACAACTTTTAAAAGGGGTAACCATGCAGTCATTTCTCCACTCTCTCCTCCCCACATCCAGAGCCTGCCACGCAGACAGCTCCTCGGGCACAAATGTCATCTTGTTGCCTAATAGTCCCTGATAGATTTCTTTTTCCATTAATTCACCTGATTGGTTTTGAGCCCATCTAACCTCCTGGCACCCAGCAGAATACTGTAAGACTGGTTCCAGTTTAATCACACACCACAAGGACCAAGTCTGCTGTTGTTTGCTTAAGCCACTACCCAGTAATTCCACCTGATGTCCCTTGTTCTTGTTCTGGGAGAAAGGCAAACAACCATTTGCTACTTATTTTCTCTGTGCCACTCATGATTTTAAACATCGCTATCGCATGCCTTTCCACCTTCCCTCTTCCCATCTAAGGAGTCTATTTAATCAATCTCAATTCAGAAGCTGTTCTTTGTGAAAACACTTGTCAGGTTTCTCTGTCCCCTTCGAACACTGCCATAGCTTTTCTTAGACGTGGAGATCAGAACAGCGCACAGTAATCAAGAGGTGAATGCACAGCAAAATAATTATTTTGTTTGCTGTGTCTTCCCTAGCAATTTCAGACAATCCATTTGCTTTTGAGCATTGCTCTGCCCTCAGCCAACATTTTTAGAATTACTGACAGCTAATTTGAACTCTCTTCCCTGAGTCACAATAGGTAGTTTAAAGTCCATTTCAGCATCGTACAGTCAGGTTTATTTTTTCCCATGTGCGT
Source organism: Corvus brachyrhynchos (assembly GCF_000691975.1). Lineage (NCBI taxonomy): Eukaryota > Metazoa > Chordata > Aves > Passeriformes > Corvidae > Corvus > Corvus brachyrhynchos. The sequence goes on along the minus strand of NW_008236965.1, from coordinate 2,648,169 downwards.
TATCTCGTGGTTATTGGCACCAAATGTAGGCTGCCATTTTACTGCAGCACCACTCACCACGTTTTTAAAAGTAGATTTTTATTCTTCCTACCCTGAATAACTCAGTCAAAGAAGCATCCAGCATTATTTAGGACATTTTCCAGACCACTTATGAATACGCCAGACATCACAGAACTCAGTGCAGATCCCTCTGGGATTCCACTTGTTATCTCCCACTGAAATACCTGACTGTTTATTCCTACTCCTCACGTCATTTCCAGCAGGGAACTTTCCTTTCATCCTGCTACCGTTTTGCTTCTTTAGGATCTTCCAACTGAGGAGCTTATCAAAAGCTTTAGAAAAATCTGAGCACACTGTACTGACCAAATCACCCTAATCTACACTCATGTCAGTGCTTCAGACAAAGAGCAGTGGATTTCTCTCAGACACGATTTCTCTTGACAAAAGCCACATTGACATGTTTCCAAAGTCCTTTTTAAATACAGGTGTCAAACTGCTATTTTCCTTTTCTGTGGTACAGTGGAGGTGTACTGTGCGGTGGAGGTGCAGGAGTTTCTGTTCCGTTACTGAAAGTTGGATGAATCTGAGTGTGCAGTGGTTGCAATGACCAAAAGTCCCTCCAGCCCTAATCATGCAAACAAGACCCTGCTTGCTCTTCTGAACAATGCCAAGCACTGCCTCTTCTCCAGGGATTCCCTGTTTAGTGCCTTCAACTCACAGTCACTCATGTTGCTTTACAGCAGCAGAATCCCTCCCCATCATGACTCTTTCTCCACTAACACTCCTATTTTATTCTGCAGCTGCTCAGTTCTGTGAATTACTCCCACACCTTTAGTGCCCTACACACCCCCACAGAATAACCTTTCCCTCAGCAGCCAGACCTCTCCTGCAGCCAGGCTCCACCTTCCTTGTGAACTCAGGCCTTTCTGGAGCTCACGGAGGGGGGCAGGATCTGCTCTCACAAGGGAGAGGCCCGTGCCTTTCACCCCACGTTCAGCCATCACTGAAGAACATTACATGATAGAACTAACTTTTAAGAAGGTTTAACAAAACTCCAAATTAAAATTCTCATGGGTTGCCCAGTGAGGAAAATTTTGAACCCACAGAACTATACCAGTGCTTCCTTTTACAATCATGGATTAATCACCTTAGTGTTATGGCTACTCATGTAAAGCCTGAGGCATTAATGAAATTAATGCAAGTGACAGAGTTTCTCTAATAACATTCAGCTATTTGACAACAGATCTGGTAGTTATTTCAAACCGTTGTGGTTATTCCAAATAAAATTTAACTATGCAAACACACTTGGTTTCTAATTTTACCTGGTTTTATGTTAATAGGCTTATTCTTATTTTATTCTTATCCCTTTTCAGATTTTTCATTTAATGCCTTGGAAAACATAAATGTGCACATTTCAGTGGCAATTTAGCTTTTCAGAATATATCACAAGTTCTTAGAGCTGTATACATAAAATAAGTAAAAAATCCACCAGGATCTTAGGGACTGCTTTGCACGTATGAGGTGCTACCTGTAAAAGAATTCAATCAGAAAATTCATTACAAAACGTGAGAAATGGCCCAGAACCTCCAGTCTAGTGTATGCTGAAACTTATGAAGCGGTGTTAAGGGAAAATTGTTTCCAGAAGGCATCAGATAAGATAGCAAAGATAAAGACTTCCAAACAAGGAATTGGAAATCAGACACACAGTGATGCCCAAAATACACCTTTTTAATTCCAGGTACAAATGCTCTAGTTAACAGGTAGATCTGTATTCACTCATGTGAAGCGAGACCAGGGATTAAAAATGTTCCTGTCTCTGAAAACAGGTATTATGAAGTATTTTAATAGTAATGGAGTATTCTCAACTGTGGAGGGGCAACCTTTCAGTGGAAGAAAAAGAATTAATTTGAGTTTTTTCACTGACACACTTAGGTGTCTGTGTGCGTACATCTAGAGGCCATGTGAGCTCACGGAGCATTGTAAAAACACAGGCCCTGAGCTTCTCAGTCTTTTTGATATTGAAAGGTGAAACAGGTAAGATGGCACTACTTTCCTGTTGTGAAACACCCTCAAATGTCTCCTTTCACATTAAATGTCTTTTGAGTAGGACCACTTATGTCCCTGGGGCTACAGTAAGTACCACTAGGCAGCAACTGGTATCATTTACTGCAAAATTTGTGTACAAAAAATCAGCACTCCAGAAGCCAGAAGGACACATGTATAACGAAGATTTCAGTACTTAGCACTCATAAAGAAAGGAAAATTCAGAAACGTTAGATCCCAAACCTAACCACATTAGGACAATCACTGCACAGAAACAGAGCTTGAATGAACAGTTTCCAACTAATTAAAACCTAATAACCATGGCAATGTTTCCAGCTCTGCATGCTTCACTAAATGTTTCATTTTTTCCACTAACTTTCATTTCATATATTTTAGTAATATTCATGTCTCTTGATGCATTACTGATGCTCAGACTCAGTTCAGTTCTCCCAAGTCTTTATTCCACACTAATTTCCTCAGGTGCCTGAGTCAACCTTTCAGAGATGATGTTCCTCCAAACCAAGCCTGGTCTAGCTGTTTTGAGGTATTTAACCAGGACAGCAGGGTCTGCTGGGCAGAGTGGGAGCAGAGTAATGCCAGACTCCTCCTGGTGATGCCTGTAACCTCATTTTCTCCAACCAGGCACTGAAAACAGCCCTGACCCTGCTGCATCTCTCAGAAGCAGTTTTCTGCTGGGGAAGGGAGGGCAGAAGGAGCTGCTGGCCTCTCCCTCAGCCAGCCCACAGCAGGACAAGCCTGCAGGCACAGCAGAGCAGCTGTACAGACCCCACACACCGCCCTTACACAAACCTCATGTAAGAACCAGAAAAAAATCTGACCCATGGCAAAAGTGTCCTCCACACTTCTGCTTTCAGCCACCCAAAGGCTGGGCACAGTTGTTCAGGAACATCACCGTATTTGCTTGTTTCCCCAAAGTCTTTCCTTCAAACATCTCACAATTACATGGAAGTTCATCTTTCATTTAAAACAACGGCAGTCTGGAGCCTTCATGGAAACCCAGACATGTGAATCCTACATACATATCAGGAACCAGACAGCTCTAAAGATCTCCAGGTCTCTTACTGCTACTGCTTTCCATCTTCCAACCTCTTAGCATCTGAGTTTAGCAACACTGCACAAAAGCTCAAGGCATAGGGCTCACCATTTCTTCCTTCCAGGCTTGGGGCTGTTATCTAGCTCACTCTGGAGAGTGAGGAAAGAGGGAGCACTTGGCTGGTCTGCCCAGCAAAGCTCACACTCTTCCATTGTGGAGCACTGCTGTCACCAACAGCAGGCTTCACACCACAAATGTTCAGGCTAAAAGCAAAACTTTATAGCTTCTGAAAAACAGACAGCCCCTGTAGCTACAGACAGGACAGACTTGTTTTCTCTGAATGGCTGCAGGAAGATTTAGTGCATTTACTGACCAGGCTATACCTTCTGTCACCTGGAGCCTTCTGCTTCCTCTTTATTTGCAATTTTTCAAAGAAACCCCTCTGTGAGGCAGGACATACTGGTGACAGTCTATCCCTCCCTCCACAATAACAATCCCACAGCAGCTCTCCTGCCATTATCAAAAGCACCCAGGAGCACCAAGATGCGAATGGGAATGAACTGAAGCACGAAGTGGCTTGGGATTATAATGAACTACTGACCCTTAACAAACAATTTGGTAAATATAAACAGTGGTTTGCTGTGGTGACCTACTCAAGCATGTCCAGGCAGCAGGTACAGCAAGCAAGGTGCACTGCTGCTGCCTGGGGAGGAGCAGAGCACAAAGCTCAGGGCACAGCCAAGCCTTTCAGTATCAATGCCAACTTGCCGCAACAGTTTCTGGATGGCTTTCTAGTAAGAAAACTGACCAAATGGGTAATAAAAATGAAATTATCAAGATTATGCCAGGTATTTTTAATGAGGCATTTTTAAAATCAATTATTTCTTGCTAAACACTAAGAGGCTCCAGTCTGTTGGTTACGTGGCTGCAGACTCATCAGGACAAAAAGCATCATGGCAGGCCTTTGAGAAATGGCAGCAAATGTTGCAGACAACCTCGAAGTCTGCTTTCCTACAGGATGATCAGGAGATATAGAATCTGACTTCTTGGGTTGTTTGGTTTTTTTTAATGCTGCTTGTTTCATTTCCATTAAAAATACCATCTGGCAGAAATTTTATCTCAGAAATCAACACCCAGGTCTAAGAGAGGAGCTCTGCTCCATCAGCTATTCTGTGTTATCAGCTTTCTTAACTGGCAACTTCAGCTCAGTCAATAGTTACTCACAGCAGCTACTTCAAAGCGTAGGCCTGAGGAATAATCCCTTGCAACAGCTACTTGTGCAAAAGATCAACACATCATTCTATATATCTCAGCAATACTTACCATCCTCAAAATCTTAGAAAGTTTTAAAATCTTTTTTAAAATAGGGGGCATTATTCAGCAGCAACTCCCACACAGTGAATGACAGAGATGACACAAATTTTGACAAGACAGCTGCAGTTCTGGAGTGGTTCAGATATATTCAACCCTATGTCCAGGGACAGACTTTGGGTCATGCCTGGAATGGCACACGGAGCATTAACTGTGCTCATGCAGAAGTGCTATTTTATTTTCAGATTACATGATGGTGTGAACCAACCCAGTCCCATTTTCATCACTTTAGACTGCATACTGAAGAAAACAGTAGCAGTAGTCTGGTTCTCACTCTTGTATTATGATTTAAGTGTGCAAGTTGCACATTGTGCTTTATTTTAGGCTTCAGGTGCAGCAGAGAAAAGAAAAGCAGCTGCACCCGACTGTAGCACGTATTTTCTAAATATTTTCGTCCATATTTTGATTCTGTAATGGTGAATGAGACTGTAAGGCATAAATTCATAAATGCTTTGCACATAGGTAGTATACTTCAAGTGTACTACCTATAATACCTACAGTATCTTGAAATCCCTATGCTTTCACTTAAGAATTAGTAAACTTGCAAACTTTTCCTAACTTCTAAGAATAATGCCTTTCCTAAAAAAGAGTAAGCAGGCAATAATAAATAAAACTCATAGCTATGTACCATGGGCTTTTTTTCCTTTAATCATGGGAAAACAACAACACTAGATTTCAAGATTAGTTGTGGTAGATCAAATATTGACTCTTGCACAAAGGCCACCTGGAAAGCTGACAAATCAAAGCAGAAAAACAGCTTTGACTCTAACGGGAGTTTACTATTAACCCAAAGTAATTTACAGTTTACTACACAACTTATATACTAAATTAGACTATTGGAGTGAACTATAGGAGACTTAAGACATATACCTATGGTCTGGGGAACACAAATACTGGGTCCATTTCCCCTCCAATTATTAAGAAATTTTGCTTTGCAAGGAAACCTCTAGGTCCTTGCATTAGACCAAGTGGGCAAGCTGAAATAGTTGAACCTCTGAAATATGTGCAAAATTGAGTTGGGATGGGTGAGGATGTTACCATAAAAAAGGTAAAGTCTTCATTTATTTATAGCAGTTCTACATGGAGCACAGAGATTTCTGAAAGAGCAGAGAAGAAGCAGGGCCTGTGCACTCCACTCAGATTAGTTAGAGATGATAGCTTTCTGGAGTGCTACCCAAACTCCCAGAAAACTGTGCGTAGCTAGCAAAACTGGAAGCAGAAACAAAAATCCAGTAGTGATTTCAGCACTCTATAGTGACCAGGTTAAAACTCATTTTCTGTTACAAATTTTCACCTCTTTCACCAGGATTTGTATGGTTGGGGGTTTTTTTCCGTCCTTTTTAAGAGACTACTGTGGTATCACCAGCATCTTCACTCTCAGAGTTTACCCAATAGTGTAAACTTTTTACTGAAAAAATTATATAAGCCTGATTGTTGTAACAAGTTCACAGGAACTGGGGTTGTTTATGAGGATTGAATACAGATTTCAACTTGCATTTCCTACACCTGTGAATCTTGTATTTTAAAGAAGCAAATACCAGATCCCCAGATTTCAGGAAATTTCAGACACTTAGAGAACAGAGGACTCCAGTTCTTTCAATCGGTACAACAAGCATCGTACTGCCATCTAGTGAGCAATGTAAAAGCTACTGACACATCAAGGTGCATGAATATTTCTCATTACAAGCCATTTTTCTCTTTCGTAAGTACGAAAAGAAGAGAAAAGCAAATTTAGGTATAAAACAGTGCTAGAAAACAGATAATATAAAAAGCTTTTCAAGATAAAAGTGAAGAGGCACAGACAGGCCAGCATAAGGAGAAGAGCTGGAAGGTTTTAAGACCATGTTTTCCCACTATCCTGGGAATGCAGCCTTCTCTCCTACACAGATCATGGGATCACCCATGCTTCAGACAGTAGGATCTATTTTTTGACAGCAGCTAAACATTCCATTTCCCTTCAGTGCCCAAATGCAAGGCACATAGCACACCCATAAGCCTGAGCAAGGCTTTAGTGGCTACCCACAGAAGAGGCATCCCCCAGCTGTCACCAATAAATACTGGCAACATCTGTCTCTGTTCTGGTTTGAGAGAATATGGAATTCGGTTGCCAGAGGGTTTCTTTCCATCCATGAGGCTGTGATTCAGACACCTGCAAGGGCAGGACACAGCTTTGCTTTTTGTCTGAGCAGAGAGGTGACAAATCTTCCGCTTTTCCCAAAGGCTGACTGAGCCCAAGGCTTGGACCAGAGTGCTCTAGGCTCAGTTCAGACCTGAGAAGGCAGATCCAAGGGTGAGATCCCGAGGGCAGGAGCCTGTGAACCCCCGTGAATGTCCCTGATGGAGATCGCTACACTTGACACAGTGGGGTTACTGTTCTGTGGGTAGAGGTGTCTCTTGGTCAGCACCACCAGACAAAGCTGTCTAGGTGATTTTGGGTAGCAAGCTCCAGGCTGTGATGGTCTCAGGGCACAGCAGCAGCATGCTGCCAAGGGCACGTCCAAGACAGCCAGCATTGGTTTTCCAGTGCTGTCCTTCACAGTTCACTGACTTGCAGAGAACAGCATATGTCTAACAGGTGCTGTTCAGCACTGACTTTCTCAGTCCTCACTTGTCAGTACAACTGTCCAAAAATTGTGCTAGTGCACAGAGATGTTTTGGGCACTTTCTTTGAATACATGCTTGTTAAAGGAAAAAAAAAAGAAAGGGAGAGCATAAACACACTTGTAACCCACCCCCAGGTGATAGCCAAAGGAAAACTGATGAGGCCCTGCAAGGACTACATGACTTATCAACTCAAGAAGGTGGTTTCACAATGTTTGTTTATATTCACAAACTTGTAGATTCTGTCAGCACCTACAGAGACAGAAGAAAGCTTGGAACAGGAGCTTTAGAAACCATACTCCCCCCTCACCCGGTGACTAGCAGTACCAACCACCCTTTTTTGCCATGCTCAGTCAAACACATCAGTAACGTGCTCTGTCCTTTTCCTATCACACAGGCCCTGCAGGGTTTCTGACACCAATGACATAAGAAGCAGAGTCAGAGGAGAAAGGGAAAGAAATGAAGCAGAACTTTTCTATGGCAGGTGGGTTTGCAGAGGAAAAACATTAATTCCTCTCCAAACACTAATGCATTCCCCAGAGGTAGGCTGCAGGAATGAACATATCTATGATGCTTCTATAGTACAACGTGGCAGATTTTACAAGGTCTATGTTTATATTTATTCAGCCATACTGCTTCCACAAGCTGACAACACAAGCAGCAGTCAGAAGTCAGGATGCAGCTCCAATTAAAGCAAATGGCACCATGCAGCACTCCTCAGCCAGATATACTTTCTCTTCAAGCCCCCTTTGCAGTAAGCACACACAGAGCTGACCCCACCAGTCTGGCCTTAGTAAGAGTCAAAGAGAAGAAGTCTTCTCTAATTGGTAATTTTAGTTATGGTCATTCTGTTCCAGTCCAATCCCTCTCACAAAACAGATGCTTTCTACCCTCCTTTCTCCGGCAAAGTTTCCTACGCTATAGATTTTTTGTCATGCATGACAAGCAATATATTTGTTAAAATGTCCCTGTAAACCATGAGGAGGATAAAACCAATTGCTAGTTTCACCAGCACAATATTGAACATCTGCTCCATCTGTTCCAGGAAATGGTGACAGGTATCTTGCTACAATATATTATACTAATTTTTCCAAGATATTTTTATGTTCGGTCATTTAAATTGCAGTGAGGTATTTTATTACCACACAGAACCTCCATAACCACTTCTAAACTGCTTAGTAGCCTAAATCACTCCCTGCTTACAGAACTTTAGTGCCACCATCAAGCCCTTTGCCAAAACTGACCCATCTTTGTGGGCCTGGATATGGCAGGACATGAGGAATGCTGCCTGCAGCACAGTGGGGGAAAGGAAGGATTTAAGAAATTTCCCTTTACATAATGGTAAGCCCTACCAGCTTCAGAAGAGCTGTATCACAAGATGAATGTAGCAGTGTTTCTCTTATCACACTTTAACAGCATTGCTTAATATCACCAATTTAAACACAAAAATCAGCATTCAGTTCAAGTATTTCATCACTGGGGAAAAAAAAAAGAAGACTGCCCATCTCCATTTAGACACTGAAGAGTGATATACATTTGGACTTCATCTTGGATTCCATTTATGAAATTTTTCTTTTTTTAATCACTTGCAGAAGTCTTGAGAGTACAGCATCACCCAGGAAGTCTTTCTTGGTGCTCTTTTGAACTCTGTTCCATGCCTATATAGACTTAATCACACGCGAAGCTCAAATTAGCGCTATTAAACTAACATTCTATTCTGCAGATAAAACTCGTTTTTGTCCTTCAGCATTTTCTCCACTCACAAGAGGCCTGCTTTTTTTCTATTTTTACTGCATTGATTTTACTGGTTTTCTCTCTCATTTAGAGGTATGCCGGAATATCTTTCAACTGAGGGACGTTAACATTATGCAAAGTGCATACCTTGCAACTGCTCTTTTTTTTTCAACTTCTCTGTATGTCTACCTCTCAAATCACTGCCATTTCCTACAGCTCAAAACACCACCACAAAGAGAAGAGCAGGGCCGACCAAAATAACTTTCTCTGTGAACACACAGAGGCCATCACTGTCACTTTTCTTATGAGCAGTGAGATTGAGGAAAGCTTGGTACTAAATTCGGTGCTACTAGAGTTGGATCATGTAAGACAGTAATCTCTCAACACATTTTAGCAAGCTTAAATGTAAAACTTGTCTGATTCCAAGATCAGTGGGAGTACAAAGATTGTTTAAGTGTTTTTTTCCACCACAGCCACAGTGCTTAACATGAGCAAACAGGTTTTCTTCATCCTCCTTTTAATGACATGACCTTGATAGGGGTGAGGTGTCAAACTCTAACAGCAGCAAAGAAAGGAACAGGTTTTATCCTGCTTTCAACACTTTGGGAGGTATAATCAGAGAATGGCCACCACCAACTCCCTGTGAAAAAAACAGGACAAGGGGATCTCATGTGTCATCAAGTCCATTTCCCCTGTAGGCAGACATTTAATACAACTTTTTTATAACTCAACGCATACTGATCAAGCCCAGTAAATATGCAGGTGTTTTGCTCTTGTACTCATCAGAGGGCTGTTCCAGAGCCTTACCCTTCTGATCCTCAGTAATCGTCAATCCCTTCCTTCAGTTGGGCAAACATATCCAAATAAGATTATTACTGTGGCAGTAAGGATATGAACAGCATGACCCTAACTTGTAGAACCTAGACTGGAACTTGAATGCCAATACCAGAAGAGATGGGAAAGGAGACCCTTCTGGAGAGAAGTCAGAGCTTTGGGAGAAAGGAACACTAAAATCATAAGCTAAGAAGTACAAGCATGACTGCAAGATCTTGTTTCTCCCGCTCCTGTGAATTTAATTTTGTGAAGTATCTTTTTAAAGATTGAAATCTGCTGCAGGAAACCACAAAAATAGTAGGATTTTTTCAAGACACAACATATAATCACAGGTGCCTTGCTAATCCTTTTCTTCTTTTACAGAGCCTTTCTTCTTCGAAAATGACCCTCAACTCAGCATTTTCTTTTGCCTCTGCTCTTTACATGCCTGTTCTGTATCATAAAAAAAAAAAAAAAAAGGAGAGAAATTGTGCTGTCCATTCTGACACAGGTACCACACTATCCTGAAGGTACATTTATCACAAATCATCTGCAGAGACAGGGTGCACTGCAGACATTCCTGACACTGTCAGTCTGGAGTAAAACTTTTACTGGACCACCAGTTTCCCCAGAGAATGGCATCCACAGTGCTCAAAACACAAAAAGTCAACACTTTTGATAAGGGACAGCTCCAGCTCTCTCACACCTTAATTTTTAAGGGTCCTGGGTACAATTTAATTGATACACTTAACAGATGACCTAACCTGTCCCAGTCCAATAGGTATGCCTAGTTCAACCAGAAATTGTGCTGCAAAGCCTTACCAACTGCTTGTCACAGCCTAGTTACTGTCTCCAAAATCTTGTTATTAAATGCACTGTGGAATTACATTCTATCTATCCTTATCTGTGATAAATATGTAACTGTTTTGTGATATGAACCACAATCTACTCAGCACTGGGAAAAATGATCTCTCACAAGGCAAACTTGAACAAAGGCATCTGGGTCACAGAGATGATCACAGCGTTGGAGCATCTCTTCTGTAAGCGCTGAAGTTGTTCAGCCTGGAGAAGGCTCTGGGGACACCTTAGAGCAGCCTTCCAGTACCTAAAGGGGGCTTATAAGAAGGATGGGGACAGACTTTTTAGTAGGGCCTGTTGTGATAAGACAAGGAGTAATGGTTTTAAACTACAAAACAGTACATTAAGACTAAATGTAAAGATGACATGTTCTACAGTAAGGGCGGCAAAACACTGGCACAGGTTGACCAGAGAGCTGGTGGATGCCCCAACCCTGGAAACATTCAAGGTCAGGCTGGATAAGGTTCTGAGCAACCTGATCTAGTTGAAAATGACCCTGCCATTGCAGGGGTATTAGAATAGATTATCTTTAAAGGTCCCTTCCAACCAAACCATTTTGTGATTTAATGAATTAAAGCACTTAGTGTTTCATTTCTGTCAAACCACACTCTTACACATCCACCACGTGCACCACATGGAGCCCATTCAGCCCACCTGGCAACAATTCAAGATTTTGAGCCTGAGGCAGTGCCCTTTTTCGCATTTCCTGTATTCATGAGGCCAGAACGCACAAGCTGCACTTGGCATAGCTGGGTATGACCGCGGGTGATGCCCTGCCCACAGAACCCACGCTGCCACAGATAAGAGAGATGATAGCAGATGGGAAGCCTCTCACGCTGATAGTTTCCTTCTGCGATCACACGCTCCGGATACGTGCGCGCTCTCTCTCCACACACACGTGTATTTTTCCCCTCTTTCTCTACACACATACACAATTCCCGTCTCCTCCGAGGCCGAGCCCCGCCGGCACTGCCCGGGCTCAGCGCCCGGTCCCACGGAGGGAACAGGGCCCGGGGCGACTGTGCCGGGCTGGGGTTCCCGTGACGGGCGGGGGTCGCTGTGCCGGGCTGGGGTTCCTATGCCGGACCCGGGGTGGCCGTGCTGTGCCCCGGGGTGGCTGTGCCGGGCCCGGGGGAAGCACACAGCTCCCC
>NW_008236965.1:2625643-2635861 GCF_000691975.1 Corvus brachyrhynchos | reverse complement strand
TGTCCATCGTGGTCCCCGCCGCCGTCTCACGGGCGTCCAGCAAGGTCTCTGGTTGCAGAAATGGCGAACGAGTTCAGGGAAGCGCTTTAAGGCATACACAGGAATGTTTTGTGCTCACGCCGCGGTCAGAAACAATGAACGGGCACGTCTGTAACCCGCTGTCACCGCGCTGGGTTTGGCACTGGCTTTCGTGCCTCTGCTCTGTTGTGATTTAAAGGCTTTATATGACAGACCTGGGGGCAAACACCGTAAATCGCGCCGCAGTGAGATGTTCAGGGATACCTGCTCCCAAGTCCCATTCTGCAGGACAGAGAGTACAGAAAGATCACACAAAAATTATCTTCCCTGTGAGAATGAACAGCTTTAACATCCTTTTCCTTTACTGAGCCAGGGTGTACGTTCTGTTTTAAACGTTTGCAAGCAGATGTTAAAAAAAAAAAAAAAAAGCAGCCAAGATATTTGTAACCAACATTGTTTGGGTTTTTTCTCCCTTTGCTATGTCAGTTATTACAGACGGGTGTTTATAACTGCAAAAACAATTACCTTAATTTAGAAGGGGGTCCAAACATGCAGTATTTTGTTTAATATCTTTTCCTTCTCCCTCCTAATCTGAAGGTCCTTGTTATACATCCTCACTGACTATATTCTGCTGCTGTGGGCTGTCCTAAGAACAGGAGAGCCAAACAATGCAGGCGCCATCCAGATAATATTTAAGATTCCACATATTTTTCTCAGAAGCTTTTCCCTAATTTCCTGGAGATGTGTGTCAATGTCCTTGACATGTATAGAGATCACCTGGTAACTCCAGCATACGCTATCTTTTGTCTCACAATTCACATTGCTATGAAAATAGTACCTGGCAGATTAATTTTTAATATTTTAAATTCAAGGTTAATCTCTTCTGATAGGAATAGTAAATTTATTTCATGCATTTCAACTGGATATTTTTTTAAAGCACAGCTGTCTTCAATTTGCTTAGGAGCTGTAATTTAATAAACATATGTTGCATTTTTAGGCATTTGTCTCTAAACATGTTGTGGCGTGTATTTTTTGTGGACCAGAACTCCCATGGCTAAAAAGGAGCAATGTGAATTTGAACTATCTTATGCCTCTGGTTCACAACAGCTATTCCTAACAAAACAGTGTGGGTACCTGAAGTATTGAACAGCTTCCCCTTCAGTCTAGCAGGTGCCTTGAGCTGGCAGTGCACACATGGTTTGTTCAGGAGGCCCAGATAAGGTTTGTGTGGCCTTGATTATCAGTTGTTAGCAGGGCTCACGTACAAGCACAAGTTGGTCAAATTATTTACTTTCCATGTGTACTAAAACCTTCATTTCTTCATCATTCTGCACCCCCTGTTTAGAGCTGTAAAGCAGTTTCATTGTGGAACTGTGCTGCAGGTTGTTTTTCAAGCAAAAGGAAGAACAGCTGTCCTTGGACAGTTTGGTTTGAACACGGGCATCATATTCTGACTTTTAATTGAACATTCTTTGCATTTCAGTCTCCAAGCCAGCACCTTACTGGGAGGGAACAGCAGTCATTAATGGAGAGTTTAAAGAGCTGAAATTAACAGATTATGAAGGAAAATATCTTGTCTTCTTCTTCTATCCTCTGGACTTGTAAGTAAGAGCACTGTAGACATACCAAGACTGAGTGCAGCTACACTAGATTCGTAATTCATTAATTCTTCTCTTTTTTTGAGGTCTTGTATTTTTGTTTGGTAAGAATTTGGGAGAGAAGAAAGGAGTGACAGAAGAAAATGTATTATTTGCATTTGTTTTCTCATCATGCATTGGTAAAATTGCAACACAGTTTTTGTCCTAATAACTGTGTCCACTAATTTGTGTCTCCACACAAAAAAAACAACTTCGTAGTTCCCCAGTTAGGCAGCTTCTGTGTTCTGTTTCATGCTGTAAATCAGTGCTGCAAATAGAAGACAGCATCCCAACTATATTTTCTAGAGTGTGTCTATCCAAGAGGTGGCATTTTCCCTTTAAGCTCATCCTGTAACATCCTAAGAGCATTTAACATTAACCTCCTTTATTTAGAATGCAGTAACTTCACTGATTGAGTGAAAACATCTCTGCTTTCTAAGGCACAGTCCCATTCTTTTCCACAAAATGAAGATGCATAACTGCTTTAATATTTTAACATGATTAGCTTTATCACTTCAGTTCTTCTGTAGTACAAAAAGTTGAAGACAAATTAGTTAAAACTTGCAGACATGCTCAGTAGCAACAAATTATACTATGATTCTCTGAAAAATTTGGCTTATCGTGCTTAAATTCAGACAGTTAATATTCATAAAATCTAAAAGAAAGTCACTGTAAAAACTCTGAATCCAGATTGTAAGATAATTGTAGATTTATAGTCTTCAGAAATAATCCATTTGTAGCTAAGCTGGAGTCTGAGGGTGGAGGATTTGTCAGGCAGCATTTTGGTTAAATACTTGAAGAAGCAATAAAAATAAGCAAAAGCTGAAATAATTTATGATAAATCCACCATTTTAAGTTAAGCAGAGAATTTACTGGCTTTCTCATGAAATTTTGACTTCTATCTTGTCTTAAATTTTCTAGTACGTTTGTCTGTCCAACTGAGATAATCGCCTTCAGTGACCGAATTGAAGAATTCAGAGCAATAAATACCGAAGTAGTAGCATGTTCTGTGGACTCCAAATTCACTCACTTAGCATGGTTTGTATCTTCCTCTTGTCTTTCACTAAACATTGTTCATGGTTCAATCTTAGCTGAAGAACGGTACTCCCCAGATTTTTAGCCTGTGTAGCTATATCATAATGTGTGCAAGTGTGATGCTATTGACACAAATGTTTAAAATAAATTTTAACCCCAGTGTGTGAAAGTACCTTTATTTATGAAGCTTGTTTCATGTGTATTGCTTGCAATATGTCATGTCTCAGTCCAAAAAATAGTACAAATACAAAAAGAAAATACAAAACAATGAAACTATCAGTAAATGCTTCACATTGTCCCAGTTCATGAGCATGTTGGCATAAAGCAAATGTGACTGATAAGAAAGAGGTCATCATTAACAGATACGGACAAAACCTACGAAAGATCTACTGAACATTCTGTTCAAGCCACAAATACTGTTCATCTCCTTTGTGTGCAGAACAGAAAAAATGTCACTTGCACTAAATCCTTCTGTCCATACTGATCTGGTTTGTGATTTCTGGCTTGTGTAGGGACTTTAAATCTGTATGAGAAATACATCTATATTTCCTTTCCTTCAAAGGATTAATACTCCCCGTAAGCAAGGAGGACTTGGACCAATGAAGATTCCCCTTCTTTCTGATCTGACACACCAGATTTCAAAGGATTATGGAGTGTATCTGGAAGATCAAGGACATACACTTAGGTATTTCACTGGATCGCAGTTCACTTGGGTTTTTGCTGGGGTAATTCTTAATGCTTTATATTTAAAGAAGCATTTGAAATTTTTCTTTGAGAGCAGATTTTACTTGGGGATTCATAGCAAGCAACAAATATTGAAGAATACCAAAAAATATAGTCATAATGAGTCAGAAGAGGGGTCAAGGCAGGGCAAATATGCAGGATTCACCAGAACTACAGTTGCTCAGGGACCTCCCAAGTCCAAGTGGAGTCAAGACTAAGGTTACCTAAAGAGGTATGTTTGCCAAAAACTGAATAGTGTCTTTTGGGATCCCTGTAATGGCATAGCATCTGCACATACCCTGGCAGGACCTGTCAAAGCTTAGTTTTATGTTCTGCAAAGAAGTATCCCTTTTTGGTTTTAGCTTTAGCTCAGCTCATGTCATGTGATACCCAGGTAAAGAATAGTAGGTTACTGGTGGTGAGTGCTGTATGGTGTTTGCAAAGATCAAATTCCTCCCATCCAGCAGACATAAAACAGTGCATAAAAACAACGCTATCATTAATTCTGTTTCCTAACACACACACTTTTTTTTCCCCACAGAGGCCTTTTCATTATTGACAATAAGAGAATCCTTCGACAAATCACAATGAATGACCTTCCTGTTGGGAGATCAGTGGATGAAACACTTCGTTTAGTACAAGCATTCCAGTACACAGACAAACATGGAGAAGGTGCTCTTTTAGATATTGCCATATTGAAGATTGTTTTACTTAGCCTGGAAGCTGTATTTGTAGCTTTTCAGAGGAAAGATGCTCTGTAGCATTAAGGACTGGCCTCATGCAGTGACTGAAGTGGTTTGATTGCCCTGCTTAATTCTGTGGTCCCAGGTCCTTAGGCTGTTTCTAGAATAGTAATTTACATTTTGCTTCACATCCCCGAGAATGAGAGCATAAAGCATTCCTTAGTGTGAATTTTGGCATTGGGTACCATGTGTCACAAGCATAAACCTGTGCAAAATAAGAGGCTGTGAAGAATGAGGCCAAATATTTCAGTACAGTTTTACATACTAAAGTAATGGACATGCAGGCCATCCTTGTCCTGTGCCATTCATTGAGGAGCTGTGACAAGTAATTGATTGTGTTTCATGTCAAGATACATGGGTATACTGTGGAAATTATAGCACCATTTATACTTGTGTCTTCTTTGTAAGTGCTATGTGATCATCTTTCCCCAACAAAGAAGTTTTACTCTCTTCAGATCATTACTTTGTATCAAAAATTGTTATTCCTCCAGTTCAAGCATAGGGTGAACTTTTCACATTTCTTTAAATAATTTATTTGAAGATTTGTTCAAATATGAATACATGTTCAGCAGCTTAACTGCCAGTTCAACTCAATGTCACCAGGCATTCGAAAGTACCTTTATATGAAGATACAACTCATTATTCTGCTGTGCTGTACAGACTTGAAAAGATAGATGCTGATACTTAGGCTATGCACATCTAAGGAAATTTATCCACATTTAGTTACAAAGCCATCTTACAGAATGTTGATTTGCAGTGTTTCCAGAATACCACATTTTTTCCTAGCTTTTATGTGAATGTTGAGGAGAGCCTCTGTAGATGCCTCATTGGTTTCTTTGCGCAGAATAACAGTTCTCCACAATTCCTACTAGCATTTGAGGCATTTTGTCTGTCAGCATATCTTAAAGCAGTGTAATGTGGCATAACTACTTGGAATGAAACCTCAGAGGGAGAGCTCTGAACGGATGAGAGCTTTACTCCAGAATATGCAGCTGTACACGTGGTCCCAGGGCCCCCAGCCACACTGCATGGTAAGCACATGCTGTGGTCCCTTTGCTCCTAAGCAAGGCTAAAAATAAAATAAGTCTCTTGTGGAATCTTTGAACTGATTTCTTTAGTAAAAAATTCCCCTAGTTTTGGTTTTAAAGAAAGAAAGGTAAGTCTCTGGGTAGTCACCTGAATTTTAGGAGAAAACTGCTGGTTTTACTAGAAGAGGTGTTGATTCTCAGACACTGCCTTGCCAATACTTCTTGTAGAAGGGCACAAGAATTAAACTAAGGTATAGGCATCCATCCAGAGATCTGCAGTTTTCAGGTAACATAAGTGGTAGGTTGTGTCAGGTATAAACTGTTAGGTCACCATCCCACATGTAAAGAAAACTGCACATTTAATAGTTTCAGATATTGACATGTGACACTTATTCATGGTGTTTTACTTCATGGTCAGAAAGAGAATCTTAAGCACACAAAAGTCAGTGTGTGTAAATATACTTCAGCTTTGTCCCTTTTTTTTTTTTTCAGTTTGCCCTGCTGGTTGGAAACCTGGCAGTGAAACAGTAAGTCACTGTTTATATTAACATGCATGTACTACCAACAAGCACTCAGTCATCATTTCTACTAAAACCAAATCCAAAATCTTAGCAACTTTCAATGAGAACGTATGATTAATCTCACATTATTAAAGTTACATCTTTTGAATTACTATTGATTTCATTAGGGGCTTGTTTCCATCACAGTAGACATGTTCCAGTTGTTTCAAACTCCTGGTGTGTGAACAAAATTCACTTGATCACCAGTGAGTTTGTGATCAAGAACTTTCTTCCTGTTAACACCTGATGAGGGAAAGTAGGAAACTCCTGAGGTAGTTATATCTTCTTGGTTACTTGTCCATATAAATTCTTGGTGGAGTTGTTTCTTAGTGCAGATCCTGAGCACTACCCAAAAAAAAGAAAGATAGAAGTTGCCAGGCTGCTGTCGTATGTCCCAGAGCCAGTGCCATTAGCACTCCAGCAGGGAGCACTGTTTTGCTGTGCAATTGCCCTCCCTTCTTTGTTACTCCTGGGCTCCATGTGACTGCAGGCAGAGGAGCCAGAGTTCAGATAAACACCCATTGAACTTGTTTGTGTTCCCTGGCCCAGGGTGAGCCTCAGCAGAATAATGAAACTTTCACCAGAGGTCTGAGCTGCCTCGCTCAGATGAGATCACTGTCATTTATTTGAGCATGTGGCTTCCTTCTGAACCATCTGGTGATGACAGAGCACTGTTGTTAATGAGCTGGCTCAACAAAAACCAGGTCCCAGAAGCCTCTAAGCAGAGTTAGTGAGCATTATACTTGATGGTAAAAAACAGTGGAATGTTAAACCATGTTTCCTTGCTGGATGAGAAAACGTCCCAGGATGACTGGAGGCTGGGAATCAATTTTTTCAAGCTGGCAGAGGAGTGTCATAGTGGGGAAAGCTGGATATTAAGATTGTAAAATGAAAGAGGGCTGGCTGGCCTAACATTTGTATTTTGGTACTGAAAACTTCTGCCCTCCATAACTAGGATTACCTAGATAACAATGGCATTAACATACTTTCTAAAAAACAGTCTTAAAATGCTGATAGTAACAGCTCCAATACTGCCAATTTAATAATCTAAAGCAATACATAAGCATTCTCCATCTCCTCTTTGCAAAAGATGCAGATAATAGCAGAGTAGATGAAAAAGCCTTTCTCAAAGATGTAGTCATGCCTTCTAAATGTGTTTGATTTAATTAGATCAAACCAGAGGAAGCCATGAGAGTGTGGTGGCCAAGGGAAGAACTGTAAGTAAATTCTAAACCTCTAGATTAAAGACATTAATTTATCAAAATACCTTGCTTTTGGGGCAAGCTGTCAAAATTCTTCCTTTGGTAGGCTGCACTCTCTCATGCCTCAATCAGTTGAATCTCTCTGCTACTGCTGTTACATACCTTTAGAGATGAACAGTAATCTAGTACCAAATCAACTGATAAATGACTCTTCAGTGTTGCTAGTGAGTTGGCAGTAGCATCCTACTATGAAATGCTGTGCTGTTCTGGCTTTATAGTTTGTTGTGTTTTCGTGGCTTTGGTTTTTGACTAACATTTCCATTTTCTTTCTTGCACAGATAATTCCAGATCCAGCTGGAAAACTGAAGTATTTTGATAAACTAAACTGAGGCTCACATCTGTTGAACTAAATAGGTCACATTCAACTTGATTTTTGCCAATAAAATTTCATTAATTTTGGTACTTTCTTGAGTTTGATTAATATCTAACAGCAGTAAAAGATTGAAGGGCTCGTTTAAACAGAAGTCTAACCTGTGTGAAGCACAGGTACCTTGTTAGTTATTAGAGCATATTCTTATGAAATACATGTTTTCTCTTTAGGGTTTGTTTAGATGCTCAGTCTTCCCCAAATTCACTTCTCTTAACATCTTGGGCTTAGATTCATGACTTTTGCTATTAATATATTTCTTAATTTCTGCAAAAATCTTGTGTGTTTTCCTTGAGTGTAGAAACTACAGCTAGAAAAGGGCCACTTGGTTATGGTACATTTGTCTGTAGTCCAGAGTCAATAGCAGTAACCTCAAAGCCAGGAATAAGTTACAGTTGCTGAATTAAATTTCCAGTCTGTGTAAAGCTTGAAAACATCTTTCCAACTACTAAGAACATACCCTATACTATATAAATCAGTACATCTGCACTGAAAAAAACACAGCTCTGCTGGTTTATGTTGATTCAAGGGCTGAACCAGTAAATTTTTCTGTGCTCAAATTTGTAGTGTATGTGCTGGTAAGATTGATTCTCCTTCACACTTCCTGAGTTAGATCCCTGTCCCTACACTGTTAACAGATGGATGTGGTGGACAGTGTCCTATGCCAATCCACTCATTAACTGTGGCTCCCACTTTTAAGGGAGTAGTTGTAGTCTTTCCCAAGATAAGTACTGGCATGTGATCAAAGGAAACTTTGTGGCTGATGGACATGGATTTCTTCTTCCAAGGGAAAAGAACGTCCCCATGTAAGACATACTTGTGTGCACTGGAGAACCCTTTCCTAAGGATGTCATCTTGCTTCTTCCTACCTCTTCCTCTTTTTGACATGGTATTGTAGAGTCTGTGCAACTGGAAAAACAGCAACTGAAACATGTCAGCTTTTCACCAGTCTTGAAAAGGTGACCAGCACCTTCGTGCTCCAGTCTGTACCACTACATTATTACTCTCAGTTGGATCCCACATGCCTGAGAACTCAGTTCCCCTTCCCTCACCAGACCATACAATTCTCTGCCCTATATACAGACACTTCACTACAGTTCTGTAGAACCAGGCCAGGACTTGGATTTGCACTGTGAAGTTACATGATTTTGTGGACTTCGTTGAGTATTCAGCAGCTCTCTGTGTTAGTCACTGCAGACACAGAGCACAAGAGGCTGCTTCACTTCAGCTCTGATACAAGTAAGACCTACGCCCATGCCACAGGCAGAAGGAACCACAGCCAGAGCAAGCAGAGCTCTACTGAGCTTCCACCTCCCTGTCCCTGTGAGGTCTGGGGAAAGAAGGAGTCCCTCATCCCATCTAGATGGTAAGAGGCAGAACGGGATCAATGCCAAACCCCAAAGGCTGCTAACGTGCTGATCCAGCCTGTGACGGCAAAGACCAGAGGGCAGCATATAGAGAGGTGCTTTCTCACATGACTAGGATGTTAATCACCTTGAGTTTTACTCACCCTGAAGCACCAAGAGCAACACACAGAATGTTCAGATAACTCCAAGCCACTGCAGCGTGACAAATGTGGGCCCAGCTATTACACAGATATTCATCAGCAGCCCAAGGCACAAAACAAATACAACACTTGTGCCCCCTTTAGAAATGGTGCCTGTGCCCTGCTCCCCAGAGGCCTTGCCCACCTCTCCAGCCAGGTGGCTCTCAGTCACACCTGATGCTCTCCCAGCTGTAGGAACCTCAGTGGCACTGAGCCAGACAGTGACACCTGATACAGACACAGGTGAGGTACCAGCCATGTGTTGAACACACTCCACCCAGCCCAGGGCTCCTTGCAGAGCCCAGTGAGCAGTGAGTTACAGCAACAAAGGCACAGGGTGTAGCACTGGAGCACAGTCTGCACCACTACAGCAGCTGTCAAAAGCTGTAGAGACTGAGCCAAGAACAGAAAACAGCACTGAGAACACTTAGTGACTGAAGAAAACCAGGGCCATCTGCATGCTTTGTCCATTGCAAATTTAGGTCCCAGAGCATAGCTGCGCCAACTTTCAAGGTTTTTATAAATGCACATTTATATTTTAAACATCCAGGAAGGGATGGGAGAAGGATTTTTTTTTAAATGCAGTTCAATGGGGATAAAAAGTATCAAGAGAAATAGGGAAGTAGTCCTTAAGCAGACTTGAGTTGTCATGTGATTGTACATGCTTGAGATGAACAAATGACAAAGCAGTCTGTTCTTCCAGTACTCTTTACCTGAGGTTTGAAATAGTGGAAAAATTAAATTTCATGGATCTCTGCTTTCCCAAACCCTGGGATATATTATGGGGCCTCTCTTGGAAGTGCATAAAATGTAGATGCTATTGTGAGCCTGTCTTCTCAACAGAAAGAGCAAAAATGCTCCTGTAAGGCAAGTAATGACTAATAACAAGACACAGTCTTCAACTTCCTCTGCTATTTTGGGCAAGCCTCCCACACCCCACTACTGCACTCTCAGCTGTTAAACTATATGTGGTGGTGAGGTCTGCAGCTGAAAGCCATCTCTCCAAGCAGGATGGATCTAGCTGAGACCTGGATGTCACTTCTAGAAGTATTGAAGAAGAATCAATTCAGATAATAATAATGGCACGGATTTTTGATGTTATTAGCTGACATAGCCCACTGCAGCCTTCCTGAGTTACACCCAGGAAGGTTCCTTGCCCACAGAAACCTCTTCCTCTGCAAACTCAAGTGTATCCAAAAAATAACCACCACATTGCTGGGAGCCTGTACTGGTATTACATTTACAGTTAGACTCAATGATCTGACAGGTATTTTCCAATCGATTACCTATATGTAGGGA
>NW_008236965.1:2601972-2625186 GCF_000691975.1 Corvus brachyrhynchos | reverse complement strand
TTTTGAGAGTGCTATGGAGGTCATACATAGTTCTGGAAACCAAGTTGCTCTGCAGATCTCTCTCAGTAATCTGGTCTCAGCTGAGCTGAAATGAGCTGATGCCAGTCAGAGCAAGCTCTGGGGTGTGATTTATCTCTAATGCAGATGGCACCTGTCTTCTCAACAGAAAAAGCAAAGAGCTGAGCAGTTACCACATAGTGATGCTGTAAGGACCAGAACCTCTACCAATCTTCTGAGTGCCCCAAGCACCAATCCCCAGAGTCCCATTCCCCTTCTCCAGAAATCTCCCATTTCTGCTATGTAACAGAAGGGAAGCAAGGACCAGCCAATGTCCAGCAGTGCCTCCAGCCTCATGGACTGGAGCCCCACAGGGCTGAGGACCTCTGCTGGCAGAGAAGTGCTCCAGTATATTTTCTGTGCAGGTCTGGTCATCCAACTACATCTTCCACAAAAGGAGTCCCCAAATTCTCTTTCATGAAAGCTGAACATTTACCCTTTTATTTTCCTGTCAGCTTGTTCCTAACCCAAGAAGAAATGATCTCTCCCATGCCTAGTTAAGAACGCAGTCAGAGGAGAATCAGCAATCAAACCAGTGTCACTAGACAAAGGTTGGACTGGACGTGCAGTAAAACCCGTTGACCATGCAGTGAGCTTAGAGCAGGTTTCTGAACTAGAACTGTTGCTCAGTGGCCCACGTTGCACCAGCTCCTGCAGACTTCTTCCCAGAGTGCTGAACCCCAGAATATAGCTGCAAAGGAATGGTCTGTATTTGAAAAAGGGCTACTAGAAGCTGTTACATGAAGTTTAAGTAAGTAATTTTACTATTTTTTTAACCACTGAAAAATTAAAACATTTGAAACAAAGCACTCCTTTGAGCACTTAATTCAGCCAGTCCCACAGAAATCTCCTTTTATATCACTATTAAGTGAGAGGGCAAGGGGAGGCAATCCTGCTCCTCCTCGCTGTATTCCAAGACATGATGGGCACAGACATTTGCTTCCTGCTACAGAGCCACAGTAAATTAATTCTACAGATAAGTTTACTATAAATAAAAATATTTTCTAGCAATTCCTTTAGGCTTCTGTGGTAATGGTTAGTCACCTACAGCAGTGACAGGTTGTATGTAAGTTGCAACATAAACCAAACATAAATTACTATCTTGAAATATTTTAATTCTAAATGTGAGATCTGAGAACATTTTTCTCACACACACAAAGGCACAAAGCAGCATGCATACCTCTGAACACATGTAGCCTGTCACCAGAGAGGGTGACAGCTTCTCAGAGTAGAAAATGCATGAGTACATATACATAGCAATAAACAGAAAAGCATATATCTTTTACATATGTGTATATACACACACAAACACATTCTGCATGTCTGTACATACATTCTGTAACTACTGTCATTGTGCTATATGATTAAGTTATCATGACCTTTGAGAACACATCAATTTTTCTAGGCATCTTCATTTGTGGCATTCATTTTCTTCACTGTGTCCAGAGGTTCTGATGTCACACCTTCTTCCATAGTCTATTACCTCTTCTTCTCCTCTACAACCATTTCCCAAAGGCTGAATTTAGAAATTATGATAAATTCATCTTTAAATGCAGCTGAAAAGTCAGTAGAGGACAAACTTGATATCCCCTTAACTTACAAGTGTTAAAAAAAGAGCGATCCAGGTAGGACCACTGGGTCAGTGATAAAAACCTGCAGGAGTAATACATAGTTCTGAAATAGATCCTTTCATTTCCTGCCTTCCTATTTATTTTTTAACAGTCACCACTGATCCCTGCAGGGAGGGGGAAGAAGCTCAGATAGAATTTCAGTTCTTTATTTGTGTGGTCAGTCTAATAGAGTCAGTTTTAAAAAGGAAAAACCCCAGGAAATACAATGTTATCTCCACAGCATCACAACAATTAAAGAAAAATATTTTAACATCATAGATGTTAACATCAAGATTTTAACATAGAGCTGAGTCAGCACTGGAGTGTGGCTGAAGAGAGAAACTCTATGGAAGGAACCAAGAGTTTACTATCAGGGCAATAATGCATGAATCTGTTCTGGATCAGGCCACACCCCTGTGCCTCCTCTGGAAAGCCATCTAACTCATCCATTAACAGCAGCTGAATCTTAGGAAGGAAAGGCTGATGTGTAACATGCCGATTATTACAGTGGTCAATTACAATTCCTCACAGGAATAGCAAAGAGCTGTTAGGAGTCATGAACCTCATGCCATCCTAGCACCAAAGGAAACTGGTCCTAATTGTGACTGTCTCAGGCTTTCTTACTCACAAATAAAAGCTCAACATGCTGCTTTATTTTACCAACCTGCTTCATGCATCTGTCCTGATTCACACAATTCCTATTTGCTGCATTCTCTTTTCAAAAGACTTTAAACCTCACATGGAAGCCAGAATCTGTTCTTGTGTATTGTAAGACATGACATTTCATCCATTTAACCACTGAGCCCAACTCCTCTTTGGCTGTCCTGATCAGTTAGGACATCAATCTTGACATGAAGGTACCAGAGATCCACGTTTGTGCTTGTGACATACTCACTACTAAAAGCTGATGCCTCCCATCCACTCAGCTTCCTGGTTTCAAGAAATTGGAGATTATTAAAACTTTCTCCATTACATCAGAAGTGTTTCAGTATCAAGTACTCTGTTCCTGTTATTTATTTGCCATAATTATGTCCACCGTGGTGTCCCCTCTATGGTGGGGAAGTACTCTGACCTTCACAGGTAAACTTGACAACCTTCAGAGCTGTGCAGTACTCATACTGCACTACAGTCCACTAAGAGTACAGATAAATAATCCAGCTGAGGAGGAGACTGTCCTCTAGCTGTACCACCCCTCAGTGGGATAAAGATCCTCCCATCATTCAGCAGCTGACTTGGGAGTTGCTCAACACAGATTCTCAGGACCCCTAATTGCAGCACCAAACATCACCATAACCATTTGGGCAGCATTTTACCTTTTTTGTTCCCAATCCTTAGTAAACCAAAATGTTCTGTTCTACAATGCTATTTCCCAGTCCCACCCAGTCTCAACAATCAGACCTCTAGTGCCCAGGCCATGAGAAGTAATTCACTAAGGAACTCAGAGTTATATATTAAAACAAAAAACAAAAAAACTTAGAAGAGGCTGGCAAGGACACAAACAGAACACCAGAAAATACCATCTGGCCGCCTCCTTTCATTGCAAAAATCAGTTTCCTCCCAAGGGAACATGAAACCATCCAAACAGAAGCTGCAATAACCTTGTAAAATCCACACTGATGGGAAACACCTGCTTTCCACTGTGCACACACTAGTAACTTCTGAGCCTCTGCTGCTGCTTAGATGCATGTGTCCTTGCAAAAAAAGAATTATGACCCTTAACCTAATTTACACAAGAATGTAGGTCAAATTGTTTCACTTGTGTTTATCTACTTATTGCACACCTTTTTCTGACAGAACTTCTATCCCTTATCAGGGAACCACAAAGGAGAGCTACTAAGGGAAAGGCAGCAGATGGTGACAAGACAGCAAAGGTTGTAATGAGATCTCTCAAAGCGGACAAAGAGAGTCTACCCAAAGCCTAAGACTGTATTTTTTCAGCCTCTTTTCCTAGCACTGGCATGTAAAAGATTTCAACAAATTCTAATAGTAAAGAATAAAAAAAATCCAAATACATGCAAATACATAAAGAATACTAAAACAGCAGGGTTTGGTGCGGAGCTTGGGTTTGGTTGGTTTGGGGGTTGTTTGGTTTGGGGTGGTTGTGGGGCTTTTCTTTGAGTATTACAAGCACCTCTCCATTAGCCACCTCTGGTGACAGCTTTTGCCAAGACAGCATGCTGCTACACTGCTGAGGCAGCACCCAGTGCCTGTCAGATTTCTTTCATGACTGCAGTAAAGTGTCGCTTCCCATCTAAATACAACATGGACTCTGAAATAAAGCGGACAAAAGAGAGAACCACATTAGGAACTTAGTATCAATAGTGGGCAACTACAACTACACAGATTGGCAAAAATAAGAAGCAATCCACACTGTCATCAAAGCATAAAATGTACGTGGTTTGCCATGAAATCCTGTTAAATTACTCAAATGCCAACAGTTCGTCTATTAAAATGACCAGTGTTCCAAGAGAAAGAAATCCATCTTTTTTACAGAATTATGATGACAACATACTAATGGGATACTTGCCTCCATATGTCTTAGGTACAACTTGTGGGACCTCATTTTCTGATATAAATGTAAAATGGAAAATATTGGTAGTATGGTGCTCCCTGGTATTTGCATTGTAAACTTCACTGTGTACTCGAACCTGGATGTAGTTGTTTTCTGTATAACAGACCTACACAGTTAAAACGAGAGTTACAGCTTGTAATTTACCACCAGTGCTGAAAACTGTAACAGACTTCATTATAGCGTTTAACAAGGAAAGTCACGCACTCTCATAACACAGTTCATTATCAGTGACTAACACTGGTGACAGCAAAGGCAAGGTTTGCTCCTTTTCAAAAGGAAATCAATTCCTACCTGTCCAGAAAGCAGTAATAAGGATCCAACTTCAACTGGCTTCTGAAACATGATATCATCAACAGATACGATAAAGGGTCTGGAACCCCTGAGGAAGCAAACAAGAAATTTATGTTTAAGAATAAAAAGCATGTTTGAAGGCATTTAAAATATCTACTTGTCAGCATTTTAATGAAGGGTTACTAGAGAATAAATCTCTTCCTTAAACAGACGCTACAGGAAGTGTTAAGGAGTTATGTCATCACTGGAGGAAATCTCTCACACCAATGAAGTACACACTAAGGACACATTATTGCACCATTATTGTATTTTATGACTTACACTTGCTAGACAATCTTCATGCCATCATTGCTCAGGCCTCAGTTTTTCAAGGACTGACACAAACCACTGAACTTTACTATGCATATTAACTTACATATAGACCTTTGCTGGGTGATGACTTCAGTCACACTTCCTAAGCTCAAGCAGTTACTAGAAGTTCAGAACCCATTCCTCTTGTGTACTGAATGCAAAGATGTAATATTTATTTGATAGAGTGAATATGTTATATGGTTAAAAAGTCCATCTCAATAGCTTGGTAAGAGAAAAGACAACAGAAAAATCAATGTATTTTCTATCTTGACAAGTAACGCTTAAAACTCAAACTTCAAGGAGCAAGGTGCCAATCTCTTTGTAAACATGACAGATGTTCCAAGTAGAGCAGCACTGTGCACTAACAGTGCATGATTCTACCAGACACCTAAGTTTTTTCAGCTCAGATTGTCATTAGGTTGGTTAGCTTGGGTTCCCAAGCTCTGTGTATGTGCACAATGCTCTGGATTATATAAACATTGCAGATCTACAACTCACCCATAGCTGCAAGCAGTTGCCCATCCCAGTTCAAATGCCTTTCTCATGAGAAAACCCCCAAAGATCCTATTGAAGATGTTCCGTTCCTGTACATAGAAACAAATACCAAATTCTTTTCAAAGCCTTATGTTGAAGTCTGCACTCCACAGTATTTAACAGAAGTCCCAACACCTGAATATATAAAAAGCACTACTGAAATACGTATGTAAAATTGAAAATGCCCAAGGCAACTTTACTTAATAGGAGCTCCATTATCCGACTAATCTGACAGCAAAGGTAACAACTCAAAACTGTATCAGCAACCAAAGGCCAAATGTTTTGCAAACACTTTGCAAAGGAATTTCTTTACACAGAATGGACAGTCTGGTAAAAAAACAAGGTCATTAAAAATCATCCATTCTGCAGTGGTAATCCATACAAACAAAAAACTGGTGAAAGAAACTAGGCTCTAAATACATTGCAAGGACTGCAGAAGCCAAGTAAAATAATGGTTTGACTCATCTTACATGAAAATTCATAGAGTCACAGAATGGATTGGGTTGGAAGGGATCTTAAAGATACCTCATTCCAACCTCCCTGCCATGAGCAGGGACACCTTGCACTAGACCAGGTTGCTAAGAGCCCCACTCAGTCTGAACGTTTCCAGGGATGGGGCACCCACAAATTCTCTGGGCAACCTGTTCCAGAGCCTTACCACAATCACAGTAAAAAACTTCTTCCTAATACCTATTCTAAACCTCTTCCCTTTCAGTTTAAAGCCATTACCCCTTGTCCTGTCACTATCCTTGTAAAAATTCCCTCTCAAAGTTACTTCTCAAGTAACTTTCTGTAATTCATTAATATTTCTCAAAATACCTCAGGATGGCAAATCTGCAGGGCTTTTAGCTTTGCATCTTCCATCCACACTGAATTGGGTGGTAATTTACGACTCTTGAAACTCACTGTCCTTTGGAAGAGACAATAAACTTTACAGTCCACAGAATTAGCAGAATTCAGCAAGCCAAAAAAGCATAAATAGCAAATGCAGACACACACTAAAAAAAAAACCCACAAAATCATAGAAGACCATAATAAAACCCAAAACAGAAATGGTATCACTAAACACTGTTCCAGCTGACCTTGAAGCCTTATCTAAAGCTGTCCTTTGATTTGTTACTGCAATAAACCTATGCTCCTGATATTTCAAAAACTTCTGCTAATGTTCAAGTTTATGTGAATGAAGAGGCTTGAGAAAGGTACATGAAAGAAAAGATGAATCACAATCACAAAGTGCTCACTTTGTCAGAAAAGCTTTGCTCTGTTTTTTGTCATAATAGGAAATAAAAGCACACAGTGAGCTAATAGAATAATTCAACATCAAACATGCAGACAGTTTTTGAAGTTTTCAAACCCAGATGGAATGCATACAAAGTACAACTGCTAATTTTAAGGGAAAGCATGTCTGCCTCTGGTAAACAGACTTAAATTAACAACTGTATAGGCTAATAAGTTAAAATTATAAATTATCACAAATACAACATTGCACTAATGTAATTAGACGTTGTTCTATCACTGTTGGCATCAGATGACTTCACACCAATCACAAGTATAAGAAAAATATGCTAACAACTCCCTCAAATAATGTTGTCAGGTGTTGTATTTAAAACACACTGCAAGGTTATTTGGTCAAAAGGTGGCCAGTTCCTGCCCTCACAGGTTTTTTGATTAGGTATCATGGCAGAAAACTGATTGTGCAAGTCATGACCATTCCATTCTCTTATTTGGTCAAACATCATTAACCTTTTTCCTCAAAATTATTCCTAACAGCTTGTTTAGAACAACAGAAGAATCTTCTAAGAACTGCATATGTCACAATAAAGTTTGTACCTGCATTTCAAATAAACTGCCACAGAATTTAAGTGTGCATTTATTCCAGACTACCCTCTTATGAGCACCCACTCAAAAGGCACTTTTCTCTTTGATAACATGACAGTTCTCCTTCACCCCTCCCCTTCTTGCCTTGTGTCCAATGTATTAAGGAATATATCATGGACAATGTTTCTTTCTTCTGCAGTGGGAGCCATTTTCAGTAAGGAAGCAGTGCTGAAATCAATCCTCCTCATCTTGTTCACTGAATATTAAAAAAAACCCATAGTATTAGAGTTCAAAGAAAATACAAATAATGGCTCTCAAGATTTTAACCTCAAATCAGCTGTCTTTCCATTTTTCCTTTTCCCCCTGCAACTTAAATCCTGTAACTTCATGGTCCTATAGATCCAAACAGAAATTTGGCTTTTAGAATTGACTGCATTGAAATAAAAATAAAGCAGAAATTCAGTAGTACCTCGGGAATGTGATGAAAAACTTCTATATGTATTTTATGACACCCACACACTGTTCCTACAGAAAACTTGAGTACTCCCCTCAAATACAGAACATATCTAACAAGAAACCCTACAGAACAATCAGCTTCAGGTTTTGCCAATGGTACAAGAACTTTACTTCCTCCCAGCTATTAAGTTGCAACTGAGGCAGATGTGCATACTACCAGGAAATACAACATACATTCCCCTTGCTTGAAGATTTCTTCCTCCTCAGGGCTCTCAGGAATGAGTGGATTAACAAACGCTGGCCTACGGACAGGAAGTTTTTTTTAAGTTACCAACTTCACAAGAATTTCTCCTGTAAATACATTATAACAGTCTTCCATTTTTACTCACATACACAGAACAAGATGAATGACATACTTCAGGTTATATGATAGAAATAAACATGGCTGCCAACAGAGTATCACATTAGCTTTAATTCTGAACAGGCAGCTAAGTGATCCAACCACTACCTAGTGCAATCAGGAAAGAGAAAGTGACACATCCATGGTTCTTAAGAAGCTAAAATTGTACCCATAAATTATAATGAAGACTGTTCAAGAAGAAAGCTGTTCTGAAACTCAGCAAATGAAAACATGATGATTTACGATAGTCTAAACCAAAACTTGATTGGTACCACTCCTCCTGGAATAGAAGGAGCACGGTGCCGTAGCTAGCAAGTGTTTTTATAATCTACGTGTTCCCTTGACAGCCTTATCTACAGCCAAAAGCTGTTTACCACGTGCACCACTTATCAAAGAAGATTATGACGTGCCTTGAGCACAAATTTCTGTTTGTTTTACTGCACGAGTAAGTTTACTTTAACCTAATTATATAACATTATCTTCACAAGTAAAGACAAATGCTTATTTTCAAGAGTAATTTTTCCCCTTAATTTCTAATTATTATTTTTCTACTTTCGATATTTATACAAATGCTGAGAACAACATACATATATGTACATATACACACATTGCCAACAACAGGCAGAGAGGATCTTTTCTCTTAGAACAAGCTGCTCTTTCCTGGTTTGCTAAACCTCTGGGTTTTGGAGACCCACCAGCTCCTTCTCCATCACAGAGCTCATGTCCCCTCTCCTCAGCTCAGCACACATCTACATCAGATCTCCTGACCAAGCTCCAAGCTGCTGAGATGCAAGTTTGCTGTGATCCCAAAGCCACACAACCATGTTTCTGTGGGGCTACAGCCAACCGAACATATCCCGTACCTCTCTGAAGAGTTTTGACCCCACATAAATACCCTTCTTATATGGACAGAATGCTTCCAAAACACAGCCGGTCAGTGGCCACCTAGTTTGTACAACAGCCACTGGAGTTGGCACCTATCTGCACAAGTCCACGTAGGCTTGTCCTCAGTCAATCAGCTAGTGAAGAATTAATCAAATTTGATGTAATTATTTCAAAAAATTAGTCTTTAAAATGGGAACCATAATATAATTGGATTTCTTAATATACAGTATGTTCACTGGTTCTAGAAAAAAATCTGAAGAAAACCAACCTAGAAACTACTTCTAATTTATCAGGACTGCATAATTCTATCATGTAAAACCCCTTCATTAAACACAACCTTCTTTGGTAAGTACAAGCAATTATTTAAACCAATTAGAAACAGAGAATTGTTTATTACTTTGGCAGACTATACAGGAAAGAGATAAGAATTACAGCCAATTTTTCTGATGCTGGAGTCATAAATCTAAACTGCAACTGAGCAGCCTTTTATTCTAATGACCAAGGAATTATAGAGAAAGTAAAACCAGAAAAGTAACAAAATAAGTGTCTGGGGGTTTTTTAAGTTCTGCGTAATACTTACCAGTTCCATCTTAGTTACACAAGCAAGTTTTAACCTGAGTTATACTGATGACACCTATTGTCTATTAGGGAATTAATGGTATTGTTCACTCAAAGTCTACTTAACCACTGAAACTCAATCATTAACTACTAGAATGCAGGTGGGTTTCTGGCAGACTCGTTCACTTCTTCTCATTCACTTCTTTGTTCATTCGGACCAGTCACTCAAACACAGAGAAAAATCTGTTAAAAAAAAGGGTCAGATCCCAAGACTACCAGCAATTCCTGGTATCATGACTGCTAAAATCAAGTCTGAAGCTTGTCACAGGAAAGTTAACACTTGCCAGCAGAAAGCATCAACTATGTGGTTTATTGATGACCTACATTATATGACTCCTACCCATACAGAGCAAGCTGCCATGTTTGCCACTTTCAGTACAGCAGAAGTTAGGAAACTTTCCCTGTCCTACAAATTACCGTGTATTCTCTGGGTCCCGGGCCACCATGACAAAGGTTGCATCTAACACAGGGCTGTAATCACCATCATGTAGCTAAAAGAGACAGGAAAAATATATTACTGAACTCTAAAATTGTAAATGTGCTTAGCAAACTGTTTAGTTGACATGAACTATTCAATCACACTGTTAATTCTGCTGACTTTCACATTCTGTCATTCCTTCCAACACCTCTTGCAATAGGTCAAAGAAAAGGAAATAGTTAAAACTTTCCTTTCAGAAATTCTACAATGTAAACATTTTCCAGGTTGTTAAAAACTTTGAGCTGCGAGGGGAGGAAATCAACATAGGCACTGTAAAAGGACCTGCTTAACCTTTACTGTGAGAAATGCCATAGCATTTTTTTTAATACCAAATTGCCACTAAGGCCAGCACTGTAAGGAGTTCAGACAAAAAAGGTGT
This sequence comes from Corvus brachyrhynchos, assembly GCF_000691975.1. Classification (NCBI taxonomy): domain Eukaryota; kingdom Metazoa; phylum Chordata; class Aves; order Passeriformes; family Corvidae; genus Corvus; species Corvus brachyrhynchos. The sequence goes on along the minus strand of NW_008236965.1, from coordinate 2,614,737 downwards.
AACATTATCTTCTACATCAGAGACTTTACTTCAGGAGAGCAACTGAATAAAAAAAATTTACCCATTTACCTGAATTATCACAGAATCATAGAATCACAGCATGATTTGTGTTAGAAGGAAGCTTAAAGACATCCAGTTCAAACACCCCTGCCATGGGCAGGGACACCTTCCAAGATCAGGTGGTTCAAAGCCTCTTCCAACCCAGCCTTGAACACTTCCAGGGATGGGGCATCTCTGCTTCTCTGGGCAACCTGCTCCCGTACCTCACCGTCCTCACAGCAAATAATTTCTTCCCACAATCTCATCTAAACCCATTCTCTCAGTCTGAAGCCATTCCCCCCTTGTCCTGTCACTATATGCTCTTGTAAATTCCCCCTGAAGCACGTCATGCCTGTCGTAAGATGGAGAGAGGTCACAAGAACCAACCTGCAGCATGTGCATCTTCACTTCCATAGAGGTCTTCCCAACCCAAGAAACATTGCCTGTGAATTTGATGTCACAATCCGGATGTATAATCTTCTGGCACAAATCTACAAGACAAACATTAGGGGTTACTGGAGACAGATCACTCACAACTGTCCTAGAATGGCCAGATTCTCTAGGACCTTTATGTGATCTGAAAGTGGCAACACACACAAAGACAACCCAGAAAAGACAGTTGTTGCAAGGGACCACACTGCTTGTCTGCAGTTTCTGCCCCTGCAGACTTCTGAAGCCAGAACGGGAGTAGGAAGCAGGCACACAGGTGGACAGCAGACTCAAGGAAGTGCTCAGCAGAACAGGCAACACAGGCAAGATCCACCAGGATAAACACAGTGCAATAATGAAGCTAGGAACCTGCATGCCAAAATAAAACTAAGCACAAAAGTGCAGGAACCATGGAAGTCGTATTTTGAAGGGAAGTGACATATGAATGCTGAAAAGCATCTACAAAACCCCCTTCCCATCTCCTGTCAACAAAAGCCACAAAACTTCAAAGCTAAAATAAGATGAAGTGAACAAAACAGGAGTGAAGAAGGTATCCTCAATAACAACCATGGGAAGGCAGTAGCTGGTGAAAGAGTAAGACAAGCAGATTCAACTATTTTTATTTACTAAATTGCCACTTACTGATTTTATCCACCAGAGCTGTGACTATGGATAAAGGAGACCTTGGCTGCATTTCCTGCTTGGTGTGAGTGTAGCAAATAAGAACTGTGAAGAGACCAAAAATGGAGTCAGCTCTTTAATAAAAACATAAGTGGAACAGATCAAAGTCATCTTTGCAAAGCGTAAGAGGTACCTGGAAAACACAAACTAAAGTATCCTACTACAGGAGAGCACACCTTCCACATTTTCATGCATGTAACACATGGGATTGTTATAAAGAAAACAGCAGCAGATGTCTCAGTTTTATGCATATTTACTTACTACAAAGATAAATTTAACTAAGCATTTGAAACCAGCTCATCACTTGACTTTCAATCCCACAATCTCTTCGCTCTACCTCTGCAGCTCCCTGTCTCAGACTCTGCCTACGTTCTATTTTGATTTCATGAAGGCTGTCCAAAGATATATGCTATCTGAGGACTTTTTAAATACTGATTCCTTTCAAGAGGTGGAGATTAAATAAACTGTGCCTTATAGGCATGAAAACATAGTCAGAGGTATTTATCACATTGCAATTACTACTAGCTAAACCATACTTAAACTAATTAGGTTTGCTCATAAGAGCACATCCAAGTAAACAGACTCCTTGGTGTAATTCAAGGCTGCAAAGATATATTTTTTCCTAGTGCCCATGTAATTTTCACTCAACACAGATTTTCATTTTCAAAAGTATCTGTCTTCTACTTAGTGAGATAAGAGAGAAAGAATCCCCGTATGGGCCATTCACTTCAGAGTTGGACTTGATGATCTTTGTGGGTCCCTTCCAAACCAGAATATTCTGTGTTCTGGAAGATCTCTATCCTTCCAAGTAATCTAAGATGCTTTTTCCCTATGTTTACTGAAGTCACAATTCTAAAACCTGTTAAGCTTATCAACTTACATCATTATGACTACGCCCAATATTGTCTAATTGGGACAGAATCTTGATTAACCCAAAACAATACATTCCCAGTGGAACTGACTGGAGCCCAGTATGACTGCAAACAAGGCAAAGAGATTCTGTGCTTTCACAGGAAAAAAGTAAGATCTTCACAGATTTCTGGGCAAAATAAACAAGGTACAGAATGAAAAACAGGCTCATGTCATCTTAACAATGGAGGGTAGCCAATAGTTTGATGTCTCCTTTTCTAATTCAGGACAGATACTGAAGCCAGTATCTTCCGCCTCCCAGGAAGAAATATCAGTCATGCAGCTATTTTGTCTATCCTCAATAGACATGCATTCATTTCCTTCTCTGCCTTCCTCAACTTTGTCCATCTGGACTTTCAGAAGGAACAGAAAAAAACTGTTTTATTCACAACTTTCCCTTAATAAGCACTTAATTCCTTGTCAAAAACCTCCATCAAAAAGCTCCCAACCAGCTACAGAACTTGGATGAAGGAGGAAATCACCTGGTGATGTTTTAAAATAAAAGCATCCCCCAGCTCTATTAACAACCTCACACTTGTAATACAGAAGTCAAAGATCTTGAACTTTTCAAGATCACAAACAAATAAAAGGAGAAAAAAATTAAGAAAGTTAACTCATGAAACAACTGAGTTGGTTTTACCCTTAACAACAATTTGCAGAACCCAAGAATATACACCAATTGTTTTTAATTTGTTCTCAGTGGATACATTACATTATTTTCAGATTATACTCTCTTGTCCCCAAAGGGATGATTAAAATATTTGCATCTTATTATCTGTTGGGGCTTGTGTCAGTTTTTGTTGAGGTTTTTTTTCAAGATTAAAAAAAAATCGAAAGTTTTCATTTTCAAGATGCACTCAACAAATTTTCTCTAAGTTCACATTCAATGGAAATTCATAATGTAGAATCACTTTTCAGTAAATTACTTTTGTAGCTGGTCCTTTAAAAATCTGACAGAGGTAGGAAGCTGAACAATTTTGCTTCCACCTGTTCTTTATCATCCTTCCTTCTCTTTCAGTACCAGTGTCTTCTTTTTTTCCTTCCCTTCTGCAATAGCACAATTACGGCTTTCCCTCCAAGGTCATACTGTGCCACACCAAACAGTGCTCAGCAGTAGTCAAATTCACTTTGTGCAGCCTTTACAAGGGCATAGGTACATACCTCCTAAACTGTCAAGATCTTCAAGTATCCTTCCAAACCTGCAATATAGGGGTTTGACAATTAAATATCTACTCACATGGCAAACAGAAGTTAACAGTTTCCTGTACGTGTAACATGGTTGCTTTGTTACCTTACACTGTTCTGTACATTCAGGTACTTTTCTCTTATTTCAGGCTGACTTCCTAGAGGTAGAATAACTTCCAAGTAGCTATCCTTCATTCTCCTAGGAGGGAGATCTTCCTGCCGTTTTGCCAGTAAAGTATGAAGAGCTTTTCTTTCTTGCATTGCTTGCACATGATCCCTGGTAAGAAAAAAACCATTATTCTGAAGTACAACAACAGAACCACAGCCCTAGCTGAAAGATGCCACATTGGTGATTGTCAAAGTTACAACCAAAATGTAGCAGAAATAGCAAGACACAGTGAGCGTGCCTTGAATAAAAAGTGAAACGCACAAAATGAGAGGTGCTAAGCAAGACTACTGCAGAAATCTTTGAAATAGTTAGTACACAAGTGGTAAGCACACACTTCACACTAATGAGATTAACAAAATGCATCTAATTCTGAATGCTACCAAAATGGTTCCCCTTGAAAAAAACAGATCAGACGTAACTAAAACGATGAGGTTTGGTGCATATTCATGTCTTCCATAGCTACAGTATCACAAATCATCTCACACTGCCAATTTTAAAGGACTGACCATCAATTTACAATCTCTCCCAAGAAGTAAAGTAGATGTACAGTGTTGGCTAACACTAACAACAAGAGAACTAATCTGCTAAGACTTGCCACCATCCACAGGTGAGCTCCCCCTCTGCAGCATCAGTTCTAACAGCAAGCTAAAAGACAAAGAAAACTAACCTACTTCTCTTTCTCTCTTCCCACCCAGACATCTTAAAATTATACAGGAAAGTTACAGAAAGAAACAACACAGAAAAGGGAGAAGTATTCCTTCAGAGTTGCTTTTCTGGCACCACCAAGTCAGAGGGATTGCAACTCTCACAATGGAGAAGGGGCCAACTTATTGTCACTTCTTTCCAATCTACCAAATGGATTCCTTGCACAGGTATCTGTAAGATGTAACAGTCTTGCCCAATATTTTCCCTTATGTGTTCCACCCAAGTTCCCTCCCCTTAGAAGTGCAACCTGACTGAATAATGCAAGTATTTCCTAACATCTCTAGAATCAATACCCATCTATCAAAAACCTAGGGGTTAAACATGCAACAGCTCTGGTATAAAGCCATAGAGTATGCAAAACTATGGATCCATTTCATAGAGCATGAGAATGCATGAAACACTAAGCAACCAAACTTAATGTTAAATTTCTGGATGTGTGCCATTCCTTCAGTTGTGCATGCTGCATTGCTGAGATCTCAGTGACACTGTGTTTAACAAAACCAATTTAAAAAAAAAAAAAAGAACGAAAGAAAACAACAGAAAACCTTTTCACCAAAAAGAAATTTTGTCTTAAATTTTGACTTTGTGTGAATTCTGGGTATTAGCCATTTAAAATGAAAGCTTACTTGGCTTGAGTATTACTTACGAAAATCAAGCTTCAACATATTTATATTCCCTCTTTTCTGTTTAACAAGTTTCAGGGAAATATGAATAATCCATGATCAAAAACAGTGAAAGTCAAGCAGAAAACTTCTGTTAGTTTCATTTGTTTGTTTGAAACATGAGATGTGGTTTACCTCATCTGGGTAATGTGACTACTACGGAGTTCAGAGGAAACAGAAAGATAACAACCTCCTCCAGAGGGTTAACATTTGAAGTTATGCCACTGCATAGAAATGGAATATACTAGATGACTAAAGAAAGATGCAATGTCCAAGATGATGCATCTTCATGCTTTTTAAAAATGTTTTTTCCAAGGTCTTTCAGTGAAAGGCTTAAAAAGAAATTAATCAGAAAGTAAATCAGAAATTTGTCTATAAAGAAACCTAACAATAACTATATTCAACTATATTCTGTTTTCACCAGTTCCATCCTGGGTCCTCTGAGGTCAGCAGCAGAATTCTTCTTGACTTCCACTTCAGAATGTGCTCTTGAATATGCAGAAGTATTGGGCTCAATGTAGTAACATTTGTCAACAGACAAATACTGTTACACACTGCAGTACTAGTTTAACAGTAACAATAAGTCATCTAAGTATTAACTTACACCTGCCCTAAACATTCTGAGAAATGTTTACATCTTTCTGAAATGGCCACGATGCCATGTAGACTATATTTAACAATGAACAGATTAATAGTTTTAACTACAACTGAAGTACAAAACCAGAATAAACACATAAGCAAGATATATCTTTTTAATAACAAATGAGTACAAAATGCCACTGGCTTTTACAAGAGACACCACAAACCAAAGTCTCCTTTTAGCAAAATTAATGGCTGAAGATGTTCCTCCAACATGCATCCCTCCTCTCTCCCAGCATTCCAGATATATGTACATCAGTCCTTCCCTAGCTCCCTTTTCAGGACCCCTAAGCTGTTCTTTCAAATATTTCCCCTTCAGTCATTCTGTGGCCTAACTCACTTAAATCCCCAGCTGTTCATTCTCCACATGTATCAACTCTATTACTCCATTTTTAAAGTGGGCTCTCAAAGGCTACATGATCCATGTCCTCCAAATCTCTCTGTACTAAATCGGTCATTCTCAAGCACTCCCATCTGTGGTCTCCCTGGCATTACTTCTTCATGGTAGCTGAAGGATTCAGTACTCTGCAAACCATTTCTGCTGTATTTTGTACAGCACAAGAGAAGTACCTATCTGAGAAAAACACTGCTGTGGTGATCCTGGCGTCAGTCTGCTCTCCCTCCAGGACAGGAGCAGTGGGGATTAAAAAAAAAAAAAAAGAGATGGAAGAACAGACTTAACCAGAGCACTCTAAAATCTCAATTTTCAAATGGTATTTCCATATGACATCGTTCCTCCTCAGCCGTTCTGGGGTGTGGGAAAGGCTTTTTCATAAACAATTTCTAGAGCCCTTTCTAGCTGACTGGATGAAAAGTTCAAGCCCCCTCATGCTTAGATACTACTCTTACTAAGCAAAAATCAGCTTCCCAGATTCAGGCATTCTTGTTAGCATGCCTACAGCTGTGTTCAGATAAACTGAGTCAGAAGACCTGGACACATCAGACACTCCACCCAGGCAAGCCTCTCTTCATTTCCCTATCACTGCACAAAGTGGGAAAGAAGAGCTCAGCAAACACAGCCAAAATTAACAGTAAACATGGGACCAACCAAACTGCAATACATAATTCCTCCAGACTGCTATACCAACTTTTCCAGACTGTAACAGTAGAGTGTTACAGTCAACTCTGGCTTATTCAATGCAATGGAGGGGGAGGAAAGTAACTTGAATAAAGCCAAACCAGCAATTATTTAAAGTATATGTCAATTAATCAAAAATTAAGTTAGAGCAGAAAAAGGAAATGCTCAAAATGCTCCTGATTAAAGAGATTCTGATCCCAAGCTGACAATTTTCCAAAGTGACATGGGTGCCATTTGGAATGCAGCCTGCTACACAGTGAGCAAGCTCAGCTGCCTCTGAATCCAGCGCAGGATAAATCCACCACATGGGCAATCCACCTAGAGATAACTCAAGAGGTAACAGCAACACAGCATTGTCAGCCAGACTCTACAGCTCGTAACTCCCGTTGGATTTAAAGCTAGTGGGACAATCTTGTAAGCACCAAGATGAGGTATTTTGTTTCTGCCAGAAAAATCTTAGAAGTTTGTGATCCACAAAGTACCAATTCAGAAGCCTTGTTCCAATTACCTTTTAGTGGGATCTTTTTCTTCCCTGGCCAGCAAGCTAACTATCGGTAACTTCCACTACCACAACCCTGAGCTCCACCTTGGTTTCACAAATGAAGTCAAATATATGTAATGCACACTGTACCTCCAGTTGGTAGATGCTCCCACTATATCCCTCAATTTCCTCCGCACTGGAAAAAAAAAAATCAAAGCAAATCAAGCTTAGTTCTGCAAGTGATAAACATGAGGTTGTGTTAAAGGCACAATTCTCATCCCAGAACAGGAAAATTAAGCAAATTCATGCAAATAGCAGCCCAGAAACAAAAGTTTGGCCAAATTCACTGCTGCTGTTAGTAGGCATATCACAGGAATGGGTTGAGTAACATAATGCCACAGCTTATTGCATATGGTCAACAAAGAGTATTTGTTAGTGCAATCAGTCACCTCCAGTGCTAATTAACAGCTGAAAGACGGCATGGATCAAGATTACATTGGGGAATTTTGATGTGAAAATATTACAGCCTAAACACAAACTGTGGAGATAACACAAATCAGAAAGTCATAAAAGAACTTAAAAGGGAACAGTGCAGCTGGGAAACAGGGAATGAGGAGAATACCAATTAAATAATCCCACCCACAAAGGCAGGCAGTATCAGCAGGCTGGTTCTTGCGAGCAGCGTTTCATAGCCCAAATTTTTAGCAGTCTGAAAGAACACAGTGTTAAGACACTGAAGACAGGTCTATAAAATTTATTCTGGCCCTGTTTGTACCCTCAGACTTAATACTAGTTCTGCACAGGTTTCTCCTAAATTTCAAGAATAATCTGCATAAGCATCTTTTCTACTCTTTCTCAGATGAGATTATTAAGTGTGCTAAGGTCCCACCAAATCTACCAAATTACCCCATGGCTGTTAGGCATGTGAATGTTGGCTATTTGGAAACACCTGAAAACAAGTAGCAACAATTCCCAAGCTCAGAATAGAAGTTGAGAATTGTATAGAATTGTATTGTGTTGTATCCTTGCTTATTTACAAAAATTTTTTTTATACAAAGAAGTTCAAATATTAGGACAAAATAGGGATATATCAAGGAAGAGCAACCAAAAATTAGCCAGAATTTCATGGTGAAATTGAAAGAGGCTGCTGGTGAGTCACAAGCTGATCCTTTATCAGGCTTGTCGTTTTTCAAGCTAAATGCCTGGTCAGAGTACTCACAGTGATCAGCAAGCTGTCCTATAAACCCTGGAGCGAGTCTAGCTGATTCCTAGGATTTAAATCACATTCCACTCTCTAGGCCAGATCTACTCAGCTCTGCTCCCCTCCTCCTCAGTCACATCAGCATCTGCCCAAGTCCCCCACACCACCACCACTGCTATACCCCAAACCTCCCCTTCCCTGTTCCTTCTTCTGCAGCACCCTCAGCCCCTGTCCCCACACTCCCAGCCTATTTCTATTCTGCCTGCCTGCTAGAAAAGCACCAGCCTGAGCCAGAGGCAGGCAAGGGATTGACTGGCAGCCAGCACATGGATCCCAGTGACTCACCAACAGACAGCAAACAGCAGGCTCTGTGGCTGACCCCAGCTCTAGCTCTGGCACCCTAACAAACCTCTGATTTGGAAGCCAATTTTCAAAAAGTTTCTGGAAATATGTTTCTCTTGGAGACTGGTGGCTCATCTATTTTGGCTGACATCAAACAACAAAAGGTTCTGGAAGAAGAGGAGGACAAGAAAATAGGCAGGCAGAGACAAAATAAAATAGATTACTTAGGCCTCGTTTCTTTACAAAATTAGGCTAAACACATGTTTTGAAATTAGAAGACTTCTACAACTAATTCTAAGAACAAAAAAAAAATTCAGTGAAAGAACCTGATTGAAAATCTTGAGAGTTGATTTATTTTGGAAACAGGGAAGGTCTGATTCCTTTTTCCTTAAGCAGCAGGCTTGCTTACAGAATAGGGATTACTTTCTTGTTACTCATACTCCAGCTGTGAAGCTACCATAGCATGCATTTGATCAATACAGTGTCAGCAGAAACACTGTTATAGCTTCTAGAACGCAAAACCTCAATTTTTCAACAGCGTGCAGACTGTGCTGGGATGGAGGGGGAATAAACAGCACTTTCTCTTTGTTTGCACTAAGTTCATCTTCCTTTTCAACTCTAGAGGTAAAAAGCTCTGAAAAAAAATCTCGGGTCCAAACCTGCAAAAATGTATATAAGCTGTTAATCCCATTTAACACATCTGCTTTCTATTTTAGGTATAAAAATAAGTATTTTTCAGGCTGAGAACACATAGAATTTTTATCTTAATAATGAAAGGGACGAAGTGTGAAGTGTTTCTAAAATGTTGTCAAGCAAAATCTAGTCCATTTTACAGCTCATAAGTATATAATTTTTCTCTTTTTTTTTTCTCCCTGCAAAGACTATATTGCTCTTCTAGATATTAGAAATTTAATTAAGTAACAACAGAAATTTAAGTAAGAAAATTAAGCACGAAAATCTATAAGCTATTTCTCTTATTTGAAAAATATCCTAAATATGCAAAACAGTTATAGCAAATGGGACTTCTCCATCATTATCATGTTGCATATTTCACAGTATCTCCTAAACTGTGATCAATGGATCATCAATGCCAGAGCAGCAGGCTCTGAGTTTATCTGCACTGTGGAAAAAGACACGAGGAGGGCAGCTGAACAAGATCACTGCATTTATCTCTACCAGTCAGATCCATGCCCCTTATGCTGGTGCCTCCCCAGCTGCATCCAGGTTCAGAGAGACCACCAGCTTTGGTACAGAGCTTGGTCTGGACTTAGGTGAAAGATGCAGATTCAAATGCCTAAAATGAAGCCAAGTACTGCAGGAGCTGCTGCCATGAGAGATTTTGTATCCACAAGCCTCTGAGGAACGTATTATCCAGCACTGCAGACAGAGTATGCTGACAGAGATTTAGTGCAACAACACTGCCACAATTAATACCAGGGCCATTCACCAAAGGGAAAGGGGCTTTAAGCAAGTTAACAGAGGATAATAATGGCACTTCATTTTTCATCAAAAAGTAAGGAAAAACGGTAGCTGAGTAAGTTTAGTGTTATAGCAAATATTTTAGTATGTACAAATTACCACAACACACCATTATTCACATGAATGGGTGACTGTCCTGTGGAGTACAAAACACAGGTTAGATTACAATGAAAAGAAACAATGCATTTTACATCTAATAGGAGTCACTTGACTATTCTACCTTCTTCAGTTCCATTTAGGCACACGTTCCTTAATTTTAGTAACTGCAGGCAATCTATCCTTGCCTGAATTACAGTCAGTGTCTTCTTGGTTTCAACTCAGATTGTCCTTTCCTTTCAAGCCAGCTTTCCAGTTCCTTGTCTACCAACTAACTCTGTGTGGTATCTGCTTGCAGTGTAATCCCAAGCAGTTTTCCAAACTTAGAGCTACCATGTACTGTTGACAAACACTGTTAACTTTAGAGTATCTGAAGCACTTTTCAAGAAATGGGATGAGAGCTTTTCAGAGGAAAATTCCGAAGTCCTGTTTTGTGTAGCCTTTCGGAGAACCATGGAAGAAGTGAAGGCATTCACAACTGGAACCCAAAGTTGTGAAAAGGAAGCATGTGAAAAGCTAGTAAGAAAAAGTATTTGGTGTTTTGTGAAAGCATGGATACCAAATTGAAGGAACATAGTTTACATATCAGCAAAACTCTGAATTTTAACCATTTTGAAACAGAATCTCAAATGCTTACAGTTATTGTAGTCCACAAAATATTAGTACCCCTTGGAGTACCAGAATGACCTCACTGTTTCACTATTTTTATTGGTCTTCTAGGTTGTATCATTATCAAACATCCAAATAAACAAGTAGGGCAAGTTGCAAGTATGAGACATTCTGTATCCTTGCTTCTCTCCTTTGACCTCCTAACTTACCATTTGAAAATGAAAATAAGTTCTCTAACAACAAGTAACTCTCATTTTCTCTTTTACTGGATGACCAGTAACTACTGGTGACTTCTGTTTAGAGAACAAAGTAAAAAATAAGATCTCAGAAATAAGCAGTACTCCATGAAGGAATTATTTGTACCTGGTTCCAGCCTTCTTCCTCCTGCCCTTTTCTCAGTACAAGGGATTAGAATGCAAGAAAACATTTTTTAAAGCTTCTGAAACAGGAGCATTATGGTTTATTACTATTAGAGCACTGAAACAATCTTTCAACACAAAGTTCTATTGACAGGAGCAATTTCACGAGGCAATGCTGCTGATCCGATTAAAAGATTTCTGCAAGTTTACAAAATTAACAGGATTGAAACATTAAAAGTTCTGTAAGACTTTAATTCCACTCAGTTCCCCATTTCTTGGCCATTCTCTCCAGTCTCATTGCACCTGCCTGTATTACACTGACTTTCTATCAAGAGCAGCAGTTATCCTGCCAGAAAAGAACCAAGCTCCTCCAAGGCTGAAGAACCACAGGAGCCTCTAAATGTGAATTTCAATGATTATGCATATTTGTGCCATTCACTTCCAAACAACTGTGATTTTCTGCTGCTTCCTAAACACACCATGAGCTAACAGACAAGGGCATGTTCATTACCCAAACCATATAAATACATGAAGGGACACCACCTGAAGAATAAACTCCCTAGTAACATCATTAAATCTTCTGGATTACAGCCATTTACTTTACCTTCAGACATGTCAGGAAGCCCTGGGGAGCCACTGATCCCAGAAGTGAGTGTCCTAGCCAGAACAGAAGGAAGCTTCCTCATGATGCACAACCTATAGGCAGAGGAGAAGAATTTAGCGTTATTAAAAATAATCCCATGGAAATAATTTAGGACTTAATTTGGAATTATGCTGATGACTTCAGAAACACCAGTCCTCATTTTCAGCTTGATTTTTAGAACTAGATACAATCAGTACAACAGTTCCAAGACAGTTGAAATTCCAACACCTATTCTTACCTAAAAGCAGGAAAGAAGAATGTTTCACTGATGCCCTGAGACAACCAATTTAGACCCAACACCAGCTTCTGCCCTGTAGCACCTTAACGCAGATCGGGTCCATGTGCCTCTAGGAAATCATCTATGACCCAAACCATACACTTCTGCACTTGGCTGGTTCACACAGCAGCAGAAGGAGGAATATCCCAAGGATTTCACAAGGTCTCACAAGCAGTCACATTCAGCTAAGCCTGGTCTTCTCCTCCATGGCTTAGTACTGCAGCAACTCAAAAAAGCTTAAAGTGCAGGATATAATCCTCTTAGCCATTAAGCAAGAAGGGACAACCATGAAACCCTTCAGAGAATGTAATCCACCCATAATTCACCAAGTGTTCTACCAGGTACTAGCCAGCACTACTCCTCCAGGCAAGCATTAACTGTGGTAACACAAAAACACACAGAGGGTGTGTAAAACCCCTTCTGATAGTTCACAGCATCATCCTGACAAGGAATATAGATTGCTAGTCCCTTAATTTTCTTCCTCTGGGACTGGAGTTTCACCTCAAAAAAGGAAAGGTGGCAAGTCCTCAGGCACCAACAGAAAAGCAGGGCCATTTACACATCTCTCTCTACTTCATCTCCACATATGTATCATGTACACACAAGCTTTCTCTGTCTGCAGATACCCCTGGAGGCCTTAAGAGAGTAAAAGGGAACACACCCACACCAAAAAAAAACCCAAAAAACCAAAAAAAACCAAAAAAAAACCTCAGAAGGCATCAGAGTTCCGTATGCACCAGTAATGACGTGAATGACGATGGTGAAACGCCTCTATGATTGCT
>NW_008236965.1:2600917-2601305 GCF_000691975.1 Corvus brachyrhynchos | reverse complement strand
GGCGCTCAGCTGGGCGCTGTGCCCAGAGCCCTGAGGCGCGCCCCGAGCCGTCACACGGCCGTGGGGAAACACGGCCTCCTGCCCCGGCCCGTCCCTGGGTGGCACTGCTACGGAAGGTAACGGAGAGCCTCGGAATTTTCTGATCTTAAGATCTTGAAGAGTGACGCTATCACTCTCTACAATTCCCTGAAAGGAGAGTGTAGCCAGGTGGGGTCAGCCTCTTCTCCCACGCAACCAGAGACAGGACGAGAGGACAATCTTAAACTGCGCCTGGGGAGGTTTAGGTTGGACATTACGTAGGAGGAATTTCTTCACAGAAAGGGTGCTTAGACATTGAAATGGACTGCCCAGAGAGGTGCTGGAGTCACCGTCCCTGGAAATGTTTAAG
>NW_008236965.1:2595645-2600175 GCF_000691975.1 Corvus brachyrhynchos | reverse complement strand
CATGGTGTTCAGTCACAGGTTGGACTCTATGATCTCAGAGGTCTTTTCCAACCTTATTCTGTGATTCTGTGAAAATACAGCTGTGTTAAACAACCTGTGTGCTTTCCACAGTCAAATAATCAACGAGTTCAATTAATCAGAATTTTTTTATTCCTGGGAGCTGAAGAAACTTAGAGCAGAGATGACATGGGGCCTGCACTGGCACGTGTGGCAGAGGGGCAGCCCCGGCTCTGCACCAAGACACCACAGAGCCCATAAGGACCAGAGCACCTACTGTAACCATGTCTGTACCTCCTGGGGACTGGCATATATACATGTGTCCAGGTGCAGCCCATGACTTCCACACCAACCAGAATGTCTGTGGTTCTCACTGGCCATTTCAACTTGCCAGCAAAACAGTGCATATAGAAGGTACAAGTTAGCAATGAAGTTGTTAAGCACCCCTTGCTGAAGACTTAGCAAAGACACCAGCAAGACTGGATGAGGATATGAGAAAACACATTCTGACAAACAGAAGGTACATTCACCAGAGTATTCATTACTTGTAAGGGTAACACCTGAAAACCAGATGGTCTTTAAAGTCCCTTCCAACTGAAACCATTCTGTGATTCCATGAAAGAGCTGAGGGCGCTATTGCAAAGCTTCTCGCTCATCTGGTCATGGAAAAAAAAATGTGGAAACCTGGTATGCATGTGTGCTGAAGGTTCAAAAATCAAGGCACCATGAAAAGAATCACTTCTGAACACTGCAGAAGACTGTGCCAAAGCCAAAACTGTAACTGTGACAAATAACAAAAACATCTACTCATTGTGCAAACCCCATTAGTTATAAGGAAAAATTTAGATTTCGTAGATTTCTTTTTAAAGCCTGAGATATTTCCCTCTGACAATGCAGGGTCAGAGCCAAAGGGACTTCTACTGTATCCAGATACAATACTTCTACTGTATCCAAAACTGAGGCCTGGCTGGATTTTTTCCCAACATTTATTTCTATAACTTTTATACCCCAAATCATTTGCACACATGATATAGATGATTTGTGGATTCAGGCAGATAATTAGTTATGTCTAAATCCTAAATTCATTAAACTGCATAATTACAAATGACAGGAAAAAAGTATTAGCCTACAGGAATAGGGTTCTAATGACCTAAAATATGTTTTCAAAGATAATAAAGAAAAATTATGGTCATTTTATTGCCAGCATATGGAAATTCATGTAGCTTTATTATGTGAAACTGTTAATTTTGCATTTGCCCTGAATTCTGAGCAGTGCTCATGCAGTATTTATTTCGTATTTGTACTATTCTGACAGATAGTAATATTTTTTCTCTGTACAGCCTAGTGTTGATAAACTGTAATTTTAAGTGGCTTGAAAAAGATATCAGAAGCCTGTGAACTCATAAATATCAATGCAAGGTCTAAGTACTAAGAAGAAAATATTCAGTTGAAAATTTTAAGAGAATCCCAGATGTCCAAAATCATCAAAAAATTACAGGTCAATACTGAGTGTTAACTGCATTTTCTGTATTTTGCTCCAGAGATTTGACAGGACATACAACTTGGATTTAAATACTTGGAAATATTTAATAGCACAATCAAAAATCATTAACTCGCTACATTTTAATGTGGAATAAGGAGTTTTTCTCTTATTTATTACAGAGAACCTCTGAGGCATGAAAGAGGCATTCATACAGGAATGCAAGGAATCTTCCCAGCGAAGGAGGAAATCAAAAATTAAAACAGGAAGAGAGTTTGATTATCTGAACAGTAAAGAAAGAAAACTGGTGCCCACTTTGAGCCTTTCTGTCCATGCTCCAAGGAAAGAGAGCATTAGAAAATTTAGATGCAAATAAAAACATGGTTTTGATACAAGTGCAGATAAGGTCCCATAACTCTCTGAATAAATTGTTAAGTTGCATTGCCATGAAAGGATCTGGGGGAACTGTCTTGGCTATTTCCTGTATCTTCAGACTAGAAAAGACCTCTGTCTCTGGGCAGGATGTGGGGAAAACTGCCTCAGTCACTACCGAGCTCCATGTGCTTTTATTACCAGCTGTTTATAAAAGTTCCTGTTTATAAAAGTTCCTGTTGCATGCTAAAAAAGAAACTGCTGCTTGCTGTTTTGCACAAATTTTTCTGTTTCTCTTATGAGTAATATTTAGGGAGAAGATACAGTAAGAATAATAGGAATGATGCACATTTTAGATAGTTCTAACCATTTTACCTTCTCAAACACCAAAGTCCAACCCTCCTGGTGGAAACGCAGATGGATTCACAGTCAGCAGGTTCCGCATGGAAGAAGCTGTTGGCTGGTACAGGAGTGAGCTAATCCAGACTTCAGTGCATTTTTCATTATAACAGATTATTTCAACCTTGGTTTACCTTAAAAACGTTTGCTAACTACCTACCAGCACACATATTTGCACAATTTGAAAAAAACCTTGATCCTTTTCAGGAGACTTGCCACTACACATTCCTTGGAGAGGAAGGCAGATCAACAGGCTGTGACCACTGAAGGATAAAATCCAAGCCCTGTGCAGGTCATTAGAGATTTCATCATTGGCCTCAGCTGTGTCAAGATGACATGAAACCTGCTCAAAGACCAACAGACCTGAGACAAAAGGAAGAAGCTGTAAAACACATGCCCCATCAGTCTGATTAATTCACAAACTGAGTTCTTTTAGAACCTTTTTGTAAAATATTCTCACCATTCTTAATAAACTTACTTATTCTGGAAAAAATATCCCTAGTAATACATAACTAAATAGTTGTACTATAGTCTCTGAGATCTAGATAAGAAATTTTTAGTTTTCCTCTTTTTTTTCCTGAATTCTCTCTATTTCCTGTTGTTTCATAAAACTTTTTTTGACACTTCATGAAATTTTTTAGTATTTTTTTCCTTCTGCCTTGTGAATTTGAAAGCTAAATCTGATGAACTGTATTAACTGGGGCAACACAATATCAGCATATTTCTGAGCAAGTTAAAGCAGGATTTTCAAAAACAGCCGAGGGAGAAAATGTTTGGGTCTTTTTTGCTGAGACTTCAATTTCTAAATCATGTGACTTTTCTGACTTGAGAAGAAAGAAACCAGGCACTTTTTGTTCTTACACAGCAGTAGGTTTCCTGATAGTGTGACTTCCTCTTTGTGAAATGCAAAACAAAGAGAGTTGAGACAACACAAAGGCTGTTGTCTTTCACAGAGACAGTATTCCCCATTTCTGATCTCAGTCTAATCATCTCTAGGGAATGAAAAAAATCTGTATTCATTAAAGGTATGTAGTTAGACTGAGTCTGTTCTTTGGTAGTTTCTTCAGATTCAGTCTCCCTACCAAATGCCCTGTCCTGAGTGATTTCCAGACTCACAACCCATGAAATAAATTTTAACTTTTCTACTACTAGCCACTGGCTGTTGCTTAGTGATTTGGAAATGCTTCTGTTCTTTGGGCATCTCTATTCTTGCTCCAGTAGAAGGTAAACTGAGCCAGTTAGGGTGTTTGCATAAATCCTAAATTACTCTTCCAGGCCTTCAGGCACTTTCCACTGCGTGCTAACACCAGCCACCTGAACACACACTTTATACACCTTTCTTTATACAATCCTCTTGCAGTATCATGTTCCGTGCTGGACCCTCTGTCTAAGGCCAGCCTTGTAGCTTCTTGGATACACTGAAAAATGGGGGGTGTATTGTGAAAGTCAGCAGCATGACTTAGTGCCTTCCCATATCCCAAACCATTCTTAAAACAATTCAGACTAAGATAGATTTAAGATTAAGAGCTCCTTTACAATATCTAAGAATGGACATGATAGTGGCACATCTAGTAGAAGAGGGTGAAAAGAAAACCACGCATATGGCAAAGACTTGTACTTCTCTGGGTGGCCCAGCTGGTAGGTCCATGGACCGACCACATGCTCATCTAGATTATGACCCAGCTCGTTCCTCAGCATACAGCAGTATCTCTAGGTAATACCCAGAGGAAGCACAGGGCTGAGGATAACTCCTCCATCCTCTCGTACTCTAAAGTCGTGTTTTTTGAGTCTACCCAGATGGAATTTTCCTCATCACACCCACCTCTCTCCTCAGTGACAGCCATACCTCCATCGGGATGGCATCGCATCCTCTCTTAGGCAGACTACTACCAGATCCCCCTGCTTTAAATCTACTCCTTTGTGCTTCTCCCAGCACAATCCCTTTTCCTCCAGTCAGGCGGGTTACGGTGCGTGTGCCAGACTGGGAAACGTCCCAACCCTAAGGTTAAACTTCAGTGGTTTGACCCTATTTCCTTAAGGACGTTCCTGTCCGGGGGCGTACCTTGGTGCTAGACACGGTCCCCCGCGCCCGGCCTTGGATACGGATCACTGATCCGCGTTTCCCGCAAATACTGCGGCTTTTTTTCTCTCTCCCCACCGCGGTGCACGAAGTGCCCCCAGTGCCGCTCTGCGGCAAGGGCGGCGCCACGGCTCCTAACACAGTACCCGCGCAGGGAGAGCCCCGAGCCGAGGGCAATGTCGGGGCCGGGTCCCCGGGGCCC
>NW_008236965.1:2587741-2595383 GCF_000691975.1 Corvus brachyrhynchos | reverse complement strand
GTAAGCCGCACTCTCCGAGCCGGGGAAGGAGCGGTAGCGAGCCGGGACCGCCAGCAGCCGAACGCCGCCGGGACATGCTCGCAGCCTGACTGACCGCAGGGGGCCGCCGCGCCCGGGACACGAATGAAGAAGCAGCTTCTCCTCCTGTTCACACACCGGGGACTCGTCAGCCGAGGGGGCCGCAGGGGGAAGCGTCGCCGAAAATGGCCTCGTTCAGTATCCGCGCCGCGCGTCCCGAGGACTGTCCCGACCTGCTGCGACTGATCAAGGTGCGGGCGGGGTGCGGGGGATCAGCGCTGCCCGCTGCCGGAGCAAAACAAGCTGTTGCGCAAGGGCGGGGGGGCGGAGAGAGGCTGCTCACAATCTCCTTCTCTTCCAGGAACTGGCGAAATACGAGGACATGGAGGACCAAGTGGTCCTAACTGAGAAAGGTACGGAGGCTGCAAGAGCTCACCCGGTTGGCGGCTGAGTGACAGCGCCTGTGGCTCAGCTGCGCGTGTATTCTGCTTTTCCAGAGCTGCTTGAGGATGGTTTTGGCGAGCACCCTTTCTACCATTGTCTGGTTGCAGAAGTGCCGAAAGACCAGTGGTCGTCTGGAGGTGAGACTTCCTGATACTTATTTTTGGACGCTAAGTACACAGAAGCATCATTTGCTTAATATAAATGATTGTAGATAAGGTTCCACCAGTGGACTGGGGTAGGAGGAGTAGGTTGACTGCTAAAATTCAGTAATGTACACTGATACTCTGCTGAAGTGGTTGCTAATCCTGGAAGCATGGGAGATCAGGTATAACATAATGTGCTTGACTCCAATTAATTAAATGGCTTTTCTTATTTGACCCTGACTTACCTTTATGTAATTCTATTGAATCACATTTTTTTCTTTAATTTGTCCCCAATCTTCAGGTTACAGTCTCTAGCTTCGCCATGTACATGGCCCTTCTGTGTACATGGATGGGCGGGGAGGTAACTAAAAGATCCGTTACACAATAAAGTAGATGATCATAATAAGAGGTAAGGTCTACAGGGACAAGTGCTATTCCCAAACCTTTACCAAAGACACAGTAGATGACAGAAACCTGTTTGCACGCTTCTCTTACAGTATGTGCAGAGTGTTATGGCAGATGTAGTTAAAATACTCAGGGTTTGTTTGAGTGGGCTGTTGTTGGAAGAGTTGGTTTTTCTTCTCTCTTGAGCCACAGAGTTAAAATTGAAGCTGTAGCTTTGCTTCCCTTGACTTCATGGTGTTGAAGGTAAAGAAAACAGCGTGATGCTCTCAGTGGAAGCATAAGTGGAAGTGCTTGAAACGCTGCTGTAAAGGTGGCCTGTAAATAGGCCTTCTGGCACAGTAGTTACTGAGGAATGTACACAGAAAGATCAGTGTTCCTCAGGGTTTGACAGACTATTCCTAAGGAAGCAGAGCTGGGGCAATCATCCAGATTGTGAGCTGCTGTGTGAAGTTCTTACTTGTATTCCAGACTGGAAATTAATCAGTAATTAATCAGGTGTGCATTATTTTGTGGAAAAAAAGCTGTGTTAACACGTACTATGATTTTGAGGATTTCAGGGTATGGACAGGGCAATCTTTTTTTACTAGGTTGATACAAATTTGTCAGAACTTGTATTTTCAATTGTGTGTTTACTTGCAAGCTTCATTTTTAATTGTAACCTAGTATCAAATGTCTGCATGTACCAGAGAATCTGTATGTTTAAACATGCATGTAAGACCTAATATTTTTGCCTTTTAAATTCTGACTAGCTGAAGTTACACCGTTTGTTTCAGAAACATGTGTCGTGGGCTTTGCCATGTATTACTTCACTTATGATCCATGGATTGGAAAACTGCTGTACCTTGAAGATTTTTATGTGATGGCTGAGTACAGAGGTACCTATTGCAGAATTAGATGAGTTGCTACCCATAGGGCTTCTGTAGATTTAAAACTTAAGTTTCTTGTTTTTTGGTTTTTTTAGGACTTGGTATTGGGTCAGAGATTCTGAAGAACTTGAGTCAGGTATGTCAAAGTTCTAAGTCTAAACAAGAATTAAAGGAGGTGGCAGGACTCTAGATGGCTTAAAACATTCCCTGGAGTCTGGTAGACTTTGAGAAATGCTGCAGTGGCTGCTGGAATGAACTCAATGACTTGTGGTGATACACAGCTGCTGAGTAATGTGGCTGGTTGTCCCTGGGGCTCTCTCGGGGGGCTGTGACTGTGTGGCGTTGGCTTTGCAGGTGGCTGTGAAGTGCCGCTGCAGCAGCATGCACTTCCTCGTCGCGGAGTGGAATGAACCCTCCATCAGGTTCTACAAGAGAAGGGGCGCCTCGGATCTGTCCACTGAGGAGGGCTGGAGGCTCTTCAAGATTGACAAAGAGTATCTCTTGAAGATGGCAGCAGAAGAGTGAGAGATTATTCCAGCAAATAATTTGTTTCTGTGAATATATGTGCTCTCTGAATAAACTCCTTGCTTTCTGTGTATGTACAGTCTGTAGTGGAATAAAGTAGTGTGGATGCTAATAATGACAGCGCAGGTGTGGTCATAGAGTAATTGGTACTGTGATCTGGAGTTGAGGCATCTGTGAAGTTCAGTATGTGCTTGTGTGCATCCTTTACCAGTGTGGGCTTGTAATCCTTGTATATGGAAACTTCATTCTTGTAAGTGTCATTGAAATGTGTACAATGTACACACTGGTAGGGTTTGTTTTAATTATTGCCTTTTATAAAAATAAAATAGTGTTTTCACTTCATGGCCATAGTTTTGACTTTTCATTTTCACATAAAGTTTTCTGTCAAATAATACACAAATTAATAAAAGACTCAATTTACTTCAACCTTCTCACAAGTGAAATGATTTACCATGGTCCCAGTGCACTTGTGTGCCTGTGGGACATGGCAAGGTTCTGAGCACCTGAGTATTGGAAAGGGTTTGATATCAACCCCTGCTTCCTGTGTGGTGTGGGGCATCCTGGCTTGTGACATACATTTTTAGGTGCAGTTGGAGTCCCTAAATTAGGTTTCTGCTCTCTGGACAGCTGTTCCAGAAAGTCTGGAGCTTGGGACTTCCAGTTACCTGCAGAGCACCTCAGTTAGAAGGGCATAGCCTTGAAGGGAAAGATGCATCCTGGTGTGATTTCAAAGCCTAAGTAACAAAAAGTGGGTTTGACTGGTTGCACGGAATGAAAGTATATTTACAAACTACACAAAAAGCTCTATTATGTGATTCTTAAAGCACCAAAATTGCGTGCTTCTGGTGGCTTCTGTTTCTGTACCTGATACCAGGTCTGGTTCAGCATTTCTGCTGAGCTTCAGTGGCTGTGTTGAGCTGTAAGAGGGAAACCGTCCCTGTGTGTTTACGCCTTTGCACAGCAATAGGTGAAAACAATGCTGCTCATCAATTTTGAGTTGTCTTTGAAACAAATTAACAACTTCACAGTACTGTATTTGCCCTTCTCATAAGTTGATGGTGAAAGTGGATGCATGCAAGCTTTCTGCTGCTCTCCTCTTGCTCTCTGGTAACCCTGCAATAAAAGGATTTTTTTGGCCCGCACTACTTTCACTTCAAAGGAAGGGAAGAGACTTAACTGCATTGTAACATAAACTGGTTTAATTAAACAAGGTTTTAATCCTGCTGGTCACTGCATAAATCATGGATTGCATGGAAGATGTTTCCTCATCCTAGAGAGTAGTGGGAAGTGGCTGCTTCAGCAGTGGGAAATGCTGAACTGATTTTAAGATTAAGGTATCACTACCTAGGGCAAAGAGAGAGCTGTGTGTGAAACTATTCTTATTTTCTGTTTTGTTTTTAGCTGATGTGTAGTCAGCAGTGTGTCAGCTCTGCCCAGGTATGAGGTTTGGTTGTCAGCTGTTGCTTCAAGAATGAGAGCACTAATAAAAAATACAGGAGCTCTTGGAAGAGAGCAGAAGGTAGCTCTTCCTTGGGGGTATTGGTGGACAAGGAGCTCAACAGTGTCTTGGCAATGTGCACTCACAGCCCAGAAAACCAACCCTGAGGACTGCATCCAAAGCACCATGGGCAGCAGGGCCAGGGAGGGGACTCTGCCCCTCTGCTCCACTCTGGTGAGACCCACCCAGAGTG
Source organism: Corvus brachyrhynchos (assembly GCF_000691975.1). NCBI lineage: Eukaryota > Metazoa > Chordata > Aves > Passeriformes > Corvidae > Corvus > Corvus brachyrhynchos. Next base: position 2,591,291 of record NW_008236965.1, on the reverse strand, counting down.
CTGCATCCGGCCCTGGGGTTCCCAACATCAGAAGGATGTGGATCTGCTGGAGTGAGTCCAGAGAAGGCCGTGATGATGATCAGAGGGTTGGAGCACCCCTCTCATGAACACAGACTCAGAGAGTTGTAGCTGCTCAGCCTGGAGAAGAGGAGGCTCCAGGGAGACCTAGCAGCTTTCCAGTACCTAAAGGGGCTATGGAAAGCTGGAGAGGGACTTTTCTCAGGGGTAAGAGGGCTTTAAGCTGTAGGAGAACAGGTTTAGACTGGCTCATAAGAAGAAAGTTTTACTGTGAGGATGGTGAGGCACTGGAACTGGTTGCCCAGAGTTGTGAATGTCTCATTGCTGGACGCATTCAAGGCAAGGCTGGATGGGGCTTTGAGCAGCGTGGTCTACTGGGTGGCATCCCTGACCATGGAGGAGGTTGGAACAAGATAGTCTGTGAGGTCCCTTCCAACCCAAACCATTCTATGATTCTGTGATATGGTTCCAAGGGGGTGAGAAGCTGGATGTGAGCTGGCCATGGGCAGTTGCAGCCCAGAAGGCCAACAGTGTCCTGGGCTACATCCAAAGCACCATGGGCAGCAGGGCCAGGGAGGGGACTCTGCCCCTCTGCTCCACTCTGGTGAGACCCACCCAGAGTGCTGCATCCGGCCCTGGGGTTCCCAACATCAGAAGGATGTGGATCTGCTGGAGTGAGTCCAGAGAAGGCCGTGATGATGATCAGAGGGTTGGAGCACCCCTCTCATGAACACAGACTCAGAGAGTTGTAGCTGCTCAGCCTGGAGAAGAGGAGGCTCCAGGGAGACCTAGCAGCTTTCCAGTACCTAAAGGGGCTATGGAAAGCTGGAGAGGGACTTTTCTCAGGGGTAAGAGGGCTTTAAGCTGTAGGAGAACAGGTTTAGACTGGCTCATAAGAAGAAAGTTTTACTGTGAGGATGGTGAGGCACTGGAACTGGTTGCCCAGAGTTGTGAATGTCTCATTGCTGGACGCATTCAAGGCAAGGCTGGATGGGGCTTTGAGCAGCGTGGTCTACTGGGTGGCATCCCTGACCATGGAGGAGGTTGGAACAAGATAGTCTGTGAGGTCCCTTCCAACCCAAACCATTCTATGATTCTGTGATATGGTTCCAGTGCTTATCTGGTCTAACTCCAGCTGGACTGAGAATGGAATCTGTCACAAAAATTACTTTGATTGAGCAGGTCAGGTTCTGCATAAGAAACATCCCTTTCCAGGACTGCCCCTGTGCAGCACCTCAGAAGCTGTGGCAGCATTCATACCACACACAGGAGCCTGAGGTTCAAATCCCTCTTCTACTCAAGGGGAGTGGAAATGTGTTTCTCACTTGGCCAAAGATTAAATGCCGGGCTACAAACCTCCCTACCCTTGCTGAGCCTGTACTCTTCTGGAATTCAGCAGGCCAAAGGAAGTGAGAACAAGCCTACCCAAGGAACCAGCTCAAGAGCTGGTGATGGAGGCAGAATGGGAAAGAGGAGATGGTCTCCAGCAGCTCTCACTGAGCATCAGGGTGGTGTATCTTCTCCTTGGTAAAGATGTAGTAACTTCACTGGTTACTCTGTGAGCTACATTAACCTACTCATCTCATACCCACTGCATCTCAGTCCTAGTACAATCTGTTTGGAAGTTATTTTAAGCTGGTGCTTCTGGCTCCATGTATCAGACCAGAAGGTGATTGCTAGTAGAGCAGTTTAAGAGTGTTTTTATTTTGAAATTAACAGTTCATTAGATATCTAGGGCAGGCCTGCTTAAATCTCAGGCCCCAGACTTCTGGAGCACAATAAAGCTATCAAAGCTGCATGACTGAATGGAACAAGCTAACTAATTAGGCATTATAATTAGGAAAGTAAGCAGCTTAGTCAAATTTTCAATCAATTTAAAATTGTTTATCATATCTTGTTCATCTTCTGCCAGTGTGGCTTACCATTGCATTTTCTAAAATTCTGATGGAATGGATTCTCAGGGAGTCACAGAAAACAAGTGAGGCAGTGCTAAATGAGAAGACTTTTCTAGCCAGTGGGGATAATTTTAAACATTCACATGTGAAAGGACATACAGGGACCAACTGTTCAGATGTGACTTTTGCTGAGATCCTACTAAGAGGCAGGGTTTTTAAAGCCAGCAGAAATATTCTCACAGTTTTGGTAAGATTGACTCTCCAACAGTGATGTGGTAATGCCATGGGTCAAGAAAAGACCAATTTTAAATCCCCTCAATAACTTTTTCTCAAGCTACGGGAGGACCAAAGCGACTCTGGAACTACAATTGAGACATACAGCAGAGTGTTTTCTGTGGCTTTAGATGCTGGAGAAACCTCACCTGGCATGACTTTCCTCGGTTCCAGGACCACAATCACACCGCCAAGCTGAGTGCCAGCATACGGATGGGGGCTGAGCAATACCAGCTGGCTGTGAGCTGGTCACTGGTGTCCCACCAGTGGGAGCCCATCACAGCAGAGGCACAGGGCTGGCGTGTGGCCTGCAGGTCAGCCAGCGCTGCCCTGTTCCCCTGCTTTAGCGAGCCTGCCTGCGGGGAAGAGTTAGGGAGCGAGTGTTACCAGCGCTGATAACATCTCCAGGGAGCTGAGGTGCAAAGCTCCTCCTCGCTCTCCCCCTCAAACTCATGCCCCGGGAAGTTCTCCTCAGGCTGAGGCAGCCGGCGAACATTTCGCAATGGCAGAGTTTCCTCACTCCCATCGGGAGGGGACAGAAGGGTGGCCTTGGACAAACTTGCGGCCGGAGGATGCGTCAGCACCGTCCCCGGCTGCGAGCAGAGGGAGCGCCGGGCTCGCCGCCCCCTCTCCGCTTGGCCTTTTCCTGTTCACAGGCTCCTGCACAATGAGCCGAGCCGTAGCCATAGCGACGGCATGGAAGGAGGCTTTTTTTGTCTACATAAGTTAAAACAAAATATACGTGAGGAAAACAACCCTTCCCCCTCCCCTCTTCTTGTAAAGAGCCTTCGCTGTCCATATAATTCAAAAAAGCCAGTGCAAACTTTTCCTCCGAAAAAGCGTGCTTTACTGCATTGCTGCAGGCGGTGTTTTGTCTTGGGAGGAGAGTCGCCGTCCTAGAGCCTGGCCCGCGGGAAGCGGAGGTGTCAGCTCAGGGAAAGCACCACCTCCGTAGGGAGAGGGACTCGGGAAAGCTCGGCGTAATTCCCCGCCAGGCAGCGCTGTCCCGGGCTGGAGGCCAGCCCAGGGTGTGAGTCGTGCCTCCTTATCTTTGAGCTGACCAGAAGCTTTACTTCCTTCGGCTTGCACAAGCTGCCTCCTCACAGCGCTCGCCTCCCGGGGCTCTCCCTCCGCATCCCTCGGGGAGCAAAAGCTGAGCGGGAGCGCTCACAGGGACCGACGGACGGCAGCGCCGAGGGATGAAACCTGCCGGCTTTAAATCATTCACCTCACGCAACAGACTCGGCTGTGCCCGGTTGTTTTGCTTGCCTGGGCAGGATTGCTTAAATGGGTTTTTTTCCCTTTCCCTTTTTTTTTTTTTTTTTTTTTTTTTTTTTTTTTTTTTTTTTTCCCTATCTTCTTGT
>NW_008236965.1:2581988-2587728 GCF_000691975.1 Corvus brachyrhynchos | reverse complement strand
GCAATTTAAAGGAAGGCCTCAGCTCCTGTCTGAAACCAAGCAGCAAAGCAGCACCGTGCCTGCTGCTCATGTTTAATCTCACTGCAAACTCAAAGCAGGCTCTAACTTCACCATCCAGGAGAGATTCCCTCCCAGGACTCTTTTTTTCTCCCCCCAAGGCTTGGCTAAGTTTTGTTTGCTGTCCGGCTGGTTTTTGGTAAATACAACCTTGATGGAGGGCTTCAGAACCCATCAGGAGCTCAGACTTGTCCCCACAAGGAACTTGTGGAGGAGAGGGTGTACGGTTGAAGACAGTGGATGTGGGCTCTGGGGCGGGAGCACAGCCCAACACCAGCGCAGCACTGGGAGATGCACCTCTCCCGACCTGAGCTCTGACTTTTTCTGCAATCAGAAACACTCTGTGTTTGATAACAGAATAAAGCACAGGTACACACCTCAGCTGAAAATAGTGAGTGAGGAGGAGGAAATTCCATCTTCAAACCAGTTTTGGTTTCATTTCACAGATTTACTCCAGCCCAAAGCAAGAGACAAAAAGCCCCAAGGGATAATTAGCTTGAGAGGATGGAAAACAAACACCCTGTTCAGAAAACCGGCTCTCAGGTAAATAGTTTTGTTTATTTGTGTTTTGAACTTTGCATATTTTGATTGTTGATATAGCAGGTGTCAGATGGTCACATCCACTCAAAGGGAAAAGGAACCTCCGTTTTTTGAACTGTTTCCCTTCTCCACTGAAACAGACTAAAAATAATGTGCTTTGGTAAGATGAAACCAGGTGCCCATCCGCTCCTGAAAGTTTGCTGTCCAGTATGATGAGGTGGTTTTACATCTTCCAAATCACCTCCCAGGAACCCACTGTGAAGGGATGGGACATGAATCCCTGAAATTCCTACTAGAAACCTTTCTCCACACAGGGAAAAAACATGAGAGACACGGTAGTTTTCCACATGAAAGCCCATCAGTGTTTCCAAGTAACTGGATATTGCAGTGTTATTTTTGAAACACACTGATAAAACTGCAGGGTGAGATTTTGCAAAGCTGGTTACTATAATTGGACGCCCAGATACCACTGTAAAGGTACCTTTGAACAGTCTTTATTGCTCTCACAATGAGCAAACTCCAGTCTGGGCTCCCTGTGATCTCCCTGAACTTCCAGATTTGGCCCACTTGAGTCACTGACACACAAACACCACCACACACCTTGTGCAGGAGGAAACAAGACTTGTAGTTTTGGTTTGTTGTCTTGTGCCTTTTGCAATCAGTTTACATGATAGGATTTGGGTTTCTGCCCCAGCCAGCTTCCTGCCACAGCCTAGGACAAATGTACAAGAACATTTTCAACCACTGCCTCAAATGTTTTTTAGCTACATTTGCAGGTACATGGGAGTTAACACAGAGGGATGGATCAAACTCTGCATTCACCACTCCTGGAGGTCATAACCTCTGTACAGAGGTGTAGCTTTGCCACTGGGGCAGAAAATGTAAGTTAAAAAGGAGGCAGGAGAAGAGATCTGCAGCACTGAAGGAGGCCAGGTGCAGGGGCTGACCGCAGCCTGCCACAGGAAGCCACACACCCAACAGAGGAAGCAGCATCAAAGGAAACAGTTTAGACTTTATCCTTTCCAGATAATGTAATCAGAACAAACTAGAAGACTTATTTCACAAAATCAGAAGTCTGAGAGGTACATTCTTGGGATACATTAATAATATCTGGATTATTTTTACCTCCCATTGATGTAATTAGCCACAACTCAGTGGATTAGCAAGTACTGGATTTGGTGGTGTGGGAGCAGGAATTATTTGTTGCTGAAGAGCAACAGGCAGAACTGGCAGATGGAGGCAGCAACAAGTGCTAGGATCAAAGAAATAACACCTTATTAATCCAGTTTTAAACAAAACGAAACTAGCTGAAAATTTGAGGGATAGTGGCTGTTCTTTAGCCAGGCAAGAAAGCACACCCATTTTATGTAACTACATTTTTCTGAAAGCTGTAAAGCTGCCAGACTGTAAAACAGGGTGATAAACCAAAGTCCGCTGCATTACAAAGTACAGCTAGTCCAAATGACAGTGAAGTCAGGACAAGGCTGAAGAATCCCAAAGGAAAACAAAAATAAATTACATAAGCAAGTACTCAGGATTTATAGACATGAGTTGACTACCTCCTCAGCACAAAGTAATAAAATTATTCTGTATTTGCATGCTGGGTTTGCCATCACCACAATTTAAAATTTGATTACAGAAGTCCTGCAGGCACTCAGAACCACAGAGCTCCTTTACCTGCCATTTGGGCTTGGTGTCAGCAAGCTATTATTTTCTGCTGTTAAAAGCCAAAGCACTTCTCACCCCCGCAGCTCAACATAGTCAGACATCCCTGCTTCACTCCCAGGCAGGGCCAGGTTTGCCTCTAGGCACCCATAGCCGTGTGCCTCTCCAGCACAGTTTGGGCAGCTGGGGCTTCCCTTACACGGGCTTACATCTGGTTTCTCAGCTGGGGTACTTTCTGCAATAAGCACATGACTGCAAAAGTGAAACTTCCTTTTAACACAGATCTAAAAGCAAGTAGAGGTGTAGAGGAGGATGTGACATTATCTCCTGTTTGTTCTTAAAGAAGCTGTTGAGGCTTTTGGATCCAAGAAGTGATGGTCCTTTCACTTAACTTATAAAGCATCAGGTGCTCCTGTTAACAGAAGTATAGAATGTAACCCAAATGTAAATGCACCTCAGGCACATGCAGCTTGCAATAAAAGGTTTAGAAGCACCAGTATGCTGTGGGCTGTGCTGGGCCAGCCCTCACCCCTTGCCAGAGCACAGCCACAGCCCCTCAGCTGGCTGGGCTGCCCTGCATGTGCAAAGCTGCAGCACCATGGGGACAGTGGCACTTGCAGCTGGTCCTTCTCTTTCATGATCTTTTCTAAGTTCAGCCACGGAGGCCTTAGTTTGCACAGCTCCAAACAGCATCAAGCTCATCACAGGTGCTGCAGGATGTTTCGGAGGAGTTTCTGTGGGAGCTGGCACAGGACAGAGGGGCATGGAGGTGTCCATGAGCAACTGGAAGTTCCCAACCCCGTGGTGCACAAGCACTTGCTGTCCACTGAAGGTCGCACCGAGTACTCCGTGGGAGAGACAGATGCCTGGGGAAATGACCACAGACAACTCCAAGTGTCAAATCCTCGTAGTATTGTTTCTGGTGATACTGCAGCCAGCAAAACCTGCCTGGCTGCAGCGTGGGGGACACCTGCAGGCTCAGCACCTGCCAACACACACACGGAGACACACTGTGCCAGCCAATGCCAAGACTGTGTCCTTTTCCAGGGAGGCTGAGCCCCAGCAGCCTCATGACATGGCAAACAGTGTTTGAGAAAAGCCTGGTTTGTCCGAGGCAGCTTCTCTGCAGCGGGGCTGAGCTGTGGCAGCTGGGATTTAGTGCCTGCTGGGACACCACAGCCAGAGTCACAGCTGTGGGCTCGGTGTGGCCCATGGTGGGAGCGTGATGGAGGAGAAACCTGCTGAGGTAAACACAGGCAGACGTGGGGAGCAAGCGTGGATTTGTCCCTCCCCAGGCTTTTGGGCATGCCAAGGGCAGGGGAGGGCTGGCAGTGGGTCTGCTCAGCTGCTGGGCCCACTCAGCAACTACTCGGCATCACAGGGAAAGGAAGCTCAAACTTCTCCTTCAGACAGGGAAGTGCCTTGTCTGAAGAGGCTTCGGACTGGAACGTGACAGGCCCAGGGTGTGTTACGGCGCCGTGGATAGCAGCATGCTTGGCTGCCTGTCTCACAGGCAGTGGCCTGGCACATGGGGTAAAACACACTCTGAGTTTTATAAGTGAAGAAATACAGTGCCCTGTGGAGAAGCAGCAAGCATTCCCAAAAACAGCTTTCTGCAACGCAGCTGGCTTGAAACATCAATATTTTTTCCAGAGAGTCTCTTTTACCGAAACACTGCAAACTCAGCCACTACCCCAGGCCAGGCAAGTACAGCCAGGATGATGTCCAGGGCTGACTTCAAATCAGCCCTCCCTGTGACACCTGAGAACAACCTCCATAGACATCCAGCAGTGCTGCCATCATTAACTAAATCCTCTTTTTTTCAGAGTAGTTTATTTAATCACATAGTCTCAGAGTTATGTGTGACTCACATCACGTGTGAGTGAGCGCACATGAGTTCCTCTTCTTCTGCCCCGTTAAAGCCATAGTTAAAAGACTTTTCCCACAGAGATATAGTGGAGTTTTACTTAATTCACAGCAAATACAGTCAGTACCTGAGTGATAATGTGCATAAATAGTACATGATTTGCATCCAATCAGGTTTTTTTTGTGTAGTTTCCATTAAAGGTGTAGCAGTGAACTTCTAATGCTCGTGTCCAGCTGTGGGATGAGTGGGATAGAAGTGGGCTGGGTGGAAAGCTGGCTGAAGGGCAGGGCTCAGAGGGTTGTAGTGAATGGGACTACATCTGGCTGGTCACCAGTGGTGCTCCTCAGGGCTCAGTTCTAGGGCCAGTTCTGTTCAGTGTTTGGAGAAAAGGAGGCTGGGGGCAATCTCATTGCTCTGTACAGCTTCCTGGGGAGGGGAAGTGGAGAGGGAGGTTAAGATCTCTTCTCCCTGGGATCCAGTGGTGGGATGTGTGGGAATGGTTCAAAGCTGCATCATCAGGGGAGGTTTGGACTGGACATTAGGAACCTCTTTACCAGGAGGGTGGTCAAACACCGGAACAGACTTCCTGGAGAGGTGGTTGATGGCCCAAGCCTGTGTTTAAGAGGCATTTGGAGAATGCCCTTAACAATCTGCTTTGACTTTTGGTTACCCTGAAGTGGTCAGGCTGTTGGACTAGATCTTCTTTGTAGGTCCTTTCCAACTGAAATATTTCTGTTCTGTTCTGTATCACAAGGAAGACTACAGAAAGTGTGTTGAAGACACTAAACATTGCATTTTTGTAAACAATTTAAGTGTTTTTTTCTTGGGACAACTGTATGACTAGAGAATTAAATAAGAAACAGTTACAATCACCAATTAGAAGTCTGTACTACACCCTCTGTTTTGGAAATTGCTGCCCATTGCAGCCAAGTGCCATGTTTTGTGTCCTTTGACCAGCCAAAAAAGACATGCTCCACCTGGAACCCCAATGTGTCCCTGACTCTGTCCCAGCAGGGTGAGGATCTGGTCCCCACAGCAAGGACTGCCAGCCCCAGCTGGTACCTGCTGGCTGCCTCCCTGCAGGTGTTCTAGGGGGGTTTGGCACAGGAGGAGAGCCCACATCCCACAGAATCCTGTGGTGGGGCTGACTAATGGCTGAGCCACGTCTCCAGTGCGATCATGTTGCTTACAGTAAGCCCATCTCCTCTCTTTTCCTGGAGGGCAGTGGCTGGGTGCCATTTGGACTTTTTCCCATGCCTTTTGTGAAAAAGGCAGGAGGTCTTATGGAGCTCTGGGCTGCCCATGTCACCTGATGTGTGGGTGTGGGGGCTCAGCATCATCTCAGGACCACCCTCCTTGGGCCATCCCCTCATGAGAGGGCTTGGTGCAGCCTGACCCTGTGAGCTCACACCAGCACTGCTGGCAGCACCCACTTCCTGCACTGAGCCCTGAAAATTCCGGTCGGGCACCCAACACCTGCCAGTTTCTTTTTAGTCAGAGGCTCTGTGACACCGGGTTTTATCTGTCCTTCCCTGCCCTATGACAATCCCTCATCCCACTGACTCATCTGAAGGTAAATAGTGCCCAGGTAACCTGGCACTCAGCAGGCAA
>NW_008236965.1:2545778-2581650 GCF_000691975.1 Corvus brachyrhynchos | reverse complement strand
CCCTCACCTCTGCTGTGCCTGATCACAGGTAACCTTCAAGAATGCCCCAGGAGAAACATTTGGTGCACTTTTCCAGCAAAGTGTTTAAAAACATTTATCAATCCAAAACCACCACTGCACTGGGATTATCATATGACATATTGGTTGTGTCTACTTATGTTTTCAGTAAGATAACAATGGCTCAGGCTTGTTAATCTATAAAGAGAATTAGGGCACTGTAATGGCACAGGCATGCTTGGAAAGGGCCTGATAACTTCTTTGTTATAAATACAGTTTTGCTTGTCTCTTTCCTTCCTTTTTTTAGTACAAATGAAATAGATCAGATGAATAAATCAGTGCCTAAATCTCCATCCAAGAAGCAAGGAGCCTTTTTGATTGCTTTGCTACAAGTAATTGTTCTCTATGAAATTTTTTTAAAATCTCAAATTAATTTCCTTTTCCTGAAGTCTAAATGTTTGAACATCAAAATGTTTAAAGAAAATGTGTAGATCAAAGAGTCAAAAGAAATCTCATTGTGAAACATAATAACAAGACTTTGGGGCTACTGTAGCACCTTGAGTGAAATCGGGGCTGGGAGGGCTACGCTGGGTGCCTGCCCACCTCCAGCTTTGTGCATCCTGGAGAAACAGGTTTTCCTCTTACACAGCTGGAAGTCACCCACAAAAATATCCCTTAAGCTTTAACCTGGGGAGAAGTGTGGGGTCCCTTCCAACTGTACTGCTGAGCTGGGAGTAGGAAAGGGGAGAAAGGAGAAGGGGATTGGTAAGAAACCAATCCTTACAAGTGGGGGGAGAAAATCAACAATGGAGAGCGTGCATAAAAAAAGTCCACTGTAGGTTTTCACTGTGCCCTTCTCAAACCACAGTGCACATGTTTGCTCACTCTGGTTTTGATGGTGGCTTTTTTTTTTTTTTTTGTCCCCATCATGCACTCACTGTGGAGGGAAGGTCAGGTTTGAGGAGCTCACCTGGCCAAGGGTACCACAGTGTTCCCCCAGTCAGGACAGCTGTCTCCTGTAGCTGCCTTCACGTGAGCAGGAAACTGAATGTCAGAAAAACAAACACGCCAACCTCTTCATAAGTAAACATTCATAACCTTGAATAGGTCCCTGTTATGCAAGGCACACTAACACCCTTTCAGGGTGCAGGGCACCAGAAGTGCTGCAAAGCTGCTGTTTCCAGGATTTTAGGGACAGCCACCCAGATTTGCAGCCTCCCCACAAGGGGGCTGCTGCTGTGCCAGTGTGGGGAGACAACCTACAGGCACCCGTGCCAGCACCACGGCCCCACACACCATATGTGTAGGAATAGGGCTTCCAGGAGCACCAGGAGTTCTCTAGACATGCTGGTGCAGAGCTGTGGTCCCCTGTACCGGGTCAGATGAGGCCACGGGGTCAGCACAGCCATCACGACTAAAAATTAACCTGGCTCAAAACCTTAATGTTTAAAACAAATTACATTTTAAAAAAAAGTCAGCCTATTGTTTTCCAGCTCTCTAAATAGTAGTTGACCAGGTTTTAAGGAAAACTGTTCCAAAATCCCAAAGTGATAAAAGCTGCTAGATAACCATATATGAGGAGCTTGAACATCTGTATATGAGAAACCTTGAAAGCAGGGATGATGAGGTGCCAGAATTCCTCAAGAAAATTACTGAGGTGAGAGAAAAAATGCAAGGAAGACCTCAGCAGCACCCCCGGGCCAGGGGGTGCTCTGGGCAAAGCCAGGAAAGTCCACCAGAGAGAGGGATCACAAACACAGTGAGACAAAACAGCTGAGAGAAAACAAGTTATTGCAGAGAATGAAGTCAACAATCAAGTATGAAACCATTACAGAATCCTCTGCCTAGAAACCCCAGCACTGAGCGCCTGCATGGACCAGAAAGAGTCCCACTTTTCCAGTCAGAAAGGACATTGCAGAATTCTCCTGTTCTCCAAGAGCATCCCTCTGGAGCTGGCAGGTGAACCAGATGGATCTCACGATGCTCCTCAGCCTTCCTGCAGGCAGAGCAGTCTTTCAGCTGCAGGCACAGAGTGGAGAACTCTTGTGCAAATAAAACTGTTCCTCATATGCATTTCACTCCACAAGGAAAATAAAAACATAGAGGAAGTCCCACAGGACTACTAATTAAAATTACTGCCTCACACCTCCTTTGCGGTTATGATTTTATTTATTGCAGTTTACTTAGATGTGATGGCTATGTGTTTATTCATGGTAGTAGCCTTCCAGGACAAAAATCAGGCTTTGAGCACAGCACATCACATTCTTAGTTCAGAGACTTGGGGCCTGAGGTATGTAGAGTTCTGCACATCTATATTGCACTTTACCTCACCCACTGGGAGCCTAAAATCATTTGGGTTTTTTGCTCCCATAGTTCTGTTACTTTTGGGTGTGAGTCACCCTGGGCTGGCTAGCCCAGGGCAGAGAGTGATTTTATAGCACTTCTCCTCTAACATTCCTCAAACAAGAGACTCTCCTTAGCAGGCTGACCTCATCTGCAAATAGGATAATACTGTAAAAACAATAATGCTAAAAAGCGACCAGTGAATATCTGGCTTTTTTAAGAGTTCAAGGAGGGTTATGGTAGTAAAAGAGGATGCACTCATATTTATGTTACCTCTTTTTTCCACAAGCTAAGCCTCCTTCCCCTTTACTGTTTTCTTCTTTGTCAAAACAGAGTTGCTGATTTTAGCATCTGTGTATTTTGCTCTCTTGTACAATGAGAGATCATACTGATCTTACTCCATCAAGGCAGAAGTACAGCCAAAGGTTGTTTGACCCCAGGGACGTGTCCTTGTACAGTTGGATGCTGTGCAAAAGCTGCTAAATGGCAGAGGACTCCAATGTTATGTATAAATTGGCTCGTACTCCCTCTTGGCAGGGATAGAAAGAGCCGAGTAGTGCACATTTCTTTCTTCCTTCAGCCAGTAACAGCTCATCCCTTTCTTTGTCAGATGAACCCGGAGGCAAGTACAGGAGAGATAAACAAAACAGACCGTGCCTCACTGACCTCCCCCTGAACCACAGACAGGAGAGTGAGTCCTTTGCTCCTGGTAGAGCTGCGTTTTCTCCGGCGCCTCCCCTGAGTTTGGTGTGAGGCGCTGTGCTGAGCCCAGCGCCTGTCCCGGCGGGGCTGCTGCCTTTGTTCCCTGCGTGGCACCGCCGGGGCCGAGCCTGACTCACTGGCAGCTCCCGATGCCATTCCTCATCTCTGGCAGGATATGAAAAATGTGTCAAGCCTGGCACACGACAGTAAACCTAATTCTTTGGGCTGGCTTTGGTGCTTTCACCAGCCGGTTTTAGTTTGGGCAGTTTGTAAATGATGCTTTTAAGACAGGAGATCAAAATCCCCCTGGCGCGGCTCCTCAGTAAATGCAAAGATGACTTCAACGCGCTCCGCTGCATTACAAAACTCTCTTTTTTTTCCTTTTGTTTTTTTGGTCCCACGCCGAAGTATCAGCGCAGTGCTTTGAACTGAGGTTACCTTTATGATTCACGGCATGAATGAGCACTTAGTGTGCGCATACAAGAGCCCTGTACGAATCAGGAAATAGCTCTTTCAGGTCTCCTGACAAAAGGAAGTGAGTCTGAAGCTTGCTAAAGTTACAAAGAGGACGTTGGTGAACTTAATCTGGGGCAGGGGGTAGGGGGAAGGGAAGAATTCCTTTTCTTTTCACTGAGGATTGATACACAAGCTCCCCGTGTTTCTGTACATCATTTTTAACAACAACAACAACAAAAATTAAAGGGGCTAAAACTGTGGTGGTGAGGGCCGTCTCTAGCTGCCTGCCTATGATCCCTAGCTGGTACGTGCATACAGCCACGAAGACATTTCTAGCTTCCCGCTTCAGCATTTCCCCCTTGGCTGGGGCAGTGAGAGCTTTCCTCCATCCCTGGGGTAACGATGTGAGTGGGCAGGGAGCGAGCATCGCGGCACACCCCTGCTCGGGGCATCCTGCCCTCTCCTCTGCCCGCGGAGCGGGGGCACAGCGGCCTCCAGGGCGCCGCAGCACTCCCGGCCAAGCGCTGGATGTGGCTCACTTTCAGTTCAAACAAACCGAGTAAACTTCTCCGAAGGCACGGGTGCTGCGCCCTGGAGTTGAGCGAAAGTACTCCAGGTAAAGACACGGAAGATTCAGAAGCAGTGGGACACAGAACAGCGGATTTTGACTGATGTTGGTACAGAACGTGGTAGGTCCTGTGGCTTCACACCGCAACGGCCAAAGCAGAAAGGAATTAAGTTCTCCGTGTGAGGTTATTCTTTTATCCAGGCATGCAGGGGCTGAACTCACTACTCCCTTGAAATGCACATTGCACAAGCCCCTGGAACAAGATGAGGTGCTCTCTGGCAGCCCTCCAGCACTTGTCTACACAGCCCCAGCGGGTAAAGGACTGCACCAAGAGCCGTCCCGCTGCAGCATCTGTCCCCTCAGCCAAAAAAGCGTGGAGCAAATGACCCATCTTGTTACTTCATAAGCTCTTACAAACTTCAGGTTAGCTTTGCTGAGCAAGATTCAGACACTCAAGACTAAAGTGCATCCTTCAGCTTTAGTTTCTATCAAATTAAATTCTTGAGTCTTGTGAAGGTTTATCTTCACACTATAAACAAGAAGAGAAGTTCCCTGGCCAAGCTGTCCCATTGTCCCCACTGCTCCTTTCACAGTGGGCACAAAGACTCTGGGATCACGAGCACAGCTCAGGCTGTGCCATGGCTATTCCCAGGCATACATAAGCAAGTCAGCTGGAATCTCCCTCTCTCCAGAAGATCCAGCAAAGCTTACCCATAACAGGATCATGCCTCAGTAACTGGGGCTGGTGATGGAGCACTATCCAGTTTACCTGCCACATCTGGACACAGCACATGTGACTGACTGGCTTTGAGTGTTAGTTGGTAGATTTAGACCTTTAAATGCAAACACAAAAAAAGAAAGAGGGTAAGGAGGAGTCAAGAGACCTTAGTCTAGTGCAGGCATTGTAGGTCCACTTCCAATGGAGCAGAGGGAGGGACGAATCTTTTAGAGGGAGCAGACTGGTAACCAGCTGTGAGACATCCTCAGCCCACCTTTGATTTTGCCAGTTTTCATCAGTGCAATGGCTACCAGTAACACCAGCTTGAAAACGTGGCTGTGAGAGCAGCACTCTGGAGGAATCCATGAACGTCAAGTCCCGCTCAGACTTTCGTCTTTAAGCAGAGATGGCCAGTGATGAATTTCACTGACCTGAGAAAACACCCCAATTGCATCAATATACCAACATTTTTTCCAGAGGGACCCTAAGAAAGCTGCCAGCTCCAGTCAATTTAAGAACCATATAGTCAAAAAATACCAGGCTCAGCTTACGGTACAGACTTAAGAGCACAGGGGGATGTTGCACAATTAGAAACTTTTTTTTTTTTTTGCTAGAACAACTTCTGCTTTGTAGTTTAGATATTATCAAATGTTTTCCTTGTAAACAAGAAGCTTTTGTACCTGTCAAAACCCCTCTGGAAGGGGGTTAACCTAGGCAGCTGCCAGGCCACCCAGGTGCTACAGCCAACGCTGCTGTGAGAGGCTGTATCCAGGAAGGTCCAGCGGGAAGTCATGCAGGCCTTCCCAGCATGCCTGAGCAGCCAAAATGCTCTTTGTCAATAGCAGTTTATTATGATGAAACTGGCTTTAGAAGTAACTCAGAATTTATAGGAAGGTACAGAAGTAATCATAACAAAACAAAAAAGGGAAAAAGAAACATATGCAGCAGTTTATATTTGTCCGGAAGCAAATGTGCTCACACTGAGGTTTTTCTGGCAATAAACAGAGCAGTAACAAGTCTCTTCAACTCCCAGGGCACTTTTTTCTCAAGGGGTAAAATGCAATTCCCTCCACATCAATCCTGCTCTTTACTGCTCTCCTTGAAGGCGACAGATGCAATGAGAAATGCTCCAAAACATTTGACTTATGACTGCTGTGAAGTCTGTGTCTGGGGCCTCCTGCAGTCAGAGCACTGAGTCTAAACCAGAGTTTTGCAATGAACACTTGTGGCAAAATCCTGTGTGTTTCTTGAAGGCTGCAAGATTGTGCATATTTACCCAGGCTAACTGGATTATTCCAGGCTGGTGATGCTCCTTCTAGCAAAGAGAGGCCTCGCTGTCACTTTTGATATATGACATGCTGCCTACAAGAATCCTGATCCCAACACAGGGCCAACCTGATGACCTCCAGTTCTACAACTTTCACACACTGCAGATAAAAGATGGTGTTTTTAAGAGAGAGCACTGCAACCTCTGCTGCCCCAACCTCTGCTGCAGCCACTGTAGCAGAGGATGCTGAGATGAGAACACTGTTTCAGCTGCACACAGTCCAGTTACCAAGCCAAAAAGCCTTTAAGTGGAAGGATGACCAAACAGGAAGCTTGGGTGGGGAATATACCATCTTAAACCTACATTGTAATACCCACAGGCAAAGTCTGGCAAAAGGTAACACATGCATGCACAATTTAGTTCCATGTGTGCACACACACACACACATATATATATGTATATATATATATATATATGTATACACATCAACAGTGGTCAGGTGCTCTCCTGCTCCTTATTAGGAAGGTCTGTGCCAAGAGGACTGAATGTTTACAAACTCTTGGGCTCTTACCAGCATGAAACTTTTTTTTATTTCCTGTAGTTATAAAAACCAGAAGACATCAGGAAAGGATTCCAGCTAAGGCTGTCTTGCTCACATTTTGGAACCATCTCCTTGTCATGTGTGTATGCAGGTGCTTGAAGGCAGTCATTTCCTGCTACATAAAAGCATTCTGGTTTGATGTCAATCACTTGGGACACTTTTAAGCAGCAGTGTAAATATGCAGCATGAAGATGCGATCAAGTGAAAAGCATTTAAGTGATATTTATTTAACCCAGGATTTTTAAAACATGCACACGTGTGTATGTAAACAAATAACTGAATTACCAAATAATCACATCCTTAAATGCCAATGTGGCATATGCCAAATATTGAAATAATATGAAACTGAAAAAAATACAGGCATCTAAAGCTGTAATCCTAATTCTGTGGTAATTATTCTCTATGTGATATGAGAATGCATAAGTGAAGAACTATCTTTAAGGCCAGAACCAAATCTATGTCTGTACCACAGGAGCGGTGTAAGAGAGCAGTTACAGCTCTATTTCCCAAGTTTCCTTTCCACTACTGACAAAAATACTACTTTGATCCTCCCAAGCCTGCTTGAACTATGTTGGCAAGTTTAAAGAAAAAACAAAACCACACACACACACACCTCCCAAACCCCATGCAAGAACTCTGCTGCCTATATCAACATACATCTTCACCAGCCTAAAACAATCATAAAAACATGGACTGAACATGTTGGGAGATACTGTTTTTCTGCCTGAGGCAACCACATGCCTTATTGCCTGTACTAAAAAAGGGTTGGCCTGTTTTATAATGCCCACACAGACTGGCATTCACATTGCCAAGGTCTGCTTGTTTTTCTCTAAAAATCTGTGGAATATGCTCAGCTGGAATACCTAACCATGCAATAACAAAGATATTTAAAAGCATTTTGAATCTGATTTACTTTGTATTTTCTTCCCTGCTCTTTTTAGAAAGTTAATGTATCATACAAACATACTTCATTTCATCCTTCACCCATTCCTCATATTCATTGATTAATTAAGCAGCATTTAAGGCTCACCAACACAGCTTTAAATGCTGAGCTACTTGGATTACAGTAATTTGTAATGCATCAAGCCCCGAAAGAGGGACTCATGGAAATGACAACAAATGATGAAAGGGTTTTATTGTGCAAAGATTTCAAAATGCTGGAAATCCTTTTGTATTTCCCTCCACATCACTTTTTCCTCCCCTCCCCTGGCTGGGAATAAGGAAACAGCCAAGTTATTCTATAGCTGGTTCCCACCACGGTAAAGTTCTGGTTCCCATTGTGCTGTGCATTCAAGCAAAAACAAGAACAGGCATTAACAGCTCCATTCCCATCCATCCACCAGACAGGAACTCACAGACGCTTCATTACACACCTCCCGCTGGCACTGATGAGCCAGAGGACTTGTACAGAAAGGAGGGGGGGACTCAGACAAAACACAAGAGTCATTGTAATTGTTCCCATTCCCAATTCTATGAGCTCACGTTAGCCAAAACATCCTCCTCCTTTCAGCTTTCCTTGCTGGTAAAAAATACAGGCACTGTCAACACCACCTCGAGACCTTTCAGATTGTGCAAACATCACATCCATGAGTTTAAAGAAGACAGGAGGAGGGGAAAAAATGGACAATTTTCTGTAACTGGAATTTTATTTTATATATAAATAATAAAGAGACTGAGGGATTTTGCTACTTGCAATGTTGATCCTGCAATGGGACAAGCATGGGCAGACTTGAGTCCCACTACAGAAGAGAGGATGAAGTCTCAAGACTGACCCAAAACACGTAGTGTCCTTTCACAGAAGCCATACCAGAAGCCTGAGCAGCAGATCATCAGACTGTCCTGAGGCAGAAGGCAGATTAGTAACATTCAAAATGGATTCAGATGGTTTTCATCTTTTTCTTGGGAAATTGTTGCTCATATCTATATTTTTATTCACCTATAACCAAAGAAAGGGGACAATGGTTAAGGGGGAGAGGGAAGGAGGGAGAAAGCAGAATTAAATTTATCACAAGCTTTTCCTTTCCATTTTTAAAGTGCAATTATAATTTTTTTTTCTTTGCTGTGGCAGGTTTATCAAAATCTGTTTGAGAAACATTCTCAGTACCAATTTGCTTCAGTAGAGATATTTAACTCTTCATATTACCAACATTAGAGCACTAATGATCATGTCTGTTCTAGAGAACTCGATTCCCATAGTTGAACTAAATAGAAATACAAAAGAGAAAGAACACTTCACAGCAACCAAACACCAACTGGAATCTTGTATAATAAACCAACTTCCTTGAAAAGAATTATTTTGAATTCCCATCAAATGCATGTTTTCTTAATCTTACTTATTCTGGTGTAAAAATAGGGCAATTTAACTGAAAGAAATGGAATTACATAAATATAGATCTGTAACAGAGTGATATGCTATCTTCATGGAAAAACACAAAACCCTGTCACTTCCGTGCAATTCCTAAACACAACAGCTGGATAAAATTAAAGCTTGCTTCTTCCACAGTGGGATGTGGTTTCAGCTGAAGTTTGCATATGATTTTTGATGACAAACAAATAATAATAAATAAAGGAGGTACAATGCTGCTGAGTTTTGGAATAGAGAAGTATGTTGTTGTCTTCAACCCCATATGATTTTGGCCCTGGCTGACCATTCAGAGTTCAGAGATCCATGCTGTGGCAAATCATTGAGGAAATGAGATTGTCTTTATTTTAGTAACCACATTCAACAAGGAATATTACCAACAGTTGAAAATGCACTGAGACTTTCAGGACTGATCTCATCCAGAATAAAAAAATGTGTCTTTTCAAAATTCACAGCAGTGTTCTCCAGCCTCTGGGATCACCCAAATCCAACAAAACATCTGGACTTGGGTATGGAGTTAAATTACTGGATTTGGTGTCAAGCACAAGTAACAAATTGCCACCCCCGCAGAACAGCTGAACTTGATACTGAATTGAACTTTCACCATCTGGTTGCCCTAGGTCAAAAATCCAGCAGTTCCCTTCATGTGTCTCCCCCAGAAACAACATGAGGTGAAGCACGTAGGTTTCAAAGCCAGGAGCACCCAGGTACTTCAAGCTCCTGGACAATTTATCTTCAGTCTCTTAAAACCTTCCCCAAACAAAGAAAATGTGCCTGAAGCAAAAGGCTGACATTTCGAAAAGTGAATAAAGGCCTAACAGAAATTATATTCATAGCAAGAAATTCTAAAAGAAAATAAAATCTATTCATGGATTTCTGTTTGTAATGAACCTTGATATTTGTACAGTGTCACAAACAAAAGTTCCGTTTTCTTGGTTTTTTATAATTTAGTAGCTCTGTCCTAGTTGACAATAAGCACAACAATATCTCAGTGAATTTTAGAGAGGCTTTTCTTCCTCTTGGTTCTATTGGGATTCTTTACACACAAAAAATATTTTTTAATCCTCCTATTATTTTTTAGTTTTTATTTTACGTGACTATCTTACAAACTACTTGGAAAACGTGTATTCCTAAAGACTTTATATTCATAGCTCTAAAGGAAAAACTAAGTTACTCAGTACATCAGCCAGTCAACAACCTCACATTGTTGTTTTGAGAATCAGCTATAGCAATTAAAAACACATTAAGGGAGCCAACATTAAAATCTAGGTTTTCTTTTAAAGCTGCCCACGTAACAGTGGCACGCTGCTGCTCAGCAGATGGGTGCATTCTACCACATCTGCAAACATATGTGACTGATGGTGATGCATGGGAAAAAAATGGGTGCTGTTTGCCAGATCTGGACTCTATTTACACACTTGGCAGTAAGGAAAAAAAAAATAAATTCTGGTGAATGGAATACTGCATATGAAAACGATGAGGAGTCCCTACAACGCCAGGATCCCTTTCTGATGAAAAGCAAGTTTTTAACATGGTGCAAAAATAATACAGGGCAAAGAGAAGCAAGTAGAAAACATGTTCAGATGAGAAATTCTTTATCAGCTGATAACAGAGCAGGCATCTGACAATTTGCACTAAATGATGTCCAATTACGTTATAATTATTTGTAATAAGCCTCAAATACACAGCAAGTTTTATCCCATGAAACCAAACCATCATAAAAAAGTCAAGAGTATGTTTTTGTTTTGCTTTTCTAGAAAATGTAACCATAGGACTTGCTTGAGTTTAGAACACAGCCCCAAGGCCAAGTCAGAACTGGTATCTCAACTCAAGTTTCTGCCTTGGAGAACCTGGAAACGCTGCCTCCATTTCCTCCATCTTTTCATCCCAACAGGACTCATTTGGGAGCTGCACTAAGATGAAAGGTCAGGCACATCGTGGACTGTTACAGACTGTAAGACAATGCTGTACCTTGGCACTGACAAATCTTTATAGAGAAAACGGACAAAGAAGGCAAAGAGGTTTTGGTACGGGAGGCAGAAATGGGAAGAAGAAAAAGAAAAGAAAAGGCCAAAACCAACCAACACTACAATCACAAGACTTTCCTCATTTAATTCAGAACCCTTCAAACAGACCTATATTTACTTGCAATGCTCTAAAGATGAAGAATTTAGATTTCTTAGCTTAAATAGTGTTAAGGAACGCACATATTCCTGACAAATTTTAGGACAAATAAAATTATCTGTCCTCACTTTCCTCATCATTATGAAGAAAACTACAAGTCAAACTTTGCAAATGTTCAGCTCTTCCAAGTTACTCTGCTGTTTAGTCAAAAATTATTACCAGTCTTTATCCTTACCTGTTTGATGCCAGGTGATGTAGCATTTTACTTCTGAGTTTGCTCTTTATTTGAAGCAGCATGGACTTCCAGGGGCTTGTCACCCACTGCATCACCCTTGAGGAAGAAAAATTGTGCACAAAAGTTCAATTGAGACAATCCAGGATTAATGTTTTTTCCAGAACAGAAATCCTCTTCAAAAGCTGAAACAAAAATGTCTCACAAAATCAAGTGGCTCATGAGACTAATTCAGTATAATACACTCAAATATGATCTACCAAACACTTTCTAGACTTTAGTCCTCCTGTCGTTAGCCAAGCAGTTAAAGGATTTGAAAGAACAAGTAGCTTCAACAGAAATGCTTTAATTGACTCATTTTGCCTGTATTAATAATAGAGGATGAATACCCACAGAGTAGTTGCTATTCTGCATTCTCTGAATTCTGTGTGGATTTATACAATAGACCTCTTTTAGCACATATCCTTCTAGAGAGTGTTCTCACACTTTCCCCAACAAAAATGACAGAAATCAAAGAATGAAGATAAGCTTGTTACAGGGTCTGGTCTATCTGTTTGCCAAGATGCTATAACAAACAAGCATTTGATTATAGCTTTTAGTAGATATTGATAAAAAAAATACTTAAAGGGCCACACACATGGCTTGGGGACTGAAGCAAATTACGTACAAGGACAGGCTGAGATGAGGGTCTGTTCAGACTTGTGAAGACCACACAAAGGGGGAACCTAACTCCTGTCCACAGTTCCTTAATGGGCATTTACATATTGGGAAGAGCCAGGTTCTTCTCAGATGTTCACATCCAAAACACCGGGAGAAAAGGACAGAGGAGTATGGCAAATTTCTCTTAGATCAAAGGACAAAAAATTATAAATATATCACACCACCAATCACTGGAGCAGATTTTCCAGAGAACTTTCTAAATCCCTGGGAATATTCAGCACATGACTGCATAAGGCCTGAACCACCAAATCTAATTTGAAACTGTCTCTGCTTTGAACAGGGGCTTGGGTGAAATGATCAGAGGTGCCTCCCACCCTCAATTGTTCTTAAATTCTACACGTGGAAATTAAATGGCATTTCCTCTTTATTCTAGAAGGCTATTTTTACCAACATGACTTAAATAAAGAGATGATTGGTGACAGCCAACATGGCTTCACTAATGGCAAAATGTGCCTGACAAATGTGGTGGCCTTCTACAACAGGGTTACAGCAGTGGTGGATGAGGGAAGAGTGACTGATGTCATCTGTGACTTGTGCAAAGCACTTGACACTGTCCTGCAGGTCATCCTTGTATCTAAACTGGAGAGACATTGAGTTGATGGATGGGCCACTTAGTGGATAAGGAATTGGCTGGATGGTCACACTCAGAGTTGCAGTCAACAGTTTGATGTGTGAGTGGAGACGAGTGCTGTTCCTCAGGTGTCAGTGCTGGGACCAGTGCTAACATCTTTGTCAGCAGCAAGGACAGTGGGATTGAGGGCACCCTCAGCAAGTCTGCCAACAACACCAAGCTATGAGGTAGTCAACATGCTGGAGGGAGGGACGTCATCCAGAGGGATCGTGACAAGCTTGAGGGGTGGGCTCATGCAAACCTCATGAAGTTCAGCAAGGCCAAGTGCAAGGTCCCGTGCCTGGGTCAAGACAAACACAAACACAAACACAGGCTGTGCAGAGAATGGATCGAGAACAGCCCTAGGGAGAAGGACTTGGGGTTGCTGGTTGATGAAAAGCTCAACATGACCCAGCACTGTGCCCTTGCAGCCCAGAAACCAGCCACGTCCTGGGCTGCATCACAAACAGCGTGGGCAGCAGGTCTGCTTCGCTCCTGAAGACCCACCAGGAGTGCTGTGTACAGCTCTGGGGCCTGTGACATAAGAAGGGTGTTGGACTTGTTGGAGCAAGTCCAGAGGAGGCCAGGAAGATGATAGGAGGGCTTGAGCACCTCTTCAACAAAGACAGGCTGAGAGAGTTGGGATTGCTCAGCCTGGAAAAGAGATGGCTTTGGGAAAACCTCTAGCAGCTTTCCAGTACCTACATGGGGCTACAAGAAAGCTGGAGAGGGACTTTTCACAGGAACAGGTAGGAATAGGACATGGGGGAATGGTTTTAAACTGAAAGAGGGCAGGTTTATTAGATATTGGGAAGACATTCTTTGCTGTGAGGGTGGTGAGGCACTGGCACAGGTTGCCCAGAGAAGTTGCTGACGCCCCATCCCTGGAAGTGTTCAAGGACAGGCTGGATGGAGCTCTGAGCAACCTGGTCCAGTGGAAGCTGTTTCTGCAGGGGGTTGGAACGACGTGATCTTTAAGACCCCTTCCATCCCAAACCATTCTATGATTCTGCTAATGCAATGGAAATGCTAAATGTGATGGAAAATGTAACAAAAGAAGCCAGAAGATACTGGAAAACATTTCAAAGCATGGGTCAAATTTATACATTACCAATTAAACTCAATAAAGCACCAAGTCTGTGTGATCCTGCATATGCTGTGCCAGAGATATGGACTCAATATATCAAGATTCAATTATGAAGATACTTCTTAAATGTCTTATTCAAAAAATGCCTAGCAAGACCTTTATAAGGTAATTATTTCTTTCAAAAACCCATTTTGTTTTGATTACTACCCTGGATATTTCATAGTAGAGGAAATCACATCCACAAACCACACCCATTTCAAAATAATGATCTACTCTGTAATTTGCCTGTACAGGAACTTTTAAGTTATGACATTTTACTAAAATTTACAATGAATAATCTGACTAATGATGCCTCATCTCAAGAGTTTACTCAATCCCGAACAAGTGAACTAAAAATAAGCTCCTCACAGAGAAGTCTGTGTTTTTCCAGTTTCTTGTTTTAACTCGTAAAAAGCAATTATTGTCTAGGTAAGCTTTTTTTTTTTTAGTGTCTTGAAAGAGGAAAACAACCCAAAGCAACACACATACACACAAGAAAACAGGGGTCTTGCTAAATTCCTTTGTTTCTATGAGCTCAGGAGATCTCATCCCAGGGCTTGCCTTCAGTAGAACTACTAAGCCTGAGTTATTTAATTCAAGCCAATCCACTATCATTCCTCACACAGTCATTTGCTGAATTAGCAATTAAGAAGTTTTTAACTCCATCCACTGTGTAAGTAGTGAGTCTAAGTGACACTGCTCAAGTGGTAATGTGACTTTGCCAGAAAAGGACTTCCTGTGGCACAGGCACATAATTTTACAAGAAAGTGCCAAAATCCTCTAGCACACCCAAAACCAGGTCAGAAGCAAAAAATGTGTTTAGATCAATGACTCAGAAGACAAACTTCCTCTGTGCCAGGGTACCCTCTCATGATCAGAAGCAGGCACATATTCAAGACAGTCTTTCTACTTTCTGGCTCAACACAACCACTCCGTAACAAATCTGGGTGGCCAGAGTTCACACATCAGAGCTCTATCCCACAGCACAAGAGGAAATATTTTGCATTCTTGTGTTTCTGTTTCAAGTGAAAGGTAACTGATAAGAAATCTCCGTAATACATTCATTATAAACTGTTCAATACATTGGGATTCTTTGGGATTAAAAAAAAAAAATCATTATTTGGAACAAAAAATAACACTAAGGGGACTGTACACTTTCAGTATATGAGTGCTTAAAAAACACCCCAACTTAGCTCACACAGTATCTCACACAGATACATTGAGACATAAACTTTAAACAACAAACTTTACAGAAAACCCACCATGATTACTCTGAAGATTTTCCTACCGTACAAAGAAAAACACCCCAAAGCAAACTAGCTAAACGTGAAACCCCCAAATGTGTAGTGCCTTCTGCCCTTACGTTACAGCCAAGCCAGGTGCAGAAGTTGTTATCTCAGAAGTCTTGCAGATGGTCAGACCCTTTTACACTAATCTTAGAAATTTTAACTTCAAAAGTACCTAAGATAGGTATATATCTTTTATGCTTACGGAAACTCTTGAAAGGAAAAGTTTGGCTACCAGAAAAAAAACAGCAGCTGCAAAAGAAAAACAAAGGCTCACCTGGGCTCAAAGATTAATAATTTACCTTCTGTCCTCTTTTGTTTGCAATGTATTGCTTGGAATAAAGAGAACATCACTGCCTTACTTTATTCATCCTCCCCCAGTCAATCAGTAACAACTTCTTCTTTAAGTTGACCTTGAACTTAACTCTCACAAAAATATGAAGTACTTCAAAAATGTTGCTCTAAGCTGCCCTTAGAGAGACCAACTTTTTGCAGAGTAGATTCCTTCTGTCTGTCCCACCTCTAAAACATCTAAATTCCCACTGCCCATACTAAGGATCCATTCCCAAAGAAGTAATATTTCTTACAAGTTTCATACTGTTACTCTTCTTACTACCAAACAACAAAAGGAGGGGATGACAGGAAACAGCATTTTTTGCCAGAAGTAGATGTTTGTCTTTTAGTTCAGATGACCAAGCTTTTGCCTGCCTGTTCAGAAGCTACCAAAGCCAAGCCTGACACACATTTTCTGTAGAAAGAAGCTCTCTCAGCTGCTTATGTTGTGTTTTAAAAGATGACCAAAACACAAGTGACTTAAAAACTCTCTTAAAACACAATTTAAGGTTTGTTATGGTCACAATCTGTGATGCTGATGGGAAGGCTCCCCAGTCAAAACACTGACACCACAATTTTCAACAGAGCTTTCAGGTGAAGAAGGTTCTGGTCCACAGTTTCCTCGACACTTGTTCTGAGCAAGTACAGGAAATCAGCCAAAGCTGAGCCCTCTTTGCACCTGGAGACATTCTATAACCAGCTAGGACTTAATAAAATACCCAGAGATAGCCATAGAGGTAGATTTTAAATATTTATATATTTTGCATGTGTAATAAAAACATGTGGGTTTAAAAATTGTACGTATTATATATTAGTATTGCTAAGTCACTGGTGATGTCCATCAGCACACTAGACAGGAATGAAAACCAAGTAATATGCTGTAGAAGTTTCTCTCAGGCTCTGAAGCGGAGAGGGAAATTAAGTTTTCTGCAAGTGGGAAAGAGCAAACACAACAAGAAAGGAACAAGGGCTGAAAGAAGGATATATTTAGAGCTGCAGTGCTGTTCTGGTTTTACACAATTTGGCCACTTCACTAAAAACAAGGGTGGCCAATTCAGTGTTGCTGGAAGACAGAGAATCCAAAATTGTTAAAAATACAGCAGAAGTCTTTGAATGGTATAGAGACAAGACAAAGTGAGAACTAAGTCAAGAAAATAGTTTCTCTATGTGCTTTGGTTTTAGCAGAAGGATTTTATCCCGACATCCTGAAGAGCTGCATCCTTCAACAGCATATTAAAAACATTTATCTGACTGACTTGCTGTATGGAGGGGCTGCAGCCACAGTGTTTTAAAATGTAGGCACAGAAAGTCCCAGAATTCATCCTTCTTGGCAGAACTCAGAATTCAGTTGGTATGACCTCAATTTGGCACAGGTTTTTGTTTCATAAAACCTTCAGAAAATTAACATACCACATTTATTTTAATGACATATTGCTGCACAAACATGAAGTTATGCACAGCTGTGGTACCTATGACTATCAGACAAATTATGAGCAATGTAACAAATTAACAGAAGCCAAGAAGAGCCGCCCATTATAATTCTTGACTATTTGCAAGAATCCTTTGTTTAGCAACAGGAAAATGCTGGAGTAAATGTCACAAAAACAAAATAACGTCTTTTGCTCTGGCATAGTTTCATGAAATGGGTTACATCTGCTGCAACAACAACTCAAGAGTAACATTTAGACCTGTCTTCACTATTTCAGGAATCTAGCTGCCTAGGACAACAATAAGAAGTATGTATACAAAAGCAACCAAATTCTTTCACAAGGTTATCAAATTAAAACAGAAGTCACAGAATCTATCCTAGAATGCTTTGCCAATTTTAGTATATGATAGTTAAAAGCATTTTCTTCCATGCCACTTTTGTATCAGTAAAAACCTCCAATAAAAAATGGAACTTAAACAGAAATTCTTTTGCTTGAAAAGTCGATATGATTTGCTGATAATCCATATGATTATTTTCATAGGAAACAAACCTGAAACAAATCCAAAACAAACCCACCCTTACCCACCCGAATTCTCAACGATGTATTTTATATGGTTTCACCAACCCAGGCCCAAGGAAGCTTCAGAGCAACCTTCTTCCATTACAAACACTTCTCAGTCCCCATTCTAGACAAAAGCATGTGAGCTGCTGTTCAGCTTCTCTGCACACCAGGGAGACAGCACCCTCTCTTTAGGAACTTCAGAGGACAAAGCACCAGTAAGGCTGTTTGCCTCAGAGGTAAGAAATCCGTGAACACGGGAAGTGCAGGCAGTTTCATCAAGTGATCAAGTCCTCTTTCTTCATTTGAGTCACAGGGTTTTTGTATCTTGTCTAATCCACCAAGTTACACAGCAACAGTTCACACTGACAGTATCTGAACAATGAGATGAACTTTAGGAGGACACCAATCAAGGGGCATTTTGCTCCTTTGTGCAAGTAACATGTTTTGGCAACTAAGGGGTGTGATTTAAAGATTCTGCAAGGAGGAAGAGAAAGAAGTGTGTTTGCTTAGTCGTCTCTGCAATTCTGCACGGTGTTTGTTTTTCTGCTGAGGTAGCAAGTGCTTGAATAAGCCTTATAATAAGATGAAAGTGTCAAAAGTTTTTGTCTTCCAATAACAACCACATGTTTCCTTTTGAAAGCCTGGGACACAATAATACTAAAAGTTCAGCTATTTTTTACTAATGCTGTCAGTTTGTCTTTCTGAAATATTTTAACATTGCCTTTTTTTCTGAGTTTCTTTTTGACAGCCTAGGTTTTAGGAAAGGTACAGAATGATTAACTAACCTTTGTTTATTCAAGTTCATTTACTGAAGTGCCTTGGGCCAACACAAGATGAGTATCCACAGATGAAAGTCTCCACTCTCAGAAGACTCAGTAACTGCCAGGACATGTGAGCATTTCTTCAACCCAGCTTGTTTGGAATGAGTCCTACACCCAGCCCTACCTAGGGAACTCGGTCCCATCCCTGCAGTCTATTCAAGTGCAACTGTATCTCCAAAACATCTCTCTACCAGTCACAGCGAGTTTAGAAGTGAATTTAAAACCACAGAAGCTTTACATTACAGACTTGAACTTTCATTTCATTAAGCAGCAGCTTAAAAAAATACCTAAAAACCTTACAGGCTTTCCCTGGCACACATTTAATCAACTTGCTCAGTTCTCCAGTCTCTCATACTATGCTTCACTAAGCCATCTACACATATTTCCTAGAAATCTGTTTGCTTATCTGTATCAGATTATACTAAAGGAAACTTCCAAACAGCATTTCTGAAAGTTTAAGTTGAAATAAGCCTAATGTTTTCCAACAGCTTAAAAAGACAGAATGAAAAATTTCTCTTCAGAAATAAAGGCCAAGTCACAGTGGAACAAAACCACTGCTGTTTGTAAATTTTTTGACTGAAGAGGCAGTGGTAAATTCAAAAATCAAGTTCCTCAGACTTCTTACCTTATCACCTTTTTCCCCAGATTTCTTCTTTTTAGGATTATCCTTCCAAAGAGATTCTACAGCAATATATCCTTGAAGACTCCAGTCATACAGCTGTGTGCCAGCAACCTTTGAAACAAAAGTTTTTTGAAAGCATGAGTGTAATAATCTGGGGAATATTGCCTTGCTTCTTATTTAAGTGGAAAAAGTCTCAAAACACAAGATGTTTAACTCTTCCTGTTCAAGCTCAGGATGTACAGCATTAATAAACATCTTGGGAAAAAAAGGTCACATGAGGAATAAGAAAAAATAATGTGCTAAAAACTATATGAAGACTACCTGAGAATATATCTGTACAAACAGGAGGGGAATGATGCTGCGTGGAAACAATCCTGGTTTTCTTAGTATTTGACATTCAACATAATTAACATAAGCAAAGTATTTCTTAATTTAACCATATCCATTTCAAAGACCAAAAAAACCCTACTTAAGTTTGTCCCTATTTTGCAATTTTAATTTTCTTCTTATTTGTTTTTTTAGAACTTGCTGATAGATGGCTGTAGTGAATAACCAGCTGTCAACTCCCAAAACAGAACATAGCTAGGAAAGACTGTATTTGGTATATTACACCAACAGCTATTTTATTACAGGAAAAGGCCTTAAGTCTAATAAAACAGTATCCCTTGTCCCTTATGTGAAATAGAACTGTTATATCTATATATCTATATATCTATAACCCTTTAAAACTAAAGAGTGTTAGGTTTTTATAGCAGGGCTCAGGTCTATACTCACTTTCATATCACTATCAGTTTCTATATGAAGAACAGCAAAATGGACAATCTGTCCAACTAAACAGCTATTAAACTAAAAAAAAATATGAAATCAAGCACTAAGAAGGTATTTCCCTATCTTCTACAGCAGGCAAAGCTGGAAAACCCAAACTCTGACAACAGGGCAAGCGTAAATGTTTCTGAAACAGTTTTCTGATGTTTCTGAAAAAGTTTCTGAATTACATTTTTAAGTTTCTTCCAGTCTCCATCAATTCACTGTTCAGAGATTTTCTGAGCCAGAGGTGATTTTTATGAGTGCAAAAAGGCCCAAGGAAATTCCCTTCTATGAACTTTTGGCACGGGGTTCAAGGGGAAGTGCAAATTTTTAGCATCCTTGTGCCAAGTGGTTCTAGTGCTGGGTACACATGGTGTGAAGAGCCACTTCCCCTTGTTTGTCTGATTTGTAATCAGCAAGACTGATTACACCAGTTATTACACAATGGTACAAGGATGTGCTTCTGGGCAGATACCATGTGCTTGCTACCTTACAAAAGAGGCTATTGAATAAACAGAATTAATAGAAAACAAACCCAAATCAGCAACTACACTTCCAAGTCACAACTAAATCCAAAACATAGGCTGTCTTAAATACAAAGTAGCCTTTTTGTCACCATATCTGACCAATTACTTTGGTTTAAACAAGTCCATTGGATGCACTGAGTTTTCTCTATAGGCGAAAGTGAAAAGGGTCATCAGAAAAAAGCACAGCAAGTGAACCAGTTAAATCTCCAAAACTGGCCAATTTAAATTTTACAGGTATAGAGAGCTATTTTGTTTTTCAGTATCAGGAGGGTTCATTCTCAAGCACTTCAACAAAGTAGCGGGTTCATCTGAAAAGATGGTGATTGCTTGTGCAAACAGTACAAACCTACCAGGACTGAAGAATAATCACAATAAACAAAGTGCTGGTTTTGTCTGCAATGTTACTGAAGAGACAGCTACCAATATAAAATGAGAAAAACAACTTTCCATAAGCTATTTTATTCTTTCTGCTTAAAAACACTCCATTAAAATATTTAAAAGCACACTAAAGGCCTAGCAGTACAAACTTAAAAATGTTCTTATTTTAGGAGTCATAGGACCAAGTGATGTAAGAATTGCATTAAATGAGAAATTGGTCATTGATGTCACTGGATTAAGCAGCTACATCACAAGGTACAGCAACCCTGACAGTTTAGTCTTCCAAAACCAACCAATGTTTCACCAGTGCACAAACCTCCCAAGACCCAGGACTCACAGATACTTTCACAGTTGGAAAATACAGTTCTAGGCAGACTGGAAGGGCAAGATACAAGGTCAACATGCTAGAATACCATCACTGTTGAATGCAGCACTGTAAGGAGGTTTGTATGCTAAGTTTGAACAAACAAGTTCAAAAGTCAGATCGCGTGGTTTCAGATTCAGTGGGATTCTGAAAGTTCGGGGTGACCATGGGCCACCAACACCCATACTGGGCACTACTGGGGTAGCACCAGGGGTCTCCAAGGCCCAATGTGCATGGAGAAGAGCTTCCATATTTTAATCCCACATAGCACCATAAGCACGCATTACTGACTATACTGGATGTTGCACACAATTACACACATACAGAATTTTAGTTAGCAATTCTTTATCTACATTTCATGCTGGGTAACTAAACTGAGAATCCACTGGTTTTTCTACATTTACACTGTTAACAAAGCAGTCAAAGTGCCATTTCACGAGCATTCGGCAGCAAACATGGATCAAGTGACCACAGCTCCTGCTTTTCAACTCACAGTTCCTGGAATCATGTCCTGCTCTCAGCTGTGCCAGTGCAGCTGTTTATGCCTTATAGACTGATCTAAGCAAAGGACAAGGTACATGTTCAAAAGACATAGAAATAATGTGGTCTGCTGTCAAAGAAACAAAACTTGCTTTTGGGAAGCTTTTATTTCTTTCAAGAATGAAAGCATAACACACAGTACTTTAGTAAATTTGAAAGGTTCTAATAACAAATGACAAAATTTAATTCTCATGATAGAGTGGTTTAAGTAACTACATAATGGAAAGTTCTTTCCAGATGGAAGATAAGCCACAGTAAATACAAAGTATTTTGAATATATTATGATTATCTGGAAAGCAATACCATTTCAAAACACTAAGTAGGGTTCCACCAGAATAAAATAAACTTTAGCATTAAATTCAGTTCCCTTACCACATACACAGTCTGACCTTTTGTTCGAAGTTATTAAAAGTAAAGTCATACTGGCAGTAAGGAAATAAATCCCTTACAAATTTGTGATTCATTAGAATGATTACTAAAGCAGGGAAAAAAAAATAACAGTCTATGCATTTCTTCCATCTTCAGTTAGACGATTAGTGTCTCAAAACTGTTACCAATGATGAACTCTGCTGCCACAACTCCACTTAGGAATTCATACAGCTTAATTAAAGAAAAATTTTTACTTCCAGAGAATTAAGTGTTGGACCTCAACTACAAATACATTTTTCCATGTTTATTTCCAACTCTCCATTGGAAAGTCTTAAATAAAAGTGGGAAGGAAACAAAACACTCCTAAACTAAAAAAAAAATAAACAACACAAGACCCAATGAAGGGAATTATACAACTGTAAAAGAAAAAGCAGTGATGAAGTACTTAAGTGTGGAAGAAAAATAAAAGAACATAATATAGAAAATAAAATAACTAATTAAAATTTATGTTCCAGAATATTTTCTATATTGTTTTATTAACTTGGCAAGTGAGCTTTGTACTGCAGACATTCCTTTCTAGGTTTACAGACATTTTTTGAAAGGCTTATGAAACATTTAAAAATAATTAATAGAGAGGAAGATGTTTCCAATTTCAGATTAAAGCCTAAAAATTATGGATGGTAAGATATAATATGCTTAAAACTTCGCTTTTTTAAGAAAAGAAAAGCACAAGATAGATTAGAGGAACCAAAACAGTATCTAGGATATTACTCTCCCCACAGAAGTTTCCAAATTCATACGTCTACTGTCCAGACCAAGTCAACAAAGCTAAACCTATTCCAATCTCCTATCAGATTTTTCATTACAGTCAAACTAAGAACTGTGAATTAATCAAAGAGCAATCATGCACTTCAAAGTTCTCATAAAATAAACTAAGTATTGTGAAGCTGTTAGCAGCAAATCCATAGTTAAGCCTGAACTGAGCTTCTTTAAAAACAGTAACATCAGTTTGAACAGTGTTCAATCACTTCCCACTTCACTGTTCAGAAGGCAAGCAGAATTTTAATACAGTTTCCAACAGAAATGTCTACGCTTCTTAAATTTTGATGGGTTTTTTTCCTGCCACTTGCATAATTTTCACTCTCTGAGAATAAGCCAACAGAATTATCTGTATTTAGAGCATCTGAATCCTGGAAGCACTAAAAAAAGATTCCATCAAAGATCAGAGTACCACCACACTGGCAGAGTTCAAACTCAGCAGTTTTGACTCTCCCTAAGTCAATGACCTTTCAGTTTTTAAAGAACATCATATGTTCTTGAGAATATCATATTACCATTCTGACATCTCAGAGTTATTAGCAAGTGCCCAACAACTAGATAGCAAATTTACCAAAGGCTGAAACATAAAGAATTTCTGAAAGATACAAGTATGTGCACTGTGAGTGGTTAAAAGCTGGATTTGAAACACAGTGTGGTGGAGAACTGAGGAATCTGCCAGTACCACTAAGTGTGGAGAGCAAGGCACATGACCTAACATCAGCAGGGGCTGTAAGCAATTCTGTGGTCTCTTCAGTTCTTGCTCTCACAGGAAACTCTCTTAAGCAACTGCAAGTTAACGTGTTTCTTTGTGCCTGGAACAACAAATCCAGGAACAGGGAAGGCATCCAGTAAGTTTGCAGCAGAATTCTTATCCCATTCCAGAATATGCATGCTATCTTTCTTAAAACCCTAACCAAAAAAAGGCAGAAAATGTCAATAACATTTATCTCAAAATGTTATGATGACTTCTCTATAGAACTCTTTTCTTTTTTATTTCAAACACTGTTTTCATTTGCTCACAAGATATTTCAGGCTTCCTTAGTATTGTAAGTAAACACACAAACCATACTCACTTAGCATATTTATGTTAATTTAGTGTTACATGAGGTTAGAGATTCTGAAAGGAAATGACATTCCTCTAACTGAAGACACTACTGCAGATGTTAAAAAAAAGTCATTGAAAGGAACATGTCCGATTGTCTTTCAGCCCAGACTGCATCTGCTTTGACAAAATAACTGAAATGTTGTTAATTGCCACTGACATGGCTTTTAAACATGGATGACCAGTTAATTTGAAGCTAGGAGGCAACAATCAAAGTAAAAGAGACTTCTCCAAAGAAAGGTATCATCACTAACCTTCGCAATAGCAACTGCTTGCTGAGGGTAATACAGGGAGGTACCGATACCCATGAGAGCTGCAGGATACACTAACTTCTTTATTTTTGATCCTGTTTTGTAACAAAAAATCAACAAACACAAACCATTGTTAACCAAGACAGCTGAATGGCCCCAACATTTTATTTATATACAATTCTCTTAAATACAGTTTAGTGTATTTTCTCTTCCATCCTACCAGTTTCTTAAGAAACATAATCACTCTGATCAGTAGAGGCCTCCCTAATAGTTTGCTAAACATTGTAAGCTTCACTAAGATCATATCTTAGATTCACTGTGCACATATAATCCTTTGGGCATAAACTGCTGACCGAGTCTGGGACTAGGCCTGGACACAGCTTCACCTGAGCTCCTCGGAGTAGGAGTCTAGAAAGGAAGGAGGTTGTCTCTGAACCCTGTGACTCAACGATCCTCCCCAGACAGGTCTGTCTGACCTGTCCTCTATGCACTAACTGATCAGGTGAACCTTGCTGTCAAATCTTTTTACATCATTGCTTTGTATCAATAAGCACATTGCTGCTCTCTCTTACAAGTGAAGTGCATGACTCCATTTGCAACACAAGGTTAAAACTAATTATCTCCAATGGCATTTTAAACCAAGCTGGATGACTGCACAATATTCACATGATTAAACTTTGAATACTGTATTCTCTCCTTAGTGAGCAGCTGTCATTTAGGAAAAAAATAAAGTACTACTTTCACCAGCTTCACAGGAAAATTAAGTATTTTGAGGTGCACTTCTAATTTCTATACAGCCAAGCACACTCTTCCAGTTTGTTCAACACATTCAGGCCCCACAAAGGTTTATTTTTGTCCAAACCATCTCCTCACTGGTATTTAAATTCTACAGCTTTAAAGTTCTGTTACCTACATTTCACTGCATTAAGAATATCTCAACGTAAGCACAAAATAATTTTTCACACTTAACATTTCTTAAACTAACGCTTCTTTTTAGGAAAGCATGAACATTTCTTCAACAAGGGTGATGAAATTAACTGTATCACTTTTCTGTAGTGCAAAATGTACAGGTATTTATAGTACACCCAGAGTTCACAAGTCTATTTGCTGAATCACCATCTGCAGCAGTTCTGTGCCTGGACACATAATACTTAGAAGAAACTCAAATATACACCTAATTGGACAAACATCATAGTTCAGGAACATCTGTATTTTACCATAATTCACTCCCCTGTTGTTTTCTACAGGGCCATATGTGATCAAGAACTTCAAAAATTAAAAATATTTTTAGGCTAAAAAGTACCAAACCAGTCCTTCCCCATTTTTGTTATACTAAGCTACAACAGGGAAATACAGAAGACTAGATTCTAGTAACAAATACAGCAGGGATAAACCAATAATTGTTGGTTATTAAACACCTTTTCCATGAAGTTTCTTTATAATTGAAGCAACATTGTAGAAACATGCTTGTACAGTTTAGTCAGATCTCATTGTCACAATTAAAAATTAGTACCCTAAAACCCACAAATAAATTACCCAAAATCGTAACATAACCAGTTCAAATGGTTCTCACTTACCTCTAGCAAGAAACAATCCAATAATTCCAGCAAAACTTATCACACCAAGTCTTGGATAAAATCCAGCAGGGGGTTTTTGGAGAAATTCATAGCCCTCTGAAAAGAAGCCAGAACAAAGTGCTTTAATGTAATGTGAAAGTGTTTTTGTGATAAGGAATCATCAATACACGCTGGCAATTGTTACAAAACACAAAGAGTTATCAAAACACATTTAATTATCATGCCCATTTTAGATATGCTGGCAAAAAATTCAAAGCCTTTGAGATCTTCTCTAGTGACACATGAATGAAACTGAGCATTGTATTGTATTTATCAATTTTCATAGGAGCTTTGTCTTTGCTCCTGGGCCATCTGTTTTGTTTTCCTCTTTTGCATCTCAATCATGTCTTTTTCAAATTAAATGATAAAAACCTTCACAAAACGGCATTTTACAGTTACATGTTAACAAGAATTAGTTTCAGGAAAGTATTGTACAAAAACCACATCACAGAACAATGGAAAGACGCAGCAAAAACAAAGTGCACTTGAAGATGGGAGTCTGGTGGGGGGAACGGAAACTATGGAAAATCTTCCATGCAAACGAATTCAAAGGACTGAAACCACTAAGTTTAAAGAAAAGAGGTGCAGTATCTGAAATGTGCTCTACATAGCATCCATGCTCAGTCCTGGTAAGCATAAGTATGAAAGGATGCTCACAAAAACAAATTAAGATCTATGGAAGAAAACCAAAATGACAAGGATAAACATTACAAACAAAAGACCTAATGCTAGCAACAAGTAATATACTTTACAGTAGGTTTCAGCTACTAAGCTGGGTCAAGCAAATACTGCTACAGGCTGAGTCAAGCAAATACAGCTGGCTGGGAATAAATTGTGAGGGTTTTTCCCCTTCTTTTCCTGCATAACTAATTTTTAGTGACATTGATAAACATAAATGCTGGTCTCTAGTTTTAATTGTTTACAAATGTAGTGTCATAAGTGACCCACAAAGGAAATTCAAACAGAAACACAGTGGAAATAAAGTAGTTTTAAATGCATTAGAAATTATACATACAGTGATGCTTAATGGAATTCCCTTTAAACTAAAGACATAGCATAGTCCTGCATTTTAAATTGCTAGTGAAGAAAACTAAGCTGATTTACCTCTACCATGCTCAACAGCTTTTTCTAATTTGGGCATAGCTTTGGCATAAAGATCCTAAAAAAAAAAAGAGAACAAGGGTAAATAGATACCAAGTAACTAAAATATTACCTATAGACTGTAACTGAC
The DNA here is from genome assembly GCF_000691975.1 of Corvus brachyrhynchos. Lineage (NCBI taxonomy): Eukaryota > Metazoa > Chordata > Aves > Passeriformes > Corvidae > Corvus > Corvus brachyrhynchos. The sequence goes on along the minus strand of NW_008236965.1, from coordinate 2,554,767 downwards.
CTGACAAAGAAAGGAGACAAAAAAAAAACACTAAAGAAAAAAATGATGGGTCCCTAAAATAACTTACTTTTATTCCCACTTCCGCCCTTCACTTACAGGGCTATGCTTGCTCAACATTACATTTAGCATAACTTACAGATTTTTCTCAAAGCAGTCTTTGGAAAAGATGAAATATAATACTTCAAAGCACAGATGTCAATCTCAGTATTTTATTGAGATCAGGCAGCTGCAACTCAGAATTATCTCAGGTTTCTCAGTGTATGTAGGTATTGCAAAAATACTTGAGGTATGCAAAGAAAAGAAGTATAATATTGCAATAAACTACTTCTTCACACTTCACAGGGGTATGTGACTCATTCTGCAAGGTGATAAATTCCACTTTCCAGAAGACTGTCTTAGGCTAACAAGACTGCATTTTGAAGTGACTTGGAAAATGAGATGTCCATAGATGTCCAAAGTAAATCAAAGACACTGCATAAACCCCACAGACTAGTTCCCCGTTTTTTTCAGACTGAAAATATTCAGGAAGAATTCACATTGCCTTTTATCAAAACAGAAGAGAAAATCTCAATAAAAAGAACTCTGCTGATTGTTATTTATGCTAATAATCCTACAGAGACACAGTGTAAGGCTGACTAAAAATTAGGGAACAAATTCATACACATATATGCCCAAAGCTAACGCAGAGAATAGTCTTGCAATTCCACCTGAACTGCATCTGGATGGGGATAATATCTTTAGAACTTTCATCTCCTCACTGGCAAGAGTGATATAAAAAAACCTCATTTGTCATGAGACTGAAAAAGTGTTAACATGTGACACACAGCATAACTCTAAATGGCTACTGGTCTTACGAAAAGCCAATTTAAGACAAACTTGCTCTAAAGACGCCAGAGACTAAGTCTGATCTTCTGTCACAGCTGAAACACAACTGGCCCATTTCTACATGAGGTTTTGAGCTGCATTTCCACTATAGTTAACTAATTTTGAAAAAGTAAAATGGATATACAAACACAACCAATTTTATTCTCATTGTCCTGGGTTATTTTTGATTTTAAAGACAACTAAGACACACCTAAATATTACTTTCTTCAACACAGCAAGGATGGGAAGGGGGTGCAAAATCAAAGCTACCTCCGACTACAGTTAGGCAAGTAAGGTTGCCCCAAACCCATGAAGTTTACGTGCCCACTTCATAAAATGAGTCAGTAAACCACTGCCAGCAAATGGCTTGTTGTGTGTGAGCAGAAGAGCACATCTGATGTCAATGATCACCAGACAGACAAAAAAAATAAAACAAACAGGATTACAACAGGTTAGCAAGACATAAAGCAAGGTTAAAGGCTTATCTTTAGTTAGTCCTAGTGGGAACTAACCTCCTCTCCAATTTCGTTCCCCAGTTAGGGTTACACAGACAACCAATCAAAACCCATGTGTTCAGGAGGCCAGAGCTCTGACTATCCTGCAGAAAGCCCCCTTTCCTTTTTCAAACTGCAGCCAGTGCTCCTGCTGGTGGCACTTCAGAAGCATTAGATTGAGTAACTCTGCAAAAATGTTTCAATCCTATTAAAGGTACCACCAAAGAGAATTTCCAGGCAGAAAGGACACTCTGATCTGCACAGCTTGGCTTTCAATGGAGAGCTGGGCAAACAGCTTGCACCTTAAGGGGATTCATAACAGCCAGAGAGAAAAGCAGCAACTCGACTTAAGTTGCCAAGAGGCAACCACAGGGCAAGGATGCCCTTGCTTCAAAAGTAACACTCAACATTTCCTGAGCAGGAAAAAGCAAGAAAGCCATCCTGGGGCTTTGCAATCTAATACTAACAATTTAGGCCTTGACTACAAAAATCTTGGTTTTCCTCTCTGCTACAGAGACTGTTTTTGTATTTAATGACTATTTACTCTAAACATACTACCTAATGATATGAGAAGGTTTTGGGGCTAGGTCTGGGGATTAGGTTTACCACTGCTTAGTGGTATGGGATTTTCTCTCTTCCAGAGAGCTGCATTCCTTCCCTCAACATTCCAGTTCAGCAAACACTGATTTATTTTTTGCTAAGTTGTGTTTTGTCACAGTTGCAGTGAGGGCAACTTGGTTTTGCTGCTCCAAAACACACTGCTTGATAATTTAAGGCCTCCTTGAGCATGAAAACTGCAAATACCACTATCCTATCTTCCTCAGCCACAGAAAAGTGCCAAATTCAGTTACCTCTAGGTATATTTAAGCCTAAAGTTCACTTCAGAAAACAATTCTATGCTTTAGTTAATTTTCTTTTCATTCTTTTGGAAGGTGAACCCCTAAATCCAGGGTTTAGTTCAGCTAGTATAGAGACACAACTGGTTTTGTGTGACAAGAGGGTAAATAAAATATGACCTGAACTGTGGTAAATTTTAAGCAATGCAGAAAACTTTAGGTGATGCAGCATTTTTGAGAAATGCTTTTACAGCTATTAACTTTTATTTTGCTGCTATCTGTTACTTCCAACTCTGAAAAAGCAAACCACAATGCCAGCTGGAGCTTTATCCCCGAACCATCACCAGCTGCAATACAAACCATTATACCTGACACCAGGCTGTATATGGCTCCATAACATGCCGTAAACGGGAAACTCCCTCTTCCAACTCCGTTTTGGGATTCTCCACATATTTAGTCTCACGAGCTGGGGAGGAGTACAGTGACAGCTGTGAATATTAGCAAACAAGATGTTAAAAACAAAGGTGTAATTCTGTAAGTAGGTCTTCAGGGCATGAACAGTCCAAGCAGAGAACACCTAACACTGTGCTTACTACATAAACAATGCATAATAAAAATTCACACAGCTCTGAGACAACCATTATGAGCAAAGTTTAATTATACAGCACATAATTATGATGAAGATGACTTCTAACTGCTATACAATTCATTCATAGCTGCTATATGATCCAAGTCACAAGTTATAAATTAATATTAAACTAGTTTAATAAGAACACACAACATAATTGTGAAAAATGTTTCTCACCTTAATCAGCACTTCTGGTTCCCAGTTAACATACTGAATGTACTAGAAATCACAATCAATCATTTTCTATATTTGCACAAGCCATCATTAAAGAGCCTAAGCAGCTTCTAACAAAGGTAACATCCAATACAAATGTGCCTGTTTGTTACTGAGCAGGAAAATGGTACAACATCCCAACCTTTGGTCATTAACCACATCAGCAACTGACAGCACTAATGGCACCCTGGCACTGAGCAAAGAGGAACTGTAACGAGCAATGGGCACCTGCACATAATAAATGCTAAACCACCCTCTTTAGGGTGGAGAATCACAACATTTACTACAATTACCTAAGCATATTTGAAATTGTATTCCATTAAAAAAAAAAGACCGAAGTCTGTACTGTTGAAGATGAACAGCAAAGTTCAGATCAAAACAAAACATATTAAAATTTCGAGCAGTTTATATACTACACTGATGTTTAGTATAAAAAGCTTATATTTTATACCATATTTATACTCCATTTAGTAGTTTATTATAAACTGATGACTGCAAGTATTGCTGCATTAAAATGTAGCTAGCTAGCCCTCTTCTCATGATCAGCTGGAAAAGAACTGTCTGTCATAATCAAAAAACCTGCTAACCATAACATAACATAAAATTACATAGAATTTCTCCAATAAGTTGATAACTTGCGCAGCTAGATTTCCCATAATACTTTGAAAGACAAGGATTTTCAGCCTCATTTCCCTAGGAAACCTGGTCATCCCTGGCAATCATAGTCACAAGCTGAACTTTGATCCTGTTGGACAACCTAACAGCAATGTCTGGCACAGGGACAGAAGCCTCGGAGATAAGGAAATTCCCATATATTTTATGAAACTAGACAGCTGACACAGTAGAGATCCAAACTAACACCCTGTGAATGGCAAGAAAGGCAGCCAAAACTCCATGGCTTGCACATTCTGCTGTGCTGGAGTTGATGGCAAGCCCATTACTCAGCTCACATGAACTCCACGCTGCTGCCTCACGCCTGACTCAGGCCAGCAGAGGTTGGGCACGCGACAGCCCAGGCTGAGGCTCCCGGGCCAGGGAGGGCCAGGAGCCCACAGCAACTACGGCTCCTCTCACTCTGTACAAGGGAACTGCCCATGCAGACACAGCCAAAACACCTAAGTATGCACAAACACGAGTCTAACTTAATTCTAGTGCTTATGTAACAACACTTCAGCTTGGATTGAAACAACTTTAAACAACTGCACGCTTTCATGGATATAAAGCTGGATTTAGTTATGAACTACTTCTATTAATTTTTTTTTTAATGTTGGAGACTTTTAAAAGCCTGTGCAACAATGCTGGTGAATCTACAGTTTGACAGGGTATTTTAAAGCTCTACTTATAAGCAAGACATCTGTAACATCTTAAAGAAATGAAGATATAGCGGGTATTTATTACCACTACTTATTGTATTTGTTGTTGCTTAGGTCTGAATACTGTGAATAAAGAAAAACTGGTAAAATTCTGTAGGCTACTATAGTGGATTCAAAGTATTGCCAGACAAGAATTTGGATCATAAAAAAGAGAATGTTTTTAGAAATAAAACACTCTGATTTCCTGTTTTAGTGGAGAACATAAATGAATTTTTATTAGAATTTACCAACAGTACTTACAGCAAAAAGTAAGTGGTATTATCTGGATAAAAAGCAAAGAAAATATTCCTGTGGATTTGAAATATACCAATAAGTAAATCTACAAACATGAAAACGTAATTTCTGAATGAAGAATACAAGGCTTTTATGTAGGAAAAAGATCTTACACACAAGCAAGCCTGGCACTATCAAGTGAAGAACATCAAATGTGATGCCCAGGTAAAAGCAAAACTATACAGATGTGTCTGTTGTGGAAAATTGAGAAGCAAATATCAAGGCATGAATACAAAAGGTGACAAGATGTACCTAAATGCTTTCACACATCAAAATAAGTATTTTTCAGAATTCTTTAGATAGAAGAGCACTAAGGCTCTAACCACACTTACCTCCTCAATTTTCAGCAACTCTTTTTTGGAAGTCTTCTCTGAAGAAGCAGCATAAACCTGGATAGAGAGCAAGCCCAGGCTGACAGGGGTGGCCCCCAGCCGAATTACCTGGAAACATTATAGGAAGACAAGTACATCATTATGTGCAAACAAAACAGCAACACGTTTGAACATATCCAGGTAGACAATGTTTATGTCCCTCTACATGGTAAAAAGTGATATATTAAGATGCTTGGAAATTAGGAGAAAGGGCGGTCAGCAGTACACAACCTAATGCTCTCAGGCACCCACATGGTAACATCTAAATGACTCCAGATGGTAGCTGGAAAAGCCTAAGGCTAACAGACACAGTAGAAATAAACACTAATCTAGAAGAAATAAAGGCTAATCTCACCAGTTTTCATCTCACAAAAAAGATCTCATTTTCTCTCATTTGAAATAATTTTTGTATTAACTTCCTCAGTTTAAATAGCAAGATTATATTAATATTTTAATCAACTTCATGAATGCCCATAATACCTCAATTTTTCCATAGTTAGTACCAAGAAGTTCAGTGTTTTACTTCTACTTAATATTTGCATCTACATTTAGGAAAACAATAAGACCTACAGCTATAAATACCAGAACAAAATCAGTACTTTCTAAGAATTTTAGGAATGTCTCCTACTTCTCTGTCAGAAACACCAATTACTAGACTGTTTTTTGAATACTCTAAATTCAATCCAATCACACAATACAACCACCATGAGTAAGGTGGATATAATTCTTCCAATATTCAGGACCTACACTAAATTTTATTTCTTAATGAGAAATTCTGCTTCAACTTAAAAAACAGAAGATAAAAATCTTAGCTGCACAGTAAACCAAGAATGCCAAGAGAGCATTTTCCAGCAAATGCACATCCTTATTAACAGCAAAGTATAACTCCAGAAATGTCAGTGGGAAAGCTTTTAATGTCTCATACTCCTGTTACTGCTCATGGAAACGTGCAGAGTTACAACAGCCTGGTTTTTGCTGGATCAGGTTACAGTACGAGTGGATCTAACACCAAACTGGAGGCGTGTGGCTCCTCTCCAGCACTGGCTCCCAGAAGTCCTGCTGCTCACCTTGCCCTAGCTTTGGTGGCCGGATGCTTCCACTGTGAGGCAATTCACCTTGCCAATTTGGCAAAGGATTAATCCTGAAAGAGAAGTGGAGAGCTTTGTGCGGGATTAGTAAATTGAACCCATCCATGAAACAGCCTGACAAGCACCAGAGGAACTGTGTGGTCCAGGGAAGAAGGGATGAGAAAGGAGAAGGCAGCAAGGCCTTTTCCTTTTCGGAACTAATAGGGTCTGTTGCATTGACCTAGCTGCTTGTGAGACTGAAGCCATGGTCAAACCAGCACGTCCTTCGTGCTGTAACGGCGGTAACTGGCCCAGCCACGGCACAATTGCTCTTTCTGTTTGTTCCAGAACTGTTAGAAAACAGCTTTAAAATTATCCAGACCTCATCAGCTTCTTGTAAGCAGTTGCGCATTTGCAGCTTAAATTTCTTCCACTGCTTTGCAGGTGGAATGTTTATTAAATGTAACCAAGAGACGCCTCCAACTAAAAATTAGATGATATAGTTGTCAAACTTCCTGAAAACGTTCATTTATGCGTAGAAAACAGCACACAAGAACTAGGTCACAGGATTGCTTTTCTGGAAGACATAAGGGATCTGATGGGTCAAAATGTATGGAAAAACTTGCTTACAATGGAAGTTTTTCCTTGTCTGAATTTATGGACTCATTACTAAAGCACTATAAATGAAACACCACAGTGACTGGATCAGCTGTTTCACAGCCAAGGAAAGACAAGGATAATCTTTAATAGTGTTTGCTTAAACACTTTTCACATACTTCCGCTAGCCAGGACAAAAACAAATGCTACTAACCATTAACAGCTGTAGAGTTTATTTCCTCAATCTTTCCTTTTTTCACTGCAAAATTGTTGTGACACTGAAAAGGCAAAAATCTAAATGCATTTTCATTCTGAAATATGTTTTCAAACAGTAAATGGTGCTAAGCGTCACCAGCAGAAACCATAAATCCAAATGCTTTAAATATTTGAGATTTTTATATAAAGACACAAACAGCAGAGCACAACACTGGAAGCACCTTGGTTTCACAAAACAGTATTGGCAATCACAAAACTACTCAGACTGAAAAGGTCAACTGTTTATATTATCAAGATACTGAAGTGCAGACATTTTCCATCAGTTCTACTTCTTAGCAAAATGAAATTAACCACTAAAAGTGCAAGTTGAATCTCTTCTTAAATGTGCTGTTCAAGTCATACTGCAATGGTCCCCTACATCAGCCTTATGGGACAGACAGAACTGCTGCTGAAATACTGCATATTTGTGCAAACAGAGGTATTTATTTGGGAGTATGAAAGATCAACTGCTGCACTTCTTGTTTCCAAAACTCCCTCTAGGACCTCATTTTTGAATTCCATACTAACCATGTATTACTAAAACAACTGGTTTAGTAAACATTTTGACTGATTGAGCTGTGCCTTCAGCCTGCCAGTCTTACAGCCATGCAGCCAGTATCAGAAAAGCAGAGCTGACATTCTTTTCTATTGGCAGTGCTCTGCAGCTATTTTAAGTAAAAAAGATACATTTACTCCTCTCTAGCTGAAGAATTCAAGTTTGTCTTTAGACACCACATAGGAAAAGCTTGACCCTACTTTTGAGAAGGCTGGTACTGGCCCTAATGTATGTAACTGCTTCATTTTTCTCTTCTTTTTCTATTCTTCCTCCTATTTCTCAACCTGAACTATAAAAACATAAAACCAAAATCCAAACTCTTGAACACTCCTGTCCCTGAAGCACAAATACCCTGGACAAAAAAAGGACAAAAAGCCACCTTCCCCTTTGGCTCTCAGAGGCGTAACATCAGGTTGGCCTGCAGCACCTAAATCCTCACTGGCTGTATAAAAAGTACTCATACTATGCATACTGCCTAAATGCATAGGTTCACATATAACCCCTCTAATGACAATTCAGTATCAATTATGGAATTCTCAATGATTCTGAGAACAAAAGAATTCCAGCAGCTGCCACAACATTAAAGCACGAAAAGAAAAAAGTTGTGAAAAGAGCAGAGCAAGTGAAGGCTCAGCACATCAGTACCACAGATTCATAGAATTGTCAGGGTTGGAAGGGACCTCTGGAGATCATCCAGTCGAACCCCACCACCAAGCCAGGGTGACCTGGAGCAGGTGACACAGGAACATGTCCAGGTGGGCTTTGAGTATCCCCAGAGACTCCACGACCTCCCTGGGCAGTCTGTTCCAGTGCTCTGCCATCTCAATGTAAAGTTCTTCCTCATGTTGAGACGCAACTTATGTTTCAGCTATGTATTAGTATTTGGTATACTCAGGATATTGGTATCTAGACATATTATCAATATTTGACACAGAAAGTGGTACCAAGGAAATTGAGTATCGACAATCGAGCAGCACCAGGTTTTTGGTTGTTTTTTTTTTAAAAAGTAGCCGTAACAACTATCTTACTGACACACAGAGCTCGCTTTTAGGCTGATGGGATCTGCGGCTGCTCTTATCAGAGGCAAAGACCTTTGAGACAGCGAGACCCGGACCGCGCTTTTCGCAGGCTTCACGGACAACCTTCACGCACTAAAGGGACACTCCTCAAGCCCGAGTCGACGCTTTCAAGCGACAACTGCACGAACCCAGATTCTACGGTAACACAGCTCCGCGCTGCTGGAAGCAATTTCAAAAGAAGAAGAAGCTGTAAAGAAGGAATGTGATCTGCACGGACGAATCCAAGCTCTGCGGCAACACAGCTGCGCGCGGCTGTATCCCAGGCGCAGTTTAAGCAAGGAATGTTCTCTTTTCATGCAACACGGAGGACACGCGGTTCTGAAGCGCTAAAAGGAGCGATTAAGCAGCTGCAAGGAGAGTGGAACTAAGAGCCTGCGAAGAGC